>NC_067414.1:90413311-90723652 GCF_009764475.1 Pristis pectinata
GAAAATTATACATCACACAGGTCACCAGGATGTCCCTGTAGAGTAAATATTTAAGGAGGGAAAAAAAACAACACAGGAAAAGGAAATGCTTTAAAGATCCGAGTTCAAAATGCAAGGGGTTGGCAGCCTTTGAAACTGTCCACAGTGGTACACAAGGTGCTTTCCCCACCGAGGGTGACGACCACTGTCATCACAGACCCCTTACTGTCTCTCTTTCTGTGACCTGCCATTGCAAAATGTTGTCCACTCTGCAAGGATGCAACAGTGCTACCGTCATGATCAAGTTACTCGAATTTCTTCCCCACGATCCCCCCCATAAACAACCCCGACCCTTCCCTACCCCATGAGTCTGAAGTGTTTAGAAATATTCCAACCCCGCTGGTTCCGGTCCATGGTAGGAGGCCCAGTTGGGTCAGATCGGGTCAGAGAGGCCGCCCCCACCCCCACACTCGAGGGCTCGCCCGTGGACGGCTGGTGGGGTCCTCAGAGTGCCAGCAAGGTGGGGGAGTTCAAAGAGTCCGAGGACTGGTCGCCACTGCTGCTGCTCCTGCGGTGGGCCTTCGAGCAGGACTCTGACGGCGACTCTTGGTCCAGGCTGGGCACGCTGGGGTAGGTGAAGACCAGGCTGGGGGCGCAGGGGGTGACGCTGGGCGCGGGGGTGGAGGTGGCCACCACCGGCGTGTTGAGGGGCTCGGCCTCAGTGAAGAAGCTGTTGGCGATGCTGATCTCGGTCACCGGCTTGATGACAGACCTCTGCGTCTTGCTCAGGCCTGACCCGCCCAGCTTGGCTCCCTCCTCGGGCTCCTGCTTGACCACCACTGCGTTCGGTGTCCGGCCCGCCCGTGGATCAGGCGATGCCGACCGCCTCCGCCCTTCGCCCCCCGGCGCCATTTTGCAGATGGGTTTGTGGGCGACCAGCATGAATTCTAGCTTCTCCTTCTCCTTCTGCAGCACAGCGATCTCCTTCTGTAGCCCGGACTTCTCCTCCTCGAGCTTCTCTGTCTCCTGAGGGAAAGAAAGGTAAATTGGCAAATTGGTTTATTATTGTCACTTGTACCGAGGTACATTGAAAAACTTGTCTTGCATACCGTTCATACACATCAATTCATTACAGCAGTGCATTGAGGTAGTACAGGGTAAAACAACAACAGAATGCAGAATAAAGTGCTACAGTTACAGAGAAAGTGCAGTGCAGGCAGGCAATAAGGTACAAGGTCCTGATGAAGTAGATCGTGAGGTCAAGAGTCCATCTTATTGTACTAGGGAACTGTTCAATAGTCTTAAAACAACGGGGTAGGAGCTGTTCTTGAGCCCCGTGGTATGTGCTTTCAGGCTTCTGTATCTTCTGCCCAATAGGAGGGGGAGAAGAGAGAATGTCCGGGGTGGGTGGGGTCTTTGATTATGCTGGCTGCTTTACCAAGGCAGCGAGGGGTATAGACAATCTGTGGAGGGGAGGCTGGTTTCCATGATATACTGAGCTCTGTTCACAACTCTGAATGGACATCAATCTTTCATCCCCATGCAAGCAACACCAAACAATGGAAGAATTGTTCTCTAAAACCAGGAAACCCCCCCCACCGACAAAATAAAAACAGAAAATCCTCATAATACTCAATTGGTCAGACAGCATCTGTTCGGAGAGAAGCAGACCTTTCATCAATGACCTTTCACCAATTGGGACTGTGGCGGAGCAGCTGCCTCTCAGTTCCATTATAAAATGATGAGAGGCATAGATAGGGTAGACAAGTTAGAGTCTTTTTCCCAAGGTATGGGGGGTGGATGTTTAAAGGAAATGTGGGGGGTTAGTGTTTTACACAGAGAGCGGTGGGTGCCTGGAAAGGCCTGCCAGAGGTGGTGGTGGAAGCAGATACGATAGTGGCATTTAAGAAGCTGTTCGATAGATGCATAAGTATGCGGGGAATGGAGAAATATGGATCATGTACAGGCGTTAGAGATTTAGTTTAATTCGGCATCATGTTCGGCACAGACATCACGGGGTGAAGGACCTGTTCCTGCGCTGTACTGTTCTGTGTTCCAGTGACCCATGTCCCAGCCTGATCTCTGTGGAAGTTTGCGATGTTCTCCCTGTGACGGTGTGGGTTTCCTCTGGGTGCTCCAGTTTCCCCCCCACATCCCAAAGAGGTGCGGTTGGTTAGTGTGTAGTAGAATCTTGAGGGAGCTAACAGGAACGTGGGCAGAAGAAAATAGGGTTAGTGTAAAATGGGTGCTTGATGGTCAAGTGTAGATTCAGTGGGCTGAAAGTGGGCTGTTTCTGTGCTGTGTGGCTCTATGATTATGACTGTCACTTTATTTCTGATAAGAGGATGTTGAGCTGAAAGGTTAACCCTGTCTTTCTAGTCCTTCTCTCCCCACAGATGCCGCCTGACCTGCTGGGTATCGTCAGTACTTTCCGTTTTTATTTTGGATTTGCAGCATCTGCAGGATTTTGCTTTTCCACACCCAGCAAGGTGTCGACACCTTAAGCTCACAGGCAAAACATTGAACATGTTGGGATGGCCGGAGATGGGGAGTGATGTGATGAAACCTCCAGAGAAACGCCCAACGAGAGTTGGCAAACCTGAGTGAACAAGATTAGCTCCTAACATCCATTACAAGCCTACTGTCTCCAACAGCTATCAAGGCTACTCTTCGTCCCACCCTGCCTCCCGTAAGGACTCTTTTCTATTCTCCCAGTTGCTTCGGCTCCATTCTATTTGTTCTGATGGTGAGACTTTTCATACAGGTGCCTCTGAAATGTCTTCTTCCAGAACTGTGGCTTCCCCTCTACCACGGTTAACAAAGCCCTTGACCACATCGCATCTATTTCCCGCACCTCTGTTCTCACCCCCTCTCCGCCAGGACAGAACCAGGTTAGGGGTGCCCTGGTCCTCACCTTCCACCCCATCAGCCTCCACGTTCAACGGATCATGCTCCTCAATTTCTGCCACCTTCATACAGATTCCACCACCGTCCTCTATCAGCATTTTGCAGGGACCGTTCCCCTTATGACCACCTGGTTCACCCTTCAGTTCCCACCAAACCCCACCTCCATCTTATTCTTACAGCACTCTCCCATGCAACTGCAGGAGATGCGACACCTGTCCTTTCACCTCTCCCCTTCCCACCATCCAGGGACCCAAACTCCATTTGAAGCAGTAATTCACTTGTACTTCCAGTGTACTACATTCAGTGTTCACAATGTGGTCACGTCTACGTCTGAGAAACCAAATGCATATCGGGTGACTGCTCAGCAGAAGCCCCTTCGTTCAGTCTGCAGGGGCGACTGAGCTTCCCGTTTCCTGCCACTTTCACAGCCTCCCAGCCCACTCCTGCTCTGACCCACCGTCCTGTGCCCCCCCCCCCCCGTACTGTCACAGTGGGGCCCAACGCAAGCTTGAGGAACAGCACCCCACCTTCCGCCTGGGCACGTTGCTGCCTTCTGGACTCAGCACTGAATTCTACAACTTTAGATAACAATTTCTCTGTCTGTGTCAGTCATCCATCTGCGATATCGGATCAGTTTGTTGGTTGTTTGTTTGTTTTTCATGTTTTTATTCACCGGCAGCACTGGATATGCCAAGCACGTCTTCCCACTCTGCATTTTGCAACTCCCACGTTCTTTTATCTATGTTCTCACTCTCTAACAGCTTCGTTACCCTCCTTCACTTGGTTTCATCTGCCGATCACCTACGCGCTTAACCTACTGGGTCTTCTCTTCCTCCACTGGTTCTACCTGTCCATAATCATAGAATCAGAGAACAGTACAGCACAATACAGGCCCTTTGGTCCACAATGTTGTGCCAACCTTTAAACCTCGCCTAAGACTATCTAACCCCTTCCTCCCACGTATCCCTCTATTTTAAATTCCTCCATATGCTTATCTAGCAATCTCTTGAATTTGACCAATGTACCTGCCTCCACCACCACCCCAGGCAGCGCATTCCATGCCCCAACCACTCTCTGGGTAAAAAACCTCCCTCTGATATCCCCCTTGAACTTCCCACCCATTACTTTAAAGCCATGCCCTCTTGTATTGAGCGTTGGTGCCCTGGGAAAGAGGCGCTGGCTGTCCACTCTATCAGTTCCTCTTAATATTTTGTACACCTCTACCATGTCTCGTCTCATCCTCCTTCTCTCCAAAGAGTAAAGCCCTAGCTCTCTTAGTCTCTCCTCACAATCCATACCCTCCAATCCAGGCAGCATCCTGGTAAATCTCCTCTGCCCCTCTCTAAAGCTTCCCTCCCTTATCTGGTTCCACATCACCTTCCTTACTTATCAGATTCCAGCATCTGCAGCCTCTTGTGTCTCTACTTATCACCTTCCAGCCTCTACCTCTACCTTCTCCCTGCCGTTCCCCCCCCAACCTGGCTCCACCTGCTCGTTTATCCCCCCCTTCCACCAGCTACCGTCTCCCAACTCCATCCCTCCACTTCTCCCATCATCTCCTTCCAACTATCACCTGTCAGCCCCTGTCTCACCCCTCCCTCTCACTGGCCACCTCCCCCCTACACTCTCCGTCCTGATGCAGGGTCTCGACCTGAAGTGTCCAACGTCCCTCTGCCTCTACAGATGCTGCCTGACCTGCTGAATTCCTCCAGCAGTTTATTTTAGTTTGCTCCAGATTATAGCATCTGCAGTCTCCGTGTTCCCCTTTATTCAGATAACCTTGTTTAAAACTTATCCTCCACGGTCATCCTGATTTTACCCTATCAAGGACATTCCCCCACCCTAACCCTCCCTGCACCTTAACGAGCTTCTTTTGTCTCCTTCCCTGTTCTAATGAAGGGTCTCCGATCCAAATCATTAGCTCTGTTTCTCTTCCCACACATGCAACCTGACCTGCTGACAATTTCTAGCATTTTCCATTTTTAATTTTAGATTTCCAGCATCTGCAGTGTTTTAATTTTCATTAACTAAGCAAATTAGTATCGCGTAATCCAAGTTCTGAAGCAACCTTGTTAATTTGATGCTTTAAGTTCCTCACTCCCCTTTTTCCCACAGATTCTGTCTCAGACCTACCAAATATTTCCAGCATTTCAGTGAATAATATGGAAGTTTCAATCCATAAACTGGGGAATGTGAGCTCAAATCTCAGCAGGGCATGGGAATTCATTTTTTGTTTAAATAACATCACTTTATTGGAATTGGTTTATTATTGTCACTTGTACTGAGGTACAGTGAAAAACTTGTCTTGCATACCGATCGTACAGGTCAATTCACTACACAGTGCAGTTACATCGGGTTAGTACAGAGTGCATTGAGGGAAAAACAATAACAGTACAGAGTGAAGTGTCACAGCTACAGAGAAAGTGCAGTGCAATAAGGTGCAAGGTCACGTCAGGGTAGATTGTGAGGTCAGAGTCCATCTCATCGTATAAGGGAACCGTTCAACAGTCTTATCACAGTGGGGTAGAAGCTGTCCTTAAGTCTGGTGGTGCATGCCCTTTACGGATTTCCCCCTCCTTGTGCTCCTCGTCTCCACCTGTTTTGATTCCTTGAGGACTCAGATTTGGTGCACACAATCCTGCCCTCACCAGCAATGTCCAATCCCAAGAACAGCTTAAGAAGATAAGCAGAAGAGACCCCATAATGCAATCAAGAGCATTGCACCCGAACCAGCTGGAGATTTCAGAGAAGCAAATGATGAGCGGTTAAGGCTGAAAAAGTGGACCAGGGAGTGCCTGGATTGGATAGCAAGTCATGGGCTTGTGGGGCCTCATGGTTTACTCCTGCTACTATACAGACAGGCACACATTAGCATTACAGTGTTAATGCTGTAATGCTAATGTGTTGTGTGGAGAGAGTCACGGACTCGGAGGTGTCCTGTGCAGGAGATCACGGGGTGGAGTGTGCTGTGTGGGCAGGTGTCATGGATTGGAATGTGTTGTATGAGTGGGTGTCATGGACTGGAATGTGTCGTATGAGTGGGTGTCATGGATCAGTAAACTAGAGCCTTGGGTAATGATCCAAATCCCATTATACCCCCGTTATTGATTAGGTAAACTCAAAATCCAAACTGGTATCATTAACGGTGACCTCAACACGTTTGGATTATCATAATTATTCCCCATGTGTTAGCGAAGTTTGCCAACGTTACTTGGTCTGAGCTGGTGCTTCACTCTGGTCTCAGTGGTGAGGTTAGCAGCCCCCTAGCTTTAAACCTTTCCAATCAGCTATACCACAGGTTGTTCAGGGGAGCAGCTGCCACCATCTTCTCCAGTACAGTTGGGAATTGGGCAATAGATGTTGGCTTTGCCACCTCGTGAAAATACATTCAGGAAGAACCTATAGTTCCTGTATTTACTTTGGTCCCAACCCACATGCAGTAATATCGACTTATGGTTTATGTTTTGTGTAACATTCTCCACACTATCTTCCCTCTGTGTAATACACTCCACACACCCTCTGTGTAACACACTCCACACCTCCACATTGCATCCATGTAACACGCTTCAGCCCACTGTACACCCTTCATGTAAGATGCACCAGCCAACCGCACACCACACTCCATGCGTCCATGCTCCCTCCATGTAACACCTGTGGAGCCTGTTTCTCCTCCTTAGTGTAACATGCTCCATCCACATGTTCAAGTAACATGTTCCTGCCTTGACACATCTCTTTCTAACATGTTCCAACTTGCAATTTCCTCCATACAGCACGTTCCAGTCTGTGACACCCGCCCATACAACATGTTCCAATCCATGACACCCGCCCATACAACCCGTTCCAGTCCATGACACCCACCCATACAACACATTCCGATCCATGACACCCGCCCATACAACACGTTCCAATCCATGACACCCGCCCATACAACACGTTCCAGTCCGTGACACCCACCCATACAACATATTCTGATCCATGACACACGCCCATACAACATATTCTGATCCATGACACACGCCCATACAACACGTTCCAGTCCGTGACACCTGCCCACATGACACACTCCACCCTGTGATCCCCTCCACATGACACACCCCAGTCCGTGACTTTCTCCACACAACACACTCCAATCTGTGACTCTCCTCCACACGACACGCTGCCCTCTGTGACACGGTCTCTGTGTGACGTCGAGGCATTCCCCTCTGTGTAACATGCTCCAGCCTATGCGTTATTTCATGTGTGAACAATCTCTGTGTGAGCCTCAGTGAATGCATTGTAACCTGCTATCTCACCTCTGGTTTGAGATATCCATCTTGAGGTCAATCTCAGGTAAACCCTGTAACCCTGGGGAACTCCTGCTAGTCTGTACCTTGTCCCGGGTAGAAACCTCCAAACTGTGCTCTATCTCAAGAGAAGTTTTCCAACCTCTGCTCCATCCCAGTTAAAACTCTGCCAATCTGTGCATTTGCTGCAAGGTGAGTCAGCACAGGTCTTGCATTATTCAGTTCTAACACTCCACAGGAGCACACTTGGACAATCATTGACAGAGCATAAGTCATAGACATACAGCATGGAAACAGGCCCTTCGGCCCAACTGGTCCATGCTGACCAAGATGCCCATCCAAGCTAGTCCCATTTGCCAGCATTTGGCCCATAACCTTCTAGACCTTTCCAGTCTATGTACCTGTCCAACTGTCTTTTAGAAGTTGTTGTTGTACCTGCCTCAACCACTTCCTCTGGCAGCTCGTTCCACAAACACACCACCCTCTGTGTAAAAAAATAGTTGCCCCTCAAGCTCCTATTAAATCTTTGCCCTCTCACCTGAAACTTATAGAACATAGAACAGTACAGCACAGAACAGGCCCTTCGGCCCACAATGTTGTGCTGACATAGCCAATCCCTGCTACCTACAGAATGCCCATATCCCTCTATTTTCCTCTCATTCATGTGCCAGTCCAAGCCCCTCTTAAAAGACTCTGATGAATTTGCCTCCACCACCCTATCAGGCAATGCATTCCAGGCATCCACCACTCTCTGACTAAAAAATGTACCCCTCACATCTGTTCTGAACCTACCACCTCTCACTTTAAGTGCATGCCTTCTGGTATTGGATCACTCAATAATGGGAAAAATGACCTCTAGTTCTTTATTCCCCAACCCTGATAGTGTGTGTATTCACCTGATCGATGCCCCTCATGATTTTATACACCTCTATAAGATCACCACCCAGTCTCCTACGCTCCAAGGAAAAAAGTCCCAGCCTGTCCAACCTCTCCCTATAACTCAGTCCCTCGAGTCCTGGCAACACCTTTGTGAATCTTTTCAGATTTATCTATTATCAAGCAACATCAAGCAATTTAAGTATTGGAGGCTCCAATGCACAGGATTGCAAGAGGCTGCAGAGGGTTGTAGACTCAGCCAGCTCCATCACAGGCACAACCCTCCCCACCATCGAGGACTTCTTCAAGAGGCAGTAACTCAAGAAGGCGACATCCATCACTGAGGACCCTCACCATCTGGGACATGCCCCCTTCTCATTATTGCCATCAGGGAGGAGGTACAGGAACTTGAAGACCCACACTCAATGATTCAGGAACAGCTTCTTCCCCTCCGCCATCAGATTTCTTAATGGTCCATGAACACTACCTTGTTATTCCTTTTTTTTTGCACTGTTTATTTATTTTTGTAATTTATAGTAATGTTATACCTTTGTACTGTACTGCTGCCGCAAAACAACAAATTTCATGTCATCTAGGTCAGTGATAATAAATCTGATTCCGAATATTTGCTCAAACAACACTCTCAAGGGATTGTTGACCAGTGAACCCAAATGTGATGTTGGAAGTCTCGGATCCCAGTGACTAAAGAAGTGGGAGCTCTGACACCTCGAGGAATGGGTCCTTTCGCAGATCTTAGGGTTCAGCTGCTAAATGGACACCAAGGTCTCCAATACGGCAGGTGGGAAGCTACGGTCATCGCAAGCTGGCAGTGAGGTGGTCTCCGTTCCGTGAAAGGCAACCCCCACGTCTCAAACAGGCCAGCAGACATTTGTGAGTAAAGGGGTATTATCCCTGTTTGAAGCTCCCTGTGCACAATTGGAAAGACTGGGTTGTCACTTGGCTTAGCTTGGCTGCCTGCAGGGTAATTGGTCCTAAGTGCAGGAACCTGAGATTCCCTACTGGATCAAGTCCAAATACATTACGGAGACCTACCACACAATGTCACCCAGATTTCCACCACCCACCCGTCTCCTACTCCCACACAATCCGCACACCCACTACTCCTTCCTCCTCTCCCCAACCCCAAAATTTGGGGTTAATAAGAGAATTCAGTTCTTGACATAATATGACAAGGTTTAAACTGCTAATCCTAGGATTACACAAAAACTAAGTAGGCTAATGTTATTGTTACTGGCACTTAAGAAGTGAATTATTGCCTGCCTCTTGATAGCTGAGGCATTAGGTGTGGTGACGTTCGTTTTAAATTGGCCCAAGGATCTCTGAGGTGAGAGACTGAGACAGTAGGAGGTTGCTGGCCAGGATGAGAAAAGGATTGCTCAACTATTGACAAGCTTCCTCTTGTTAATTCAAGACAAAGAAGGCATCTGTTTTTCAACACTGTTCACTGGAAGCTGACCTGTTCCTAGTACAGAGTGTTTTTAATGCAAGACCCTACATGTTGCTTTTAAAGGCATGAAAAGTACTTTCTGGCTTCTCATCTCAGGCAGCCTCCTACCTATCCTTATCTCAGTCCGATCAATCTGCTGAGGCTGATCATTAGGCCTTCACTGAAATGTTCAAATCTCACTGTCTGGTGTAGGCAGCAGAATGTCCAGGTCAGTATTCCTGGTTTTATACATTTCCAGATCGGGGCTCGATAGGAACTGGCAAACATGCAATCGTACCTTCCAAACTGGATCAGGACAACCAGATTAGTTACTAGTGGAAAACTAATTTACCCATTAGTAAACTCTCAAACATGTCAGCACACCTGTACCAGGACACTCAGCATTCCCAACTGGATCAATACACCTGGATGGTACATTCCTAACTGGATTAGGACACTCAAATCAATACATTCCCAACTGGATAAGTACACTTGGATTCATCCATTCCCAGTTGGATCAGTACACCTGGATAGTGCATTCCCAACTGGATCAGTTCACGCAGTCTAATATATTTCCAAACAGATCAGTACACCTAGATTAGTACATTCCCAGCTAATCAGAAGGCCTGGATAAACAAATTCCCAACTAAATCTGTACACCTAGGTTAGCACATTCCCAAATAGATCAGGATGCACAGGGCAACACACACAGATAAGGACATTCCCAGTTGGATCAATGTGCCTGCATTACTATGTTCCCCAATCAGTACGGTTGAATTAGCATCTTACCAAGCATGTGGCTATACCAGAGCATTCCCCAACAGATCAGTACATTAGGATTGGGATACCCGGATTCATACATTCCCAAACAGGTCAGTACACCCTGACTATTGCAATCCCAATGGATCAACACACTCAGATTAGTACATTCCCAGCCAGATCAGTATTCCTGGTTTTATACATTTATACATTTCCAAGTACATCAATATACCTAGATAAGTAGCTTCCCAACTAGATTAGCACACTTCAGGTCAGTATTCCCAGATCGGTATATCCCATTAGATTAATGCATTTCCAAATCCGTTCACACATCCAGATCAGCACATTTCCAACAAAACCTGTACATCCAGATTCGTACATTCCTAACCAATCCAGAACAGCACATCCCCAAACAATTTATTACACTCAGTTTAGCTCATTTATAATCTAGTCACTACAGCCAGACATAAATCATGGATCAATACATCCAGGTTAGTACAGCTTCACACTTAAACCACTACTCCCCAGTCACAACACTCCCAGTCAAATCAATCAACGCCAATCTGCATTTGGTCAAATGCATCTGTAAATCCAGATTAGCTCTTTCCCAACCCGATCACACAGCTGCAATCTTTGCCCACTGACAACACATAGTCTGGAGAGGAATTGCAGGACTGGTTATTTGATGGAATGCTTTGAAGAAATCTCCAATGGCTTGTTAATTTAGATTTATTTAAACATATGTAAATACGTTTGTTTCAAGTGCTTTAGGACCTTTGAAGTTTTTGAGTTTATTTTTAAACTTATAAATTTTTCTTTTTTGATTTTTGTCTTGGAAACATGCAGTGTTATTTTTGACGGATTGAAAGGTTTGACAGCTGCAGCTGAGCCCGAGGATGTGGCTTAAACCAGTTGATTTTTCTCCTCGTCTGTGGGTGTGGCTCATTTCTGACCCTCCGTTTGAAGTGCCAGGCCTCCTACATAGAACACTCGCCACGGTTTCCTCAAGATCCCAGCTCCCCACTGGGCTGACTCTTCAACCTCCAGTCCAACAACCTTTCTTTCCCAATCCCAAAAGAACAGCGCGACACAGTGGCTTAGCCGGTAGAGCTGTTGTCTCTCAGTGTCAGGGGGACCCAGGTTCAATCCCGACCTCGGGTGCTGTCTGTGTGGGGTTTGCATGTTCTCCCTGTGATTGTGTGGGTTTCCCCTGGGTGCTCCGGTTTCCTCCCACGTCACAAAGGCGTGCAGGTTGGTAGGTTAATTGGCCACTGCAAATTGGACCTAATGTAAGGGTGAGTGGTAGAATTTGGGACGTATTGACGAGAATGTAGGAAGAATAAAATAGAGTTAATATAAAAGGGGTGCTTGATGGTCAAGTGTAGACTCTGTGGGAAGAAAGAACAGTTACTGTGCTGTGTCTCTCTGTAATTATGGCTGTCACTTTATTTCTTATGAGATGTCATTGAGCCGCTAGTGTTTAGATGAGTGGTGGAATCTGGGGGCGAGATGGTGAGAATGTGGGGAGAATAAAAAAAATGACATTAATTTAGGATTAGTATAAATGGGTTGTTGATGGTCAGCATGGACTCGATGGGCTGAAGGGCCTGTTCCACCTCTATACCTCTATGACCAGCCCTCAACAGCATTCTGCTAACATATTCTGATTTATACGAATTCCATTGCACTTACACCTTGAAGCCTCTCCGTTAGCTCTCGACGCCTGTTCCGGCACTTAGCTGCAGCCAGTTTGTTTCTCTCTCGCCGTATTCTCCTCTTCTCTTCTTCCTCTGGAGTTAGCTGTCAAACAATCGAGGAACACGCATTAGTGAAGGGAGCAGAGTTTCCTATGAAAATGTGGAACATCTTATCAGTGTCTCTTTTAATCTGGGATCACTGTGGACCACTGTGGAGAGTGCAGGTTATTCAGTAACGGGCTGAACAAGTCATGCGATTGTGACAATGGCAATGTAGATCCTCGCAGTGATAGAACACAAACGTCAGAACGAGATGGTGGACCAATGGCTCCTTGAGCCTGCTCTACCACTCCATAAGATCCAGGGTGCAGCTTGAGATTTTCTACTTTCTCTCAAAAATAAATGGCAGATGCTAGAAATCCGAAATGGAAACACTCAGCGGGTCAGGCAGCACCTGCGGTGAGAGAAACAGAGTTAACATGAACTCTGATTGCCTTTCCACAGACGCTGCCTGGCCTGCTGAGCATTTCCAGCATTTTTTTGTTTTTAACCACATATACTTTCATTCCCTCCACGTCCAAAAATCTTCGCTGTTGACTGAATATCCACAACACCCCGACTTAGAAGAGTACAAAGATTTCTAACCCACTGCCCAAAGATACTTCCCCTCACCTCCATCCTAAGCAGCTGACCCCTCACCCTTGAACTAACACCCCAGGTCCTGGTTCTCAAGCCAAGGAAACAGACTCTTTGGCAACTACCTTGTCAATCCCTCTCAGAATTTTCTCTGTCTCAGCCTCTCATTCTTCTGAACTCTAGTAGAGTCTCTTCTCAAGAGTCAAACCTCCCCATCTCAGAATTAATCTAGTGGCGAGACTCTGAGGTTTGGTGTCCTATACATTTCATTAGGTATGGGACACCAAACCTCATATCTTGAAGAAGCACCTTTGACCTGAAATGTTAACTCTCTTTCTCTTTCTATAGGTGCCGTCTGACCTGCTGAGTGTTTCCAGCATTTTCTTTACTTTGGTCGTGTGTAAAACCATTGGTTACAGTCTAAACCCAGGATCGCACAGTGGTCTCAGCAGACAACCAAAAGACCCCCAACAGAGATTAGGCCACAGGGTTTCAGGTGTACATCTGGAGTTTTATGCACTCATATTACATTTCCAAACACTTGGTTATCATTTACTCAGCTGTATGAACATTTGCGCAAACAGATGATGATCAGCCCAGAGCTCCGCAACCCTCACTTACAACCCTCTGCCCAAGGATCAGCTCAGAGAGGCAGGGAGAGGTAAGAGAAGGACAAGGGGAAGGAAGAGAGAAAAAAAACTGTAACAGGGACAAGTGTGACAACATTTTATCCACAGCAGAAGTCCACAAACAACATGAAAATGAGTCATAAAGTCATGGAGAGAGACAGCACGGACACAGGCCCTTTGGCCCACTGAGTCCGTGCCGACCATCAACCACCCATTTACACTAATCCTACACTAATCCCATTTTTTATTCTCCCCTCCTTCTCATCAACTCCCATGGATTCTACCACTTGCCTACTCATTAGGGGCAATTTACAGTCGCCAATTAACCTAACAATCCGTATGTCTTTGGGATGTGGGAGGAGACTGGAGCACTGGGAGAAACCCACACTGCCACAGGGAGAAAGCGCAGACTCCACACGGACAGCACCAGAGATCAGGATTGAACCCGGGTCACTGGCGCTGTGAGATAGCGGCTCTGCTACCTGTACCACGGTGCTGCCTAGTTTGCACTGTTTGAGGGAGGAATGTTTACCAGAGCACCAGGTTACTCTTTGGACTTCGAAGCACCAATGTCAGCCATAAAACTAGCCCACAGTATGGAAGTCCTCCTAGGCAGGACATGGCTTGAAATCACTTGTGGTTGGCATCTCTTGTGTTGGGGTGCTCCCTCAGTACCGCACTAGAATGTCCAATCAAACGTAGGACCTAAATCCTTGGAGTGAGAACACTACCCACTCATTTAAATTAATAGTTAAGTGAATCCATTCAGAGGGAAACAAAACTAGAGGTCAGTGAAAGAGGTACTCAGTCACCCCTGTCCGAAGCCCATTCAAGAACAGGCGTAATGTTAGCATTGATGATAGACAGTGGTTACAAAGAATTGAGCAGTTCTCTCCTGATCGTGGCTGACAATTACACATTGTGTCTTGTATACCCAGAATGTAGAGTGGATTTCACATGTATAGCCTGGGGATTTCACCATTTACACTTGGGAAATTGTATGTATGATGTCTGGAGTGTCGAACGGCTGAGAGGTGACCTTATAGAGGTTTATAAAATCAGAAGGGACATAGATAAGATAGATCGTCACAGTCTTTTTCCCAGGGTAGGGGAGTCTAAAACTAGAGGGCATAGGTTTAAGGTGAGATGGGTAAGATTTAAAGGTGACCTGAAAGGCAAGTTTTTCAACACTGAGCGTGGTGGGTATATGGAACGAGCTGCCAGAGGAGGTGGTAGAGGCGGGAACAATTATAATGTTTAAGAGACATTTACAATCCTGTAAAGTGATGCAGATATGAAGGAATTATTCCAACGTTCAATGCAGCTGTGCTACAAGAGCTCAAAATGATGGGGTTGGCTGGGTTTTTCCAATGGAGTTGATCCCTGTAACTGGACTATCCCAGGGAAATATCACTCCCACCTTTTTGACCATTTCTGCAGAAGGTGCCACCTCCAAGCTCAGCTTTCATCAGTGACACATCCACACATTGTTTTGCTTCCGTGCAGGGAATTTCATCCGCCTGTTCAGCAGTATCGGGGGTGGGATTCCCCAGGCCAATATCCACCTTGTCTTTCCAATAGGAATCAATGGAGAACGAGCAGTAACCTGGCTTGGGGGGGGGGGGGGGGGGGGGCAACACAGAGGCGCAGCTGGTAGAGCCGCTGCCTCATAGCTCCAGCGACCCAGGTTTAATCCCGACCTCGGGAGCCATCTGAATGGAATTTGTACGCTCTTGTAACTATATGGGTTTCCTCTGGGTGCTCCATTTTCTCCAAAATCCCAGTGATGTGCAGGTTGGTAGAATAACTGGCTGCTCTAAATTGTCCCTAGTGTGTGGGTGAGTGGAAGAATCTGTTGGGGGAGGAGAGAAGTTGATGGGGACGTGGATAGAATCTCTGTTGTAGAACCTGGGGAATAGAAGCACATAGTTCCCTGAATTTGGCGACACAGGTAGACAGGGTGGTGAAGAAGGCATGTGTCATGCTTGCCTTCATCGGACAGGGCACTGAGTACAAGAGTTGGGACGTCATGTTACAGCACTAAAGGACATTGGTGAGACTACACCTGAAATATTGTGTGCAGTTCTGGTCACCGTACCAATAGGAAGGTTGTGAATAAACTGGAGAGGGTACAGAGAAGATTCACAAGGATGTTGCCGGGACTGGAGGGCTTGAGTTATGAGGAGAGACTGGATAGGCTGGGACTGTTTCCCCTGGAGTGAAGGAGGCTGAGGTGTGAACATGTATATAAAATCATGAGAGACATAGATATGATGGATGGTCATAGTCTCTCATCCATGGTAGGGGAGTCTAAAACTAGAGGTGAGAGGGGAAAGATTTAAAGGGGACACGAGAGGCACATTTTTCATAGAGAGGATGATGGGTACGTGCAACGAGCTGCCAGAAGAAGTGGTAGATGTGGGTACATTACAACATTTTAAAAAGGATCTGGACAGGTTTTGAGGGATATGGGCCAAATGCAGGCAAATAGAAGTAGTTCAGGACGACACCTTGGTCGATGTGGAGAAGTTGGGCCAAAGAATCTGTTCTCGTGCTGTAGAACTCTATTCTCCCACCCCATAGCCCAGAGACACCACAGGGTTGCTCCAGCTACAGATATCTATGGCCACACATCTAAATCATCAGTGGAGCAATCAATGTTACAGCAGGGGCAGGCCATGGCGCTGACCACCAACCTCAGCAAGTTCAACATTAACCTCACGAACAGAGTTTAAACAGAGAAAAGCTGGACAAGGAGTCGGGAGACGAAGGAAGGCAATGAAATGATTTGGAACGACGAGTGTGAAAGGCCAGGCTCCCATTGTTGAATAAAGCCCCCAGGTCGGGGTGTGTCTGGGTGTTTGCGAATTCCAAACCCCATCCTCACCACCTTCACTTGACGCTCCCCCTGGAGCGATGTCCAGTGTAGGTCCCCAGACTGAATCGCGTTTCCAATTCTGCTCTCTGAGTGTGGTAGGGAGGGACAGTGGCGTAAGGTAAGTGGATCTGGTCTCAAATGGGGCGTCAGCTCAGGTTAAGCAATCAGTCTCGGCGTGTGCTTAGGCTTTGTTGAGAGTAAACAAGGAGAAATTGTTTCCATGGATGAAAGTCAGTGACTGGGGGCAGGTTTAAGCCAATGGGCAGATGAACCGGAAATGAGGGGCCTGGTTGGAGAGAATAGGAGGGACACATTTCCCTTAGATGGAGGGGTGGGGGGGCATACATTTAAAGTAATAGGTAAAAGAGGGGAGATGAGGAAAAATATTTTCCCCTTGAGGATGGTAGAGGTCTGAACCAGTGGTGAAGACAGAAACTCCCACTGTATTTAACATCAATTATGACCGCTGTCTGTAAGGAGTTTGTACGTTCTCCCCATGACTGCATAGGTTTCCTCCGGGTGCTCCGGTTTCCTCCCACATTCCAAAGATGTACGGGTTAGGAAGTTGTGGGCATGCTATGTTAGCACCGGAAGCATGGCGATACTTGCGGGCTGCCCCCAGAACAAACTACGCAAAAGACGAATTTCACTGTGTGTTTCAATGTACATGTGACTAATAAAGACCTTAATTTACTTTTAATCTACTTGAGGTGTTCCCAAAGACCCCTAACTTTTCAGGGGCTACGCACCAAGTGGTGGAAGGTGGGGTTAGGTTGGGTTGAATTATTTTTGCTCAGCATGGACACAATGGGCCGAATAGTCTCCTTCTACCTCGATTGTTTTCCGATTCTTCGATAAGAGAAAAAAATGTTTGCTGCAGGGGATTTATGCATTGAAGACTGGTGAATACAGATTCAATAATAATTTCTGAAGGGGTATTCCTTTAAATAACAGGTGGAAACTTTTATCATGCCTCGGGAGAGTGGGCTTTATTGGATGGCTCTCAATGAGCTAACAGAGGAAGGCTGGGCCGAATGGCCTCCTTCTGTGCAGTATCATTCTAAAATTTCTTGCAGTCAACCGGTTCAACAAGGACAGTAGAGTTAATAGGATGTAGAAGGAGTTGGTGGCAAATGCTCAGCGGAGTAACGGGAGAAAAGCGAGCAGGGAGAGAAAGGGAGGGGACCGGGATCGGTGAACGGAGGGTTGGGGGGGGTGTGGGGGGGGGGGGAAGCGAAAGCATGGGAGAGGAAAAGACAGTGAGCGTTGTCAGCACTTGTTGCTCATCTCTCATTGCCCCCATATGATTCAACCACATTGGCAGGAGGTGACTCATAGATAAATTAGAATAGGTAAAAGTGTCAGCCTTCATTTCCTGGGGCATAATAGACCAGGTGATAAGCCTGAGGTTTTGTGCTTACTGGCATTTTCTCTCCTCACACTGCAGATTTATTCCGTTATTTGAGCTTAAGTACAGGAGCTGCAATTTGAATTCGTGCCTGCAGTTAAGTGGTACAGATCTCTGACTATTGGTTCTCCACAATGCCACTCTTACCTCCAGGGAGAGAGGGAAGATGGTACAGAAAAGAAGAAAGTAACCTCAATAGAACAAGTAGAGACCAGATATTTTTTCTTCATCTTTATTCATTGGTTGATGAGATATGGGTGTCACTAACAATGCCAGCACTTATTGTCCATCCCTGATATCCCCTGCATCGAGGCAGCAGTTAAGGATCAATCACATTGCTGATGGGGAGAATGGAGGGGCTAACAAGTCAGGCCTGTAGGCTGCAGAGTGACCAGAGTGCTGACAACAGTGGAACGTGCAGGGGGGCAAGGAGACAGAAAAGTAACAGTGTTATTCCAGAGTATGTCTGGGTGCAGGTTAACTGTCGAACTCCACACGATGCTTCCAGCAAAGGAGGCCACTCGGCCCACGGTGATCACAAGGTCACAAGACAAAGGAGCAGAAGTACGCCAATCCCATCCAGCCCCAATTCCTGGCCTTTTCCCCATATCTTTTGATACTTTGACTAATTAGATACCTATCAATCTCCTCCTTAAACACCCCCAATGATCGGGCTTCCACAGCTGTATGTGGCAACAAGTTCCATAAATCCACGACCCTCTGGCTAAAGAAATTTCTCCTCATTTCTGTACCAGATCTACACAAAGAGCAATCCAGCTTGTCCCACTCCCCTCTCACCCTGGCCCTTTAAGATATTGATCCAGCTCTCCTTTGAACCTGCCCCTACCACCAACCCTGGCCGTGCGTTCCAGACTCTGAACACTCACTGTGTAAAAACGTTTCCTTCGCACTTTTGGTTCTTCTGCCAAATGCCGTCATTCTACACTGCCCCTCGCCCTTGACCCCTCCACCAAGAGGGGCAGTTTCTCTCGTTCTTCCCTGTCATGATTTTAAATCCTTTCCATCAGGTTCCCTTGTGATAGCCTTTGTTCCAAGGAAAACAACTCCAGCCTCTCTCATTTCAGTAAATCCCTTCCGCGCCCTCTCTGGATAATACCTTGTTTTGCCTGAGACAGGGTTTTGTAAAGATTCGTCATGACTCCCTTGCCTTTAGAGTCACATGTCACATTCACTTAGCACTGGAACAGGATCGTCAGCCAACACCAACTATACTGACCACTGAGTACTCAGAGGCACAGCTTAAAGAGGCCATGGACCAAGTGGCGGAAATTGGGATTAGGTGGGGTTATTCTTTTATTATCACTGTGGAAAATATGAGCTGATGGTCTCATTCTACAACCTGCTTCTTGTACTCTGTTCCTCTATAAAGTTGGAATCTTGTACACTTTTGTTAAACCACTTTCTCAACCTGCCCTGGCAGTTTCAACAAACTATGTCCCTAGACCTCTCTGTCGTTGTACCCCTTTCCTAATTATACTCTCCAGTTTATATTACCTCTTGGCATGAAGCCCCTTCAGCAGTTTTTTGATAGGCCAGTTCTAACAAAGGATGTTTGACCTGAAAGGTTAACTCTTGTTTCTCTTTCCACAGATGCTGCCTGGCCTGCTGAACACTTCTGGTATTTTCTGATTTTATTTCAGATTTCCAGCATCTGCAGTTTTTTTGGTTTTTGTTTCTCCAAAAAGCTTAATAAATTCATGCACTGAAGCTACAGCAGCTCACATCACTGAAATATCACTCAATATTGATTTGACAGATCGAGGCACTGGATGGGACAGTGGTGGGGGTGTAGATCACCGGCGGATGTGAAAGAGAAATGCTTGCTCCACCAGACCACAAAATGGGGCAGTCCCATCTTCTGGCTGGAGAAACTGATGGGACCAGACCTACCCTGCAGAAGCACGTCTGCTCTTGGTCGCTCCCAGGGCAGCACTGATGGTGGTCATTGGGAAGTCCCGAACACAGGCCATGGTGCCCTGCCGGATAGAGAAATGGCAACGGCAGTGGCAGATGGCACTGGAACATCTAAATAGGTAGAGGGTGGAGGGGTGGGGAAACAAACAGTTTTTTTTAAGAAAAGAGGGGAAAGAAAAGGAGATATTAAGAATATTGAACTATCCCAACAACTTAGATTAACCCACCCCTCCTGAAAATTAGAGTCCTTCAACATCTCCCAATGAACAAGATATTTTTGGACTGTAGTCACACAGCCAAGGTGGGCACAGCAAGTTCAAATTCCCATCCATTTTAGGATTAATATCCTGGGACACTGGACATAGCTTCCTTGCTGTTCTTCAAAGTAGTACCAAGGGAATTTTACAGAGGCCAGCTGGGGCCTTGGTTTAATGTCACGTCCTCTCGAGGCACCACCTCTGACAGGGCAGTGCTCTCTGGAGCATCAGCCTGGGTTTTGCGCTCTTAAAGTCTCTTGAGCTCGGAAGCAAGAGTGCAACCAGGTGATCCACAAGGCCATCAAGAGGAAGAAGAACAAGAACACGTGAACCATGGTCCATGCTTCACAGTTTAATGCAGGGGCCAGCTGGTACGACTTGCCCGCAGGTAACAATTATCCCTATTCCCACTGAATCAGGTTCATCCTCCTCAAATCTTGATTTGGTGCCCTCACACACATTGAGGATGTTCGGGATATCTTTCCTGTCAACACGGGCCTAACTTAAATCTAACCTCGTGAGGAATAAACCGGTTCACATCGGCCCATGTCTTTATATCCATCACTGAGATCAGATACAAGTGAATATTAAAAGTCCTGGATGGTCTGAAGGTGGAGAGGATGTCTCCAGTAGTAGCAGAGTCTAGGATCTGAGGGCACAGCCTCAGAATAAAGGGTTGTCTCTTTAGAACTGAGATGAGGAGGAATTTCTTCAGCCAGAGGGGTGGTGAATCTGTGGAATTCATTGCCACGGAGCGCTGTGGAGGCCAAGTCATTAGGTGCATTTAAGGCAGAGATTCCTGATTGGTAAGGGGGTTAAGGGTTACAGGGAGAAGGTGGGAAAATGGGGTTGAGAAAAAAAAATCAGCCATGATTGAATGGCGGAGCATACCCGACGGACCGAATGGCCTACTTCTGTTCCTATCTCTTATGGTCAATGGCGACACAATCAGGCATCGTTTTTATATTTGTCCATTCCCCTCCCCGGCCCTGCACCAATGAGGATAAAGTTACTTTTGTGTGTCCGCTGTGGGATGAGAGGGGCAGGTCCGACCTCGAGAAAATAGGAACGACGCCAGGCACCAATTCCTTCGAAGAGGAATGACTAATACAGTGGGTGGTGAAGACGAGAAAGGCACTCTTTCAGCAGTGTAACGGGTGCAAAAAGCTTCACATCTTGCAATCCAGCAGGAGGGGCAGCAGACAAACTACAGAAGTGAACTGCTTCCTTGCAGCACAACTAACAAATTTAGTTTTTATTTGAACCAGCCTCCTACTTTTCATTCCTTTTCCAGGACCGCAAAATCCATATCCTCCCTCAGTCTCTTCCTCCATCCCATAGCCTCTCAGTTCTCACAACCTACTCCCCGGTTCAGCTTCCCTCCACACACCTGTTTGACCTTGACACACCTGTGCCCTGTGTTCTACACTCCACCAGAGTTTTGCAATAACAAAGTAACTCATAGTCTTGTAATATCTAACAGTAAAACTTCCCTTAGAACATTCTAAAACATATTGCGAGGTCTTCTTATAAAACGATTTGTGCCTCAGGCAAATACAAGAAGATTGCTTTATCATTTATTGGTATCATTTACAAATTGACCCCCCCCCCCAAAAAAACATCTACCCACATTAATTAGAAACATTTTTCTATGAATGGTTTTTGCCAACAGGATGTACTTCAATAATAATTAGCTGGGAATGGTAAGGCAGTGGTTAAATTACTAGGCAGGTCATCTAGAAGTTTGATCCAGAATCAGAGAGTTTTCCATTTTCATTGTTCTATTCTCCCTAGGAGGCCATTTAGCCCTTCGAGTCTAGCCAGCTCGCAGCGCAATCCATTCCTGCAGTAACTTTTCCTGTAACCTCTCCACTCTCCCCAATCACCTGTACACCAGGGGCAATTTACAGCGGCGACTGACCCATATACTGGGCTGCGGAAATGAAACCAGAGCACCCGGGGGAGACGCACGCGGTCACGGGGAAAACGTGCAATCTCCACACAGGCAGCGCCCGAGGTCGGGTCAGGAGGCAGATTGCTCGCTGGAGCTGTGAGGCAGTGGCTGTGCTAGCTGCGCCACTCTGCCACCCACCAAATGGTCAGCGATTCCAGCCTCACATGTATCTCACAGTTCCAGCATTCAATACAATTTTCCCTTCTTCTGTTAGCTTCGTGGTTTACTCATCTACCATTCACACCTCCTCCAAACTGACAGCTTATTATTCACTAAATGTCTGCACCGGCCTCCCATTGCCGCTTTAGTATTTGATCTCCACCGCCTTCCAGCCTGTGACAGACCTTTGCATTTGCTCTCTCCCCTCTGCCCCCCCATCCTCCTAATCTGCAGCTGCAAACTTGTTTGAACCAACTTTTCCCACTGGTCTCCAGTTGCCTCTCCATGGAGGCTTGCCCAACATACTCCAATTTTATTTCACATTTCGAGCATCTGCAGAGTTTCAGAAGATACATTCTAATCCCATCATGGAAGTTGGTCAAAATTAGTTAATTGCACATCCCAGAATTAGGGTTATTGGCAATGGTTATCAAGAACCTACAAGATTGTCATTAAAAATCCATCTGGTTCGCTACAGGGAAGGATATCTACAACCCAGTGTAGCCTACATGTGTACAGTCAAAAAACTGTAAACACTGGAAATCTGAAATTAAAACAGAAAAATGTTGGAAACACTCAGCAGGTCAGGCAGCATCTGTGGTGGGAGAGAGAGGGGAGAGGGGAGAGGGAGAGATAACATTTCAGGTTGAAGATCCTTTGTCAGAACTGAAAAATTGAGAAAACAAGTTAGTTTTTAGAGAGAGGGGGGGAAGGAATGGATAGGACAAAGGGGATATCTGTGATAGACTGACGCCTCAGTTGCCATGGTGTTCCGGTGTTTACGGTGTCACTTGATTAATAGATGGGGCAGAGAGAGAGAGGAAAAGAAACAAAGAAAGGGATATGTTAAAGCTGTGAAATGCAGGTCGAAGCTGTTGCTGAAATCAAAAGGAAAATGCTGGAAATACCCAGCAGATCAGGTAGTGTGCATGGAGAGAGTTAATATTACAGATTGGCAATCTTGCAGCAGAACCAGCCAGATCCAATGCAAACAGGAAAAGGGAGTTATCTGATGTTTTTGAATTTGATATGGAGCTGTGAGAGTTGGAACATGCCCCAGACAGATGCTGCCCCTTCAGCTTACTTTGGGCTTCAGTGAAGAGTGCAAGAGAGGATAGACAGATAGGTCAGGGTGTTGAGTGGGATGGGGAGTTAACAATGATTCGTGACTGCCTTCTGAAATGGCCCAGCAAGCCACTCAGACAATGGGAGTACCTTCTCCCCAAGGGTTGCAACAGTCCAGGAAGGAAGCTCATCACTAACTCCTCAGGAATGGGCAGCAAGTGCTGACCTTGCTGATCACAGCCAACAGTGAAGAAATACTTAAGTAAATGCTGCAAATCACTCTTGGTGGTTGGGGCAAGGCGAAAGGGTACAACAGATTTACAAGTTCTTTTTCTATCTATGGAGTAACTGATTAACATCAGTAAAGTCCCTCATTAGTTACATATATCCCTGTCAAGTATCAAGATGTTCAATATTCAATCTGGCAGACTATCACACATCTCCTCAATGAACTGCCCAATACATTGTGCTTTGAGCAGGTTTAGAGTGCATACCTGCACTTATTACATACTTGCCCAGGCATAGACACATAGATACTTTTACTCCTGTAATTCCTCAGTTTCTCAGTCTCCTCATTCCTATTTATTCCACTCCAGAAACTTAAAAAAACTTTCTGGAAAATTATCACTGCTTTCCTTAGACTTTCAGCCCAAACACAGTATCTACAAATCGCTCCATTGGTCAGAGTTATACGAGTTACCCCTCTGCTACAGATAGATAAGGCCATGCTGTTATAATAGGGAAGCTGTACTTTCCTGCTACAATATACATGCTGTCAAGCTTTAACACATTCATGGTTTGATATTCACTGATACATAGGATATGCTAGCAAGACAGTACACACACACACACACACACACACACAAAATCTCCTTAATGTACTCATATTGTCAGTCACCAGCATTCAGAGGTATTCACTATTCCTTCCAGTATGTGCAAGCTGTCATATTTTGCCCTACAATATACAAGATATACCATGTACGCTATCTCTCATAACAGGTACAATATTGGCAATATTCTCTACCATACATACATAATGTCTTATTTAGTAAACTGTACATTTATTCTATAGTTATATAATGGTTAAACTATCCTTACATAAACAATCTTGTATCTACCTACATAGTCTACATTTCCAGTTCAAAATCCTTATTTCTGATTTTTTGCACAGTTTTACTTTAACGTTTCCTCTGATAAATTTTAGAGTTAACATTTTCTACTCCACGCCACTGTATGATGAGGCATAGTATTTTTTTTCATAGAGTGGAAAGGAGGCCATTTGGCCCATCAGGTCTATGCTGGCTCACAGAGCAAGCCCATCAATCCCTCAGTTATTTCCTACGGTATGATTGGCCAACAACAGTTTAGAAGCTTGCTCTGGGGAGCACATTCTACAGGTATCCCCTTTGGATCTTGGGGCTGGGTGGGGACCTTCTCTGGAGTGAAGCTGTTAAAAAAGCTTCCCATCAAACAATTTTTAAAAAAATGAAGAATTGGCCCACAGAGGTTAAGGCAGAGAATGACCACGGGAAGCAAAAAAGGATGTTAAGAGTAAGATAAGTTTTCTTCCAAATAAAGGATTAGCGGCACCAGGAATATATCCCCCTTAAGTGGCTGTTGAGGCCAAAATTATTACAGTTTTCAAACAGAATTAACTAAAGCAAAATATAAAACCATATGGTGGAAAGAGAAAGAAGTGGGATTAAAGTAAAAACATTGGCAGTGGGAATAAAATCATGGAACAGTTACAGGAAAGGGCCACTTAACCCCTTGTGTCCTTGTTGAGCAATGAATTCCCATTCCACTGCTCCTTCTCCCCACAAACACTGCACATTAGTTTGCTCAGTTCCAATTCCTTACTGACTCTGTTGATAAAGGCAGCGAGCTCCAAATCCGAAGTAGTCACTGTATAAAAATTTGAGGTATTCTTCACACTTACCCTTGCCTGCCACCTTGTGCCCCCGATTCTCCCCTCCCAACTTTGGTCCCTGAACCATTGCTGATGGGAACAGCTTCCCTCTATTCACCTGATCTAAAGCAATCGTGCCCACCTCCATCAGACCTGCACTCCACCTCCCTCCCAGACAACCCCAGTGTCTCCCGTCTGACACCTTCCTCTCAGACAACCCCAGCCTCTCCTGTCTGACACCTCCCTCCCAGACAACCCCAGCATCTCCCGTCTGACACCTCCCACCCAGACAACCCCAGCTTCTCCAACTGAAAACATCACAGGTACATCTTCTCTGCACAGGTTCTGGGACCTTCTTGTCTTCCCTAAAGATCGCTGGCCAGAATGAGATGCAGAGCTCCAGCTGAAGCCCACCCCAGTGTTCCAACGTATTCAACATAGTTTTTGTGCTTGAAGCCTCTACTTTGGTATATTGGGACTCTGTTTGCTTTAATAACTTTTCTCTTAACACTTCTGGGCACTTTCAAAGATTGAGGAATTTCAAGGGCACAGATATGATGCCCAGAGGAGTTTTCTGTGAGTCCAATGTTCTGCTGGCCTTTAGTCTGTAAGTGCAACTCCTCGGCACACCCTGGGCTCCCACTCCCCCCTGTGTTACACCCACCCCCCTCACCCCCCTGTAGAGGTGGCCATTCAGCCCAATGGCTCCATGCTGGCGGCAAACAATTCTGCCAGTCCCATTCCACTGCCCTGTTTAGTTGTTGACAGCGGCTGGAGATTGGCTGCTTTGACTGATTGACAGATCCATCACCTCACCACCCAGTTGGAACAGGCCCCCTGTTGTCATCCAACAGTTCCTGAGTTGCCTTATCTAAACATCTATCTCTAACCTCCTCCAGCCCTACAAGATTCCCACCTTCAATTCTGCCCTCTCGCTCATTCCAGTCGTGACACTGCTCCACCCTCAGCAGCCCCGCCTTCGGCTGGCAGTGCCCCATGGTCTGGAATTCCACACCCCTCCTCAGTCCACCAATCGCCTCCGAATCCTTCCCTTCTCCTTTCTATTCTGGTCACCTCCCCACCTCCACTCTCAGTCCTGATGCAGGGTTTCGACCTGAAACGTCAACAATTCCTTCCCCCCACCCCACAGATGCTGCTTGACCCGCTGAGTTCCTCCAGCAGATTGCTTGTTGCTCACACCACTACATTGTCCAAGACCATACTTAAAACCTACCTCTTTGAACAAGCCATTCATCTCTTTCATAACAGGTCATGTGGCAAATCGTTCCTTGACATTCCCTGGGGTGTATTGGCTACGTTACTTATGTCAGGCAAGCTTCATTGACAATGCCAGCCTTTACTATCAGTCCCTAAATACCCTGCAGAATGCAGCAATAACTCTTATCTCTAACATCTGGGAGGAGTTGATGGGAATGTGGAGAAATGAAATGAGATTAGCACAGGATCAGCATAAATGGGTGCTTGATGGCCTGTTTCCATGTTATATGTCTATAGCATGGGGCAGATACATTAGGGACATTTATGAGGCTCTTAAATAGATACATGAATGATAAAGAAATAGGTGACTATGTGGGAGGGAAGGGTTAGATACTTAGAGCAGGATAAAATGTCAGCCCAACATTGTGGGCCGAAGGGCCTGTACCGTGCTGTAGTGTTCTATGTTTTGTAACACATCCACATGGAAAGAATAAATTGGGATACATGGCTATAAGACAGCACGGATGTGGGTAAACTGTAATTTTTTTTAAAAAATCAGATAATAAAATCCCTGGGCTGATGATCAGACTTCGATCGAAAACAAAAGTTGTGTTCTCACCTGTTCATCCCTTTTCCTCCGTCCTCCTGTCTCTCCAATGGTTTTGATAACGCCAGGTCGGTGTAAGGTGGTGGAGGAGGGCGAGGTGATGCTGGTCCCTGGTAGATTGTAAGGGTGCGACCTGGAGTAGGGGCTGGACATGGAGGTAATGACGGTGGGTTGAACCATCCACTGCAGGTCCTGGCTGGTGGTGATGGCAGTGATAGTCGGGACAAAGGCGCTACTGGATCCCGGCATATCTGCACGATACTTCTGATGGGGGGGGGGGGGATGGGGGAGGTGCAGAAATTAAAGAATAAAACAAAGTCAGTGAAACCCACTGCCGAAGCCCCATTACAGTACAGTCAAAATCAGAAAGTGTTGGAAAACCTTAGCAGGTCAGTCAGCGCCTGCAGAGAGAGAAAAACAGTTGACATTTGAGGTTGCGACCCTTTGGCAGAACTGGGCACTGTTTTTCTCTCCACGGATGGTGCCTAACCTGCTGAATTTTTCCAGCATTTTTCTGGTTTGGTTTCAGATTTTCAGCATCTGCATTTTTTTATTTTCACAGTACAGTCAAAGCCTTGTTCACACAGACCCCTTAGAAATGTCACAGAAAAATTTGACTAATAGCCAGCACAACTCGTTTAAGAATGGAAGGCAGGAATAGCTGTCAGCCCCTCCAGCCTACTCTGGCACTCCGTCAGATCATTACCCACAGCACACTCTCCTGCCTGATCCCCAAAACCCTGAGGTCAAAAATTTCCAGTAACCAACTTAATCCCAAACTTAGAGTCGTTGCAGGAAAAAAGGAAACCAAAGTACTACAGGTGCCAGAAATCTGAAACAGAAAATGTTAGAAACACTCAGCAAATCAGGCAGCATCTGTGGAGGGCGAGAGAGGCTGAGAGAGACACACAGAGACAAGTAACATTGACATGCAACATTGCATTGTATATCCTGAGGAATGGCCTTAGTACTGGACCATTTTCTTAACAACTGCAGTCCTGGTGACGATTGTGCTCACATACTGATGTTGGTTAGCAGTTTTCCCATGGATAATGAATACATGCCCAAGTCAGGGTGACTTATGACTTGCCATGCAGGTTGATAGGGTTGTTAAGAAGGAGTATGGGGTGTTGGCCTTCATTAGTCGGGGTATTGAGTTCAAGAGCCGCAACGTAATGTTGCAGCTCTATATAACTCTGGTCAGACCACACTTCACACTGTTGTGTTCAGTTCTGGTCGCCTCATTGCAGGAAGGATGTGGAAGCTTTAGAGAAGGTGCAGAGCAGATTTCCCAGGATGCTGCCTGGATTGCAGAGCACATCTCATGAGGATAGGTTGAATGAGCTAGGGCTTTTCTCTTTGGAGAAAAGGAGGATGAGAAGTGACTTGATAGAGGTGTACAAGATGATAACAGGCATAGATCGAGTTGACAGTCAAAGACTTTATCTCAGGGTGACAATGGCTAACATGAGTGGTCATAATTTTAAGGTGATTGGAGGAAGGTATAAGGGGGATGTCAGAGGTAGTTTTTGTTTTACACAGAGAGTGGTGGGTGCATGGAATGCACTCCCGGCAGAGGTTGTGGGGGCAGATACATTAGGGACATTTAAGAAACTCTTGGGTAGCCACATGGATGATAGAAAAATGAAGGGCTATGTGGGAGGGAAGAATTAGATAGATTTTAGAGTAGCATAAAGTGTTGGCACAACATTGTGGGCCGAAGGGCCCGTACTGTGGTGTAATGTTCTATGTTCTCGTTAGCATAGTTCCTACAAAATGGAATAGAGGTTTTAATGCATCTTCCAGACTGCAAACCCCAAAACTGCTTCTGACATTCAAAAAGTAATGAACTACTCCAAAATGTCAAACTAGGTTACAATTTGAATGCATCTCAACCATCGGGCAACCTTGTGAGCTTGGATGAAGCCTTTCAAATTTTTGGTGGAGCTTATAGCTGTGTAGACAGTGCATGCAAAATACACACACACACACACACACACACACACACACACACACACGGACTGAATATTTAATTGCATCTTGTAGCAAAACTGATTGCTAAGATACAAAATGTTTCTAAGGATGAGAGATTTTCGTTGTGTGGACTGACTGGAGAAGCTGGGTCTGTTGCCCTTGGAACAGAAATTATTGTGTGGGGATCTGATAGAGCGATTTAACATCACAAAGAGTAGATGGAGAGAGACTGTTCAAGGGTTCAAGAACTCGGGGGGGAACATAGAAATGAAGAAAACTGGCAAAAGAGCCAAGAGTGACATAATGAAAATTTCTTACACAGCAAGTGTCTAGGGCTTGTAATGCACTGCCCTGGGTAGTAGTGGAGGCAGATTCAATTGTTTTGTTTAAAAGGGAACTGGATACATGTCTGAAAGGGAAGAATTTGCAGGGCCATGGAGTGATGCCAGGAAAGTGGAACAAGGTGGATTGCTCTTACATAAAGCCAGTACAGACTCAATGGGTTGAATGGCCTCCTTCTATGCTGTAACCACCCTGGGATTCTGTGAACTTTTGGTGGGTATACTCCATTTCTCCATGCCCTTGAAGCAAACAAAACCTTGATGTCATAACAGGTTAAAGTCTGTTTCCGGCCTCTGTGGCACGTTCTGGCAGTTCTTACTGAACTACAAACACAGGACTACTAGTTTACAGTTGGATGGGAGAGCAAAATTTTACAGACTCACAATATGTATGCTTTCTGCAAAAATTACAATCACATTAGAGCTGTTTACCAATGTAAAAGAAAGACAGATCTGCAGGAGGGTCAAATGTGCTTTAGCAAATAAACTTGTGTGCACACATAAACACATCTCTTCTATGTATGATGGTATTAGTGAGCATTTTACAATTCAGATTGCCTGGATTTATTGGATGCTAAATCACGTTCTGGGTGTGACCTAAGAGGCCTCAAGATGAAGGCATTGATAACATCTCTTGCGGCTATGTTAAGTTTGCACCTATAATTGTTGTTGTGCCTTATATATAGGCTGCTAAATACCATTCAGTTCCATGTCTCAGTGTATACTGACCAGTACAACTACGCAATAAAATCCCTTACATTGACAGCCGGGTGATGAATCTAACCAGACAACCCAAGTATAGGATGCAAATATAATATTGGTCTTAAATCCTTATCAAAAGTAATTGTCTTGGTGAAGCGGCCAGCATAATCAAAGACCCCACCCACCCGGGACATTCTCTCTTTTCTCCTCTTCCATCGGGTAGGAGCCTGAGGGCACGTACCACCAGGCTCAAGGACAGCTTCTATCCCGCTGTGATAAGACTATTGAACGGTTCCCTTATACGATGAGATGGACTATGACCTCATGATCTACATTGTTGTCACCTTGCACCTTATTGCACTGCACTTACTCTGTAGCTGTGACACTTTACTCTGTACTGTTATTGTTTTTACCTGTACTACCTCAATGCACTCTGTACTAACTCAATGTAACTGCACTGTGTAATGAATTGACCTGTACAATCGGTTTGTAAGACAAGTGACAATAATAAATCAATACCAATACCAATTGTAGTTAACCAATAAAGGTGGTTACTTGTCTTTGGGATTGCAAGTAGCCCATTAGCTGGATAAGTACGCAAAAAGGATTTTAAAAATATATGCAGGGCTTCAGGGAGAGAGTGGGACTACCTGGATTGCCCTTACAGCAGAGACAGTACAGACTCGGGTTCGATGGGCTGAATGTCCTCCATTTCTGGGATCTGGATGCAAGACTGGTTGTAAAGCTAAAACCTCTAGTCTCCATCACCCCTCCCTACAAACACAAAAAATATACACGCACACAAACACGGCTTCTTCCACTGTGGAGGTTGCTGTTATCAGCATTTTCAATTACTGTTCAGCAACAAACCTCGGGACTGGAGCCTGTCTCTGCCTGCCTCGGAGGGACCCAAGGTGGAATGATGACATGTTGAGCCTGGCTCTGTGCGGCCCCCTCTTGACTGGTGCGGAGGAGAGCTCCCCCAAGTACCCTGGGCATCCTCAAGGCACATCGCTGGAACACAATCTCCGGCCGCTGCTGGTGTGGGATCTTGCTGTGTACTAACGAGCTGACCAATTTCTCACACCAGCAGACTGGCCGCGCAACACAAAGGTTATTTCTTGGGCTTCAAAGGCCCTCTGCCGTACCCCCGGGATGTGACAGGCGCTATAAAAATGCCAGACGTTCTCTCTCCTTTCTGTGCAATAGAGAGGTGGTGTTACATTAAGTAGATTTCCCTGCAACAGAGTCGTCGACTCAAACAGCGGGGAAACAGACCCTTCCGCCCATCGAATGCCTGGCGGCCGTCAAACACCAGTTACACTAATCTTATTCCCGGCAAACCCACCCCCCCCCCCCTCTCATATTGTGTTCACCGGGGGAAATTACAGTGGCTAGTTAAGCTAACATTCAGATGTTGCCTTGTCCCGGGACAAGGAACGTCCAACTCCGATTGGCAACAAGAAATCCGAGAGACACATTGTTGAACACAGGCGAGGGCAGGGAGAGGGAGAGAGACGCTGAGTTGATGGGGGTTGGCAGCAGGATTTTATTCTATAAGAAAAACAGTGCAATAAGACTAGACATATTCCAATCCGGTATGACTTCAAACCGCAGAGCAAGGAGCCAATAAAACGCCCACTGTGTGACAGGGAGAGAGTTGGGGTGTCGCCAGCATCTGCCCATGAAGCAATGGATTTCCAGTAATCCAACACACACACCGACAGAGTTAAAATGTGGGAGCCAGAGAGAAGCTCTCAACCCACGGGCGGTTGGAGGTTCCACGAAAACTGCTTAAATTCCAGATAAATCCAAGGGAGGGTGGGGGGAAAAGTTCTGAAAAGACCCGAGGAGGAAGAGAAATACTGCCAACTATTGCCCGGAAAGGGTTTGGTTTTAAATGACAATTTCGGGAAGGATTGTTTCATTACGGAGAACCAGCAAGGAAAACGCACAATTTACAATCTCACCCTGTCTTCTCCGGCCTAGTCTGCTTTTCCTTGCAACAAAGTTGAAGCAGAAAAGTCTGGAGACGGATCTCTTTTCTAATTTAAAAGGAAGATACAAGCGACAAAGTTCTAAAACCGATTTTGTAATCCCTGCCCTTTCTGGCCTTGCGCAATATCCCCTTGTACTCGCCCCATTTCTTCACCGACCTTAAAAGCAATAACAAGGCGTGAAGGATTGCATTAAATAAATACAATTACATCAGACCAGGGCTTCAATTAAAGTGACAAGCGCCCCGAATTGTGACGAGTTGGGAAATGGGAAAGCATTTGTTAAACCGAACCTTCAAAATGAGGAATTGCAACAGAAATGTTCTAATAAATTAAAAAAAACTGATTTCGTTTCAACGGGAAAGGTTTTGCCATTTTTTTCGCCAACTTTGGGCTGGAGTAGTTAATGAGAGGGTGGGGATTTGTAGCCTCTGCCCTCAGTGGAAAGACTGACTGCGTCTGAATTTTATTCCCGATTTCTGGTCGGCCGCTTTTGAGAAAGGGGGAAGATTTATATTGAAGAGGTGCGGATGAAATCTGAGCGGGGGGAGAGAGCTGGCGAAAGAGAAGACTATCTGGAGAGAGAGAAAGAGAGAGGGTGCGAGAGAAGAAGACAGACAACCGGAGAGAGAGAGACAGAGCACGGCAGGCAGACAGAGAAAGAGAGTAGAAGACAGAGAGAGCGCGCAAGACACAGAGAGAGATTTGTACAGACTTAGAGAGAGAAAGACAGCAACACAGTGAAAGAGAAATATATGGACTGAGAGCTTTGCACAGGGATTCGGGGAGAGCAAGGGGGGGGGGGGGGAGTCGTAAACAGACCCAGAAAGGCACAGGAAAGCTCCGCAAAGATCTGTAATGGCAGGATAACTACAGCTACCAGAGAGGAAAAAAAAACGAAATCCGTAGAGAGGTTGAGAGCGGGAGCCCGGGATCGACCTTCTCCCGGGAGAGGACGGGGTGAAATCCCTGCGAACGATCCGAGACCAGTTCACCTCAGTTCGGGACAAATTAAACGCCAGCAGAAAGATCTCGCCCCACAGATGCGCGTCCCATTAAAACAACCAAACTCGTCAACGCCAAGCGTCTCCGGCGACGCGGAAACATCGCAGACAGTGCCAGTGTTTAACCTGCCCCTCTCAAAGCCCACCTGCACACACGGAGACCATCTGACGCCGCTCAGACCTGGTGATTCAGTGCTCTCTGCGCTAGTATTTCAAGAAGCCTCTCAGACGGTGAACAGGCACACGGTTCCAGTGCCAGCGCAGAACAACAGTTAACAAGCGCCCGGGAGCAGCGTACAACCCACAGAGAGTGGGGAGGAGGCAGAGGGGAAGGATCTCTCTCTCTCTCTCACACACACACACACACAGACCAACTCTCTCCACCCTCCAAATCTCCAGGTAGAGAACTAATTTAAGAGCGTCCAACCAGCTCAATAAAACAACTTGGAAGTAAATCCAGAGTTCGATGCTCTCAAATGAAGCAGATTTGTTTGGGAATGGATTTGAGAGACTACAGGACCTTGCCCCATCGACAGCCCCACCCCAGCTCTCTCTCTCTCTCTTCACACACCACCCCAACCCCTCCTCCTCCTCTCTTCCCCCACCCCTCCCGGTCCTTACCTGAGTGCCGCTGATCGGCCCGCTGTTACCGAACACGTTGTCCGCGCTTCCCGGGGACGCGCTGCTGCGGGAAGACGTGTCGTATTTCCCGGGATATTCCTGGTACATGATCCCCCACACAAATCAATCAATTGTGTGTTTGCTTTTCTTTTCTAACAAAAAAAATAAAGCGTATTCCTCCTGGGTAGATTTGATCCCTGTGTTTGTATATATGTTGACAAATAAATCCCCCTGCTTAAACAAAGTCAAGCCTCTTAAATAAAAAAAACTATCGCTTCTGTCAAGCGTTTCCAAGGTGTGCGCTTGTCACACCCGTTCCCCCTCTCTAAGTTTTACAGATTGAAGGGGCGCCAACAATCCATAAATTTCGTATTTTCGCCCCCACCCACCCACCCGAACTTTCTAGATTGAAACTTTAATAACTTTTTTTAAAAATCGTGGTCCCCTTTTTTTTGCAATACACTTCTTCCCTTTCGCGGGTTCGATCAGGTTGGCAAATGACTAATGATTTGCGTTGCACCGCCCCCTCTATCTCTCTCTCTCTCTCTCTCTCTCTCTCTCTCTCTCACTCGGCCGACAGTCTGCGAGTTGCTTGCAGCTTCGCTCTCGAGGTGGATGACTCAGTTCCCTGGTATTAAGCCTGCTCTTTTTATTTCTGACCCTCCCGCAGCCGAGGGATTCACGTCAAAGCCGGCGGATCCGCCCAAAGCTCCTGCAACCTCGCCAAGAGCCGGTGCCAAAGTTTCCGCCGGCTCATACCCTCGGCTCCCACCTCCCCCAACTCGAGGTTGACCTTTCCTTCGGTGCATTCGGGCACAAGTGTTTATAAAGGCGCTTGCAAGCTTTTCGGCGGTGGCCTTGGAACAGTGTGCGAATCATGGTTTACATTCGAAGATCTGCTCGATGGTTTCGTCCATTGACGCAAAGTGATGCCTAAAAATGGATATTTGCGTCAAATGATGCGAGATGTGGGTTTCCTTGGTTAACGTGACGTCTGTACGGAGGGATTCCCTTTTCCCGTATTCGAACCATTAAAGAGACAGGGCTTGATGCCCCCCCCCCCAACTTTCCTCTCTCGCCCCCCCCCCCCCCCCCAGTCACCGGTCCCCACCACAGAAACAGAGACCCCAGCCACCCCTCTTCTGCCTGTTCCTGGTGGGGGTTTGTTCTACACGCTCCGGGTCACTTATGAGTCCGCCTTATAGCGACCGCCTGCTTGTGATGTTGGACAACTTTCCTGCTTTTTTTTATCCGATACCTTCCGCTCGCTCCCACGTCGGGAGAGAAGCGAGAGGCGAATCTTCCCTGGATTAAAACGTGAAAGTGCGCGGGATAAGAGGTTAAATCTTGGCGTGGGTTAAACGTGTAAGGCGAGCAGGAGACCTTCCCCTGGGTTGAAAGGTTGAGCGTGCCAGAGGTTACACTGTGCAAGACGAGTGCGTTTGGGGAAAGGATATATCTACCCTGGATTAAAATGTGAAGTCCCCTCGGGAAGGGTAAAAAAAAGCACTGAGATTCCAGAATGAAGCGAGTTAAAGCGTTTAAGATATTCGATAATTTAAACAGCGGGTTGAAACGCCTTTGTCAACGATCGCCTGTCGGGGATAAAGACATTTCCTGCGTTGATGTGGTTCAGTGCGTGTGAAGTGACCAGTTAAACAGGAAAGTTCCCATTTAAAATCTTTAAAAAAAACACATTGAGTCTATACTTACTTTAAGTTTTAAGAATGAGGTTTTTTAAGTGAATTTTCATCCAACGTAGGGAGGTAAACAGGTGCATCCAGTTGTCTCTCTCCGGATTTCACATGGTGAGTATGACCATGTTATTTCCGCGCCCGAGGGCTCCTGTGATAACCCCCCGACACACTGTTTCCCCTGCCCCGTGTGGAATTCAACCGTCAGTAGGCTCGCTTTCCGTCTCTGATCAGCCCACGGTTGTACAGTGATCGTTTCACTGGGACACTTTAAGTGACACACGGAGACAGTCCAGCGAAAGAGGGCGGTTCAAAGCCCCTAGTTGTTTCCATGTTGGAAAGAAAACATGTTTGGCACTGGTTCTCCCGCGTTGGAAACCCAACATTTACGCGATACTTAAAAATGAGCGTTTTATTTTTACCCTTTGATTTGTGCTAAAGGTTATTATACAGTGAGTAGGATTTTCCATTCCCAGAAAGTACAACTCACAGAATCATAGAGTCATACGGCTCAGAAACTGGTCCTGTGGGTCATCGTGTCCATTGCCGATTTATAACTGTACTTATCTGTACTAGTCCGACTTACCCGCATTAGGTCCGATTCAAATGCTTCTTAAATGTAGTGAGAGCCAGCACTACCCTCTCACGTAATGCGTTCCCGATTCCAACTCCCTGGGTGTTTAAAAAAAATCCCCTTCATGTCCCCTCTGAACTTCCTACCTCCCACTTTAAACCTCAGACATCCCCACTAAGGGGAAAAAAAGATTCTTATTATCAACCCTGTCTCCCTCATAATTTGATACACTGTACCTCCGTCAGGTCATTCCTCAGCCTTCTCCCCTACAGGAAGACAAGCCCAACCTGTCCAGTCTCTCCTTGTAAATCTTGTGCATCAGTTCCACCGTTTTGGTTTTTGCAGGTTGCTGTCACTTTTAAAATGTCCAAGTCATTCACGCAATGAATTAAATGCAACTGAGTGGCTACAACACTAGCAACAACAACTTGCTTTATTTTTGTAGCATCTTTCATGTGGAACACCAAAACATCTTACAGGAGCACCATCCACACAGCTGACGTGATATAAGGACCTGTGACTAAAGGTTTGGTCAAAGATACTGAGGTTTTGTGGGCAAGCTCTAGTCACCTGGAGTTTTATCCAAAGTCCCAGAGCAACAGTGATTTTATAAGTCATTGGAGATTCCAAGACAAATATGCAGAATCCCCAGACAGGAATGTTGTGAGGAAGGCTGGACACCTGGAAGTTGCAAGAGAATTAGGAGGTTTTGCATTATGGGAATAAACCAGAAAGTGCTGGAAGTGCTCAACAGGTCAAGCAGCATCTGTGGGGGGAGAAGCAGGGTTTCAGGTCGAAAACTCTTCAGCAGAACTTCCAGATTCTCACTCAGACCTGGTATTTTGGTCTTCTGGTCTCTGCAGTTCAGTGATTTTCATTCACGTTTGTTTTCAAGGATTGGAAGGGAGAAGGAGGATGTGGTCAGCTGAGAGTGACAGGGGTGCTGTTAGGAAGGTAGGCAGTTATACAGTCATGTGGTTATAAAATGTTATAGCACAGCAGGCCAGCCCATCCACGTCATAGTGTCAGACAGCACAGAAACAGCTCCTTCATCCCACCACATCCAAGCCGAACATCAGTCACTGATCCCGTTTCATTCTCCCCACATTCCCATCAACTTCCCCCCCCCCCAAGATTCTACCAGTCACCTACACACCAGGGGCAACTTACAGCGACCAATTAACCCACCAACCTGTACGTCTTTGGGATGTGGGAGGAAGCCGGAGCACCCGGAGGAAACCCACGTGGACACAGGAAGATCATGCAAGCTCCACATCGACAGCATCAGAGGTCAGGATTGAAGCCAGGCTTGTAGACAGCTTCTATCCCGCTGTTATAAGGCTATTGAACGGTTCCCTAGGACGATAAAATGGGCCCTTGACCTCAGAATCTTCCTCGTTTTGACCTTGCACCTTATTGTCTGCCTGCACTGCACTTTCTCTGTAACTGTAACACCTTATTCTTCATTCTGTTATTGTTTTCCCTTGTACTACCTCAATGCACTGTTGTAATGAAATGATGGCATTGCAAAACAAGTTTTTCACTGTACTTCAGTATATGTGACAATAATAAACCAATACAATTCAATCCCATAGAGCAGTGCCTCTCCCAACTGCGCCACTGTGCTGCCTATACCAGATGAGTAAACTACTGGGCCAGAACATTCAGCTCATCATTTGCTGGCTTGTTCCTTCACCATTCTGGGCAGAACACCGTAATGTAGCAGTTAGCGTAACGCTATTACAGCGCCAATGATCGGGGTTCAATTCCGGCTGCTGTCTGTAAGGAGTTTGTACGTTCTCCCCATGACTGCATGGGTTTCCTCCGGGTGCTCCAGTTTCCTCCTACATTCCAAACACATATGGGTTAGTAGGTTAACGTGGATGTAATTGGGTGGCACGGACTCATTGGGCTGGAAGGGCCTGTTACCGTGCTGTAAATACAGCTTTTAAGAAAAACACACAGCGGCCATCAGTAGCCACCCATCAACCTTGCTGGATCCCCACTGGTGAATTCAGCACCTCACCACTGTGTGTGCAAAAGGTCATATGACTGGACCTGATCACAGCAGCCTTAAAGGAATGCCCATGAAAAACATTTTAGATTCATCTCAGTTTGATTTCCTGGTCTTGTAATGGAGTGGGTATTTAAGAATGGAAGCAAGTAATTTTGATGGCATGGAAGGCAATAATTATCGTTGGCTACTCTCTTATAACACCATAAGACATAGGAGCAGAACTAGGCCATTCGGCCCACTGAGTCTGTCTGGCATTCAATCACATCTGATTTTTTTTTCAACCCCATTCTTCCCATTGAGCTGAATGCATTCTATGCACATTTTGCACAGCAGGGGAGTGGATTTTCACCACCCGCCCTGACAGCGTGCAATGCACCCAGACCCACAGTCACTATTCTGGATGTAAGATCAGTCTTCTGGAGAGAGAACCCACAGAAAGCATCTGGCCTGGATGGAGTCCCTGGTCGTGTCCTTAGATCCTGTGCAGATCAGCTGGCGGGGTACTTGCAGACATTCTTAACCTCTCCCTGCTTCAATCTGAGGTTCCCACCTGCTTTAAGAAGACCACTATCATCCCAGTACCTAAGAAAAACAAGGTAACGTGCCTTAATGACTACCGACCAGTGGCTCTGACATCCACTATCATGAAGTACTTTGAGAGGCTGGTCATGGCATGCATCAACTCCAGCCTCCCAGACAACCTTGACCCACTGCAATTTGCCTACCGCCGAAACAGGTCTACAGCAGATGCCATCTCCCTGGCCCTACACTCATCTCTGGAGCATCTGGACAGTAAAGACACCTACATTAGACTATTGTTTATTGACCACAGCTCTGCCTTCAATACTATAATTCCACCAAACTCCGAGATCTGGGACTCAGCACCTCCCTCAGCAACTGGATCCTCAACTTCCTGACCAACAGACCACAATCTGTAAGCACTTCCGGCACGATTATCCTCAACACTGGTGCCCCACGAGGCTGCGTCCTCAGCCCTCTACTCCCTATACACTCATGACTGTGTGGCCAGATTCTACTCCAATGCCATCTACAAGTTTGCAGATGATACCGCGGTAGTGGCCTGTATCTCAAATAACGATGAGTCAGAGTACAGGAAGAAGATAGAGAGCTTAGGAACATGGTGTCATGACAACAACCTTTCCCTCAATGTCAGCAAAACAAAAGAGCTGGTCATTGACTTCAGGAAGGGGGGCAGTGCACATGCTCCTGTCTACATCAGTGATGCCGAGGTTGAGAGCTTCAAGTTCTTAGGAGTGAACATCACCAATAGTTTATCCTGGTCCAACCACGTAGATGCCACAGCCAAGAAAGCTCACCTTCCTCAGGGGGCTAAAGAAATTTGGCACATCACCGTTGACCCTCACCAATTTTTATCGATGCACCATAGAAAGCATCCTATCTTGATGCATCACGGCTTGGTATGGCAACTGTTCTGCCTGGGATCGAAAGCAACTGTTGAGGGTTGCGGACACAGCTCAGCACATCATGGAAACCAGCCTTCCCTCCATGGACTCTGTCTATACTTTCGCTGCCTCGGTAAAGCAGCCAACATAATCAAAGACCCCACCCACCCAGGACATTCTCTCTTCTCCCCCCTCCCATCAGGCAGAAGATACAAAAGCCTGAAAGCACATACCACCAGGCTCAAGGACGGCTTCTATCCCACTGTTATAAGACTATTGAATGGTTCCCTAGTACAATAAGATGGACTCTTGACCTCACAATCTACCTCGTTTTGACCTTATTGTCTACCTGCACTGCACTTTCTCTGTAGCTGTTGCATTTTATTCTGAATTCTGTTGTTGTTTTAGCTTGTACTACCTCAATGCACTGTGTAATGAATTGATCTGTACGAAGAGTATGCAAGACAATACATCAGTGCCTATGACAATAATAAACCAATTCCAATTCCAATTCTCCCGCATTCTCCCCATAACCCTTAACCCCCTTACCAATCAAGAACCTATCAATCTCTGCCTTAACTACACCCAATGACTTGGCCTCCACAGTGCTCCGTGGCAATGAATTCCACAGATTCACCACCCTCTGGCTGAAGAAATTCCTCCTCATCTCAGTTCTAAAGGGACGTCCCTTTATTTTGAGGCCGTGCCCTTGGATCCCAGACTCTCCTACTATCCTCTCCACGTCCACCTTATCCAGCCCTTTCAGTATACAGTAGGTTTCAATGAGATCTCCCCTCATCCTTCCTATCTGTATGCAGCACCCATATCATAAAGTCCGACAGCACGGAAACAAGCCTTTCAGTTCCCTGAGTCTGCACCAACCATCAAGCACCCATTTACACTGATCCCATTTTATTCTCCCCACATTCCCATCAACTCCCTCCCAGATTCTACCACTCATTTATGCATTAGCAACAATTTACAGCACGAAGTAACCTCCTAATCCACATGACTTTGCAATGTGGGAGGGAACTAGAGCAGCTGAAGGAAACCCATGCAGTCACAGGGAGAGAGTGCAAGTTCCACACAGGCAGCACCCGAGGTCAGGATTGAACCTGTGGAGCTGTGAGGCAGCAGTTCTACCAGCTATGCCCCTGCACCGGCCTTGTGTATGACGTGAATTCCCCACACTTCTTCCAAGTGTGTAGCCAATGACCTGCACCTTTCTTTTATACGTGTGTGGTGTGTGAACCTGCAGAATTCTGTGAGACATGAGTATCCAAATGCACAAAGTCATTTCTTTGGTGAGTGTTTCATTAACAGTGTCAAGTGGTGTAGCCTTTTATTTTTACAACTTACTATCAGGTTATAATTTTAGTGGAGGTTTACTGTCCAAACATGTGTCCCTTTTTAATTTATGTGCTGTGGATATCTGGATATATCTTTAAAAAAAATAAAACGTAACTTTATGCTTGGTACTGAATTGACTGATTAAACACATTGGCTTTACAGGGAAACTGTTAATCAGTTATCAATGAGAAATTAAGATCAATGAGTATTGCAAATCCATTGCAGGAATACATGAACATACTTAGTGCATGTATAAAGAAGTGTCCCTTGTATGTTCATAATCATAGTCATAGAGAGACACAGCCTGGAAACAGGCCCTCAGTCCACTAAGTCCTCGCTAACCATCAACCACCCGTTTGCATGAATCCTACTGTGGTCCCATTTTATGTTCTCCCCACATTCCCATCAACTCCCCGCACCCCCCAGATTCTACCACTCCCCTACACACCTAGGGGAAATTTACAGTGGCCAATTAACCCACCGATCTGCATGTCTTTGCGATGTGGGAGGAAACTAGAGCACCCGGAGGAAACCCACACAGTCGCAAGGAGAACATGCAAACTCCATACAGACAGCACTGGAGGTCAGGACTGAACCAAGTTCTGTGAGGCAATAGTTCCTCTAGATGTTAAACTCTATCACTCTCGTTGACCGCCTGCTTTTCTCCACAGATGCTGCCTGGCCTGCTGAGTTCCTCCAGCATCATCGTGTTTTTCATCCAGCTTCCTGCATCTGCTGTCCTTTCTTTCTCTTTGGGATTTAAAAACTGACCGGCAACAGTTTCACTGTGCAGTCTACAGATCCAGAAATGATCACATGGCTTAAACCCAGATTATCAAGGATTTATGCTAATATTTTTACAAAAGCAGGAAAATGTAACTCCTTCGGCGTTATTGAGCTTTATTTATAAGTACTGTCCTGTGCTGAACTTGTGGCCAAGCTGCTTGTTCTGTTCTTTTTCTTTCTTGGAACAGTTATTGTTTTACTTGTAACAAACACTGTGAGAAATGCCAGCTCTTTATTTCCAGCTACATCTTGCCATTTTTGTAATATTGACCTTCTTCACACTCTCCAGTTTTCAGTTTGGTTTATATTTCCCTCTTTTGTACAATTGTCTGCAGCTGGATATATATCTTCCGTTCCATGGTCATTTGCAAAGATTTCTCTTTACTGCCTTATAAGGAATATTTCAAAGTTCTGATATTCGGGACAATATCCAGCAATAAATCTTCCTCTTAGGAAACTTTATATTCCCGATCCTCCCAAACACTCTGCCAGCCCAGACTCCGGCGGTGAGTCCCAGACTGAGCCAAAGATCCCGTTCCGTCCCGGGGTCTTCCTCACCCTGTTGAGCAGGACCTGGATCACAGCCAGTACAGACCCCACCTCCGTTGATGGGAGATCTCGTGATCCCAGTAGTGTGGTGAGTTGGTTGGAAGATTAGTGGCTTTATGATCTGGCCACCTCTTGATTGCAAATCGGCCCTATGAGACCAATCTCATCTCCCAGTCCTTGGTCCATTGCTTCATTGGTTGCAATTCTTCAAGTGCTCAAGCAGGAACCCTCTGAATGCAGCGAGAGTTTCTACTCCCATCATCTTTTTGGTTGGTGAGTTCCAGGCTCCCACTACCCTGTGGCTGAAGGTGTGTTTCTTCAAGGCTCCTCTGATCCTTCTACCAACTAACTTAAAGGTAAGACCCAAGTTATCAGCCTCTCTGCCAAGAGAAATAGTTTACTTCCTCTTACGAATTCCTACAATCTTCTACACAGTTAAGCCTGCATCTGTCTTAACAGAGGAAGGAGATAGAGTCATACAGCATGGAAACAATGAATGGCAGAGCAACTGGTCCATGCCGACCAAGATGCCCATTTAAGCCGAGTTTGGCCCACATCCCTCTAAACCTTTCCTATCCATGTACCTGTCCAAGTGCCTTTTAAATGTTGTTACTGAGAGCTAAGGAGCAAAATGATGAAGTGTTAGACGTAATGAAATGAGATAGGACATATAGTAATGATAATGACATTTTTAATAGTCATGTACATCGAAACACATGGTGAAATGCATCTTTTGCGTAGTGTTCTGGGGGCAGCCCGCAAGTGTCGCCACACTTGTGCACCAACATAGCATGCCCACAACTTCCTAACCTATACACCTTTGGAATGTGGGAGGAAACAGTGTAAATTATTATGGAGTTTGACAGGGGAGACACTGAGGTGGTGACTTCTCTGGCTAGGGTGTCCAGAATCAAGGGTCACAATCCCAGGATAAGGAGTTGACCATTCAGGACCGAGATTAGAAATTTCTTCACGCAAAGGGTGGAGAATCATTGGAATTCTCAACCTAAGAGTTACTGAGTATATTCAAGGCAGAGATCAATGGACATTTAGATATTAAGGGAATCAAGGGATGTGGGGTTAGTGCGGGAAAGAAGTGCTGAGGTAAAAGATTGGCCATGACCTTACTGAATGGCAGACCGAGCACGAGAGGCTGAATAGTGTGCTCCTGTTTCAATTTCTTATGTTCTGAAAAGTGGATATATCACCAGGCCGGGAATAGTTGTATCTCAGGCTGATAGAAGAAGCCAGGGAAGAAGTATTGGAGGCTCTAACCACTATTTTCCAGTCCTCCCTGTCTACCGGCACCAGAGGATTAGAGGATGTGAATATGGCAATGTTGTTTAAAAAAATGGAGAAGGAATTAAGGAATGGGTCAAGAAAGTACAGGCCTATCAGGTAAATAATGGTAAGAAATTTTAAAAAAGTATTTCTTAGGTAGCGCTGGTTGAGGGAGGAATAATGGCAGGGAACTGTCAAATACTACTTTGGGATTTTCAAATAGTCAGCTAAAGGTCTTGACAGCTTCCTCAAGGGAACAGAAGTACCAGGTCTTGCCAGTAAGTTTCGATGAGGAGTAGGAGGTGGGTCATGTGGCTGACATGCACAAGCATCCTAGGTTTTTGCACGTAATTCTGGACAAGGATTTCTGGAACCTCCGGCCTTCAGAGCTGACGTGGTCTGACTGAGCCAAGTTATAGAATCATAGAATCACAGAGTCTTTCAGCACAGAAACAACCCCTTTCGCCGACAATGTCAACACCAACCAAAGCTGTTACATTACATTCTTAAAGACTATATTTACCACAACTCTTGGCAAATAAGCAATGCTAACATTTTTCACGAAGTAAAGAGGGCGGCTGAGGGAGATAGATTGACATAATATATGGACTTCCAAAAGGCAGTTGATAAGGAACCATTTAGAGCCATAGAATCGTACAGCATGGAAACAGGCCCTTCAGCCCAACTTGTCCATGCCGACCAACTTGCCTACCTAAGCTAGTCCCATTTGCCTGCGCTTGTCCATATCCCTCCAAACCTTTCCTATCCATTAATAAGCTCGTTATCAAAAGTGAAGGGCATGGGTTAAAAGGGGGCTTGTAGCAACAACAAGAGAAGATGGGCTTAGTCACAGGAAACACAGAGAATAGTGAAGGTTGTTCTTCAGATTGGAGGGAAGTTCCCCGAGGGCCTGTACAAGAACCACTATTCTTCTTAACTAATATCAATGACTTGGACTTGGGTGAACAGAGCATCATTTCTAAATTGCAGATAACAATGCTTGAAGGCACAGTGCACTATGAGGAAGCTAGTAATAGACTTCAAGGAGTTAGGGATGAGCTGATGAAACAGGTGAATTAGTGGCAGAAGAGATGTAATGACTAGCGTTGTGAAGTGTTACATTTTCGAAGAAAGAATGAGAAGAGGCAATATAAACTATGGATAATTCTAAAAGGGGCATAATGAAGAGAGATCTAGGGGTACATGTGCGTCGTTCATTAGAAGTCTCAGGGCAGGTTGAGAAAGTGGTTAACACATAGAGTACTGGGATTTATAAGTAGAGTCATAAAGTACAGAGAAAGTTTGCAAGAATAAGCCTTTATCAAACACTGCTTCAACCATAACTGGAGTGTGGAGTGTGTAAAATCATAAAAGGCATAGATAGGGTGAATGCACACAGTCTTTTTTCCCAAGGAAAAGAGAATCAGAAACTAGAGGGCGTAGGTTTAAGGTGAGGGGGGAACGATTTAAAAGGGACCTGAGGGGCAACTTCTTCATACAGAGGGTGGTGCGTGTATGGTACAAACTGCCAGAGAAAGTGGTTGAGGAAAGTAAAATAACAACGGAAAAGAGACATTTGGACAGGTACATGGATAGGAATGGTTTAGCAGGATATGGGTCAAACGTTGGCAAATGGGCATCTTGGTTGGCATGAGTGAGTTGGGCTGAAGGGCCTGTTTCCGTGCTGTATTATTCTATGATACTATGGTATCTAGTTATAGGCACCATGCCTAAGGAAAGATGTGTACTCTTTGGAGAGGGTGTAGAAGAGATGTACCAAAAGGGGAATTATGTGTTATAGACTGGAGATGCTGAGGTTGTTCTCCTTGGAACAGAGGAAGTTGCCAGGAGATCTGATGGGTATTTAAACTCTTCATAAGAAAATAAACAGAAAAAAACTTGTTTTTATTGAAGGATGTACGGTGGAGAGCATTCTGGTTGTAGACTCAGCCAGCTCCATCACAGGCACAACCCTCCCCACCATCGAGGACATCTTCAAGAGATGGTGCCTCAAGAAGGCAGCATCCATCATTAAGGACCCTCACCATCTGGGACATGCCCTCTCCTCGTTACTACCATCAGGGAGGAGGAACAGGAGCCTGAAGACCCACAATCAACGATTCAGGAACAGCTTCTTCCCCTCCGCCATCAGATTTCTGAATGGTCCATAAACCCATGAACACTGCCTTGTTATTCCTTTTTTTTTGCACTATTTATTTATTTTGTAATTTATAGTAATTTTATATCTTTGCACTGTACTGCTGCTGCAAAACAACAAATTTCACACCATCTAAGTCAGTGACAATAAGATATCTTTATTAGTCACATGTACATCGAAACACACAGTGAAATACATCTTTTGTGTAGCGTTCTGTGGGTAGCCTGCAAGTGTCGCCACGCTTCCGGCGCCAACATAGCACGCCCACAACTTCCTAACCCGTACGTCTTTGGAATGTGGGAGGAAACCAGAGCACCCGGAGGAAACCCACACAGACATGGGGAGAACGTACAAATTCCTGACAGACAGTGGCCGGATTTGAACCCGGGTTATTGGCGCTGTAAAGCGTTACGCTAACTGCTACGCTACCGTGTATAATATATCTGATGCTGATTCTGAATCTGGGAGTCAAGAACTATAGGATACAGAATAAAATTGATTGGAAAAAGAACCAAAGGTGACTTCAGGAAACTTTTCACACAGGGTCTGGAATGCACTGCTGTGGTAGGAGTGGAGGCAGATGTTGTAGCATTTAAAGCAGCTGGATAAGTATCTGAAAGGAAAGAGTTTGCAGGGCTGTGGGGAGAGGGCAGCGCAGTGGGAAGGTTGGATTGCGCTGACACTGAGCCCTGTTGAATGACTTCCTTCTGTGCTATAACCTTTTGTGATTCTGCCAACGTCAGACCTAAAGGAAAATATCTTACACAATCTGACGCTGAGACGGTGCAAAACTGTTCTGTCTAAACCATTATTTGAACACTGAGGATTCAAACAAGAACCAACTTGTTGGAACAACAATGAGGTAGAAAGTGCGTAAGGCAGGATATCTGCACAAACACTGACTTTGCTCTCCACCTTTTAACAACATGGAGCACAGACCAGGCTTGTTTTCAGCTTCATGGTGTTATTGCTTACTGAATTCTTCATGCATCAGGAGTCTGAACCCAGTATTTTTTTGTCTGATTCAATGTAGGTCTTTATCTATGAGAGGCGTAGTTGAAAGATGATTAATGTTAGTCGAGCAAGGTGGTTTTGCCTGTACCATCTATGTGTGTCCACAGTACTCAGGTTCCTCTGATAAGCTACACGAGTCTGTCCTTTCATCAGTAATTTCACTTCCTCCTTTCCGCTGCATCAACATATTCTTTCGACCAATTTGCTGCGTGTCTCGGCACTCGATAACACTAATCCCTTCCTTTTTATGTGCTTCCGAGACCTGGACTAACCACAGCAGGCAGTTCAAGGCATTGGTAGGGTATTGGTTTATTGTCACATTGTCCGAGATACAGTGAAAAGCTTCCTTTTGTGTGCCATCCAGGCAGGTCCTTCCATATATAAGTATATTGAGGTAGTCAAAAGAAAACAGAATGCAGAATATGGTGTTGCAGCAACAGAGAATGTGCAGTGCAGGTAGACAAATAAAGTGCAAGGGCCATGACGAGGTTGGGAGATCAAGAGTTCATCTTTAGTGTATGAGTGGTCCATTCAAGAGTCTGATAACAGCAGTCTGGAATCTGTCCTCAAGTCTGGTGGTTCGTGCTCTCAGGCTTTTGCATCTTCTGCCCGATGGGAGAGGGGAGAAGAGAGAAGAACAGGGGTTGGAGGGGACCTTGATTACCTTGGCTGCTTTCCCGAGGCAGCAGGAGGTGCAGACAGAGTCAATGGAGGGGAGGCTGGTTTGCATGATAGACTGGGCTGCATTCACAACTCTCTGCAGTTTCTTGTAGTCTTGGGCCCCACCAACACTGCCTCTGCAGAACCCTTCAGATCCGCTGGAAGGTCAAGCCAACCAATACCTGTGCCCTCTCCCAGGCCAACATCCCCAACTGTTCAGGTGCTGGTTACACTCAAGTCAGTTCCATTGGATGTGCCACTTCATTTGCATGTCTGGTACCAGGCTCCTGAAACAGACACTCCATTCTGCGTGCAGTCACGGAAGAGATTACCAGTCCAGTGGAAGAAAGGATTCAAGGATTTGCTAAAAACCCGCTTGAAGAAATGCAAAATCCACTGTCTGCTGGCCCATGACCACTCAAGGGGGAGAAGGAGTATTTGGGATAGGATAGAGAACCTCGAGGTCTCACACCAGGACCACACCGAGGCCCTGTGAAAACAGTGGAAGGAGCACACCACTTCACAAACTACCCATCTGCCCTGCCAGTCACCACCTGCCCCATCTGTGGAGGAGTCTGTGGTTCCCTCATTGGCCTCTTCAGTTACCTCAGAACCCACAACAGTGGAGAATAAGCAAGTCAGCCTCGCTCCCAAGGGACTGTGCAAGACGATGAGAATTTCACAGCCTTCCTTCCTACACACAAGACAACAAGCTTTACTTATATAACACCCCTATTGCCCCGAGATCCTTCACAGATGTAAAGTCAAGGGGGAGAAAATGACACTAAGTCAAAAACGTAGACAGCAGGATGGATGCAGGGAAGTCTGATAAAAAATAAAAGCAGTCACTTGAAGGAGGAAAAATGAAGGAACCAAGATATTTGGGAAGGGAATTCCAGAAATTAGAAGTAGATGACAAAGGGGAGGGAAGGAAGTGGGGGTAAGCCAGAGAGGGTAGAAAGCAAAACTCTTGGTTGAAGGAGGTTACGGACTAGGAGAGGAGACATCATGGAGAGTTTTGATTGTGTGGATAATTTTAGTCAGCCTTTAGTGGAGCGTTTTATCAGTGTAGATCAGGGTGAACATAAGGGTAACAACTCTCTATTAATCGATTCTTCTCTGCTTTCCGTTTCTTTCATTGATTTCCATGTTTCTATTTACCTCCTATTAAAATGCTTTAAAATTATACGATCGTAGAGTGTACTGGCCAAATTTTACCATGAACCAGAAGAATAAAATCCTTGCTGGTTATATTTGGAGTACTGTGTGCAGTTCTGGTAACTGCATTACAGGAAGGATGTGGATACTTTGGAGGGGGTGCAAAGAGGTTCAGTCGGGTGTGCTCTGGATTAGAGAGTTTTCGCTATAGGGAGAATTGTTTTCTCTAGAGAATTGGAGGCTGAAGAGCGATCTGATAGAAGTGTATACAATTATGAGGGGCAGAGACAGGGTATATAGTTAGAGTCCTTTTCCCAGGGAGGAAATGTCAAATACTGGAGGACATAGTTTTCAGATGAGAGGGGGAAAGTTTAAAGAATCTTTACGAGGTAAGTTTTTTTACACAGAGAGTGGTGGGTGCCTGGAACATGCTGCCAGGGGAGGTGGTAGAAGCAGATACAATAGCAACACTTAAGAGGCATTTAAGATAAGATAAGATCTTTATTAGTCACATGTACATCGAAACACACAGTGAAATACATCTTTTGCATAGAGTGTTCTGGGGGCAGCCCACAACTGTCGCCACGCTTCCAGCGCCAACGTAGCATGCCCATAACTTCCTAACCTGTACGTCTTTGGAATGTGGGAGGAAACCGGAGCACCCAGAGGAAACCCACACAGACACAGGGAGAACATATAAACTCCTTATGGACAGTGGCCGGATTTGAACCTGGGTCTCTGGCACTGTAAAGCATTATGCTAACCACTATGCTACCGTGCCTGCCACATGAACAAGCAGGGAAGGGAGGGATATAGACCATGTACAGGCAGATGCGCGGATATATTTGGCATCACAGTCGGCACATATATCATGGACTGAAGGGCCTGTTCCAATGTTGTACTGTTCTATCTTCTATGAAGAATGACAGAGTTTCTTCAATACCACATTGGAAGGTCAGCCTTCATTAGGTATTAATGTATTAGCGTGAAAGTATCCCAAGTATTCCATGAATGTTCTTCAGTTTTCATCACTTAGTTTATGACCTCTTGTTCTGGCCTCTCAGTATATATTGACATTATGCTCCACATTAGTTGCATCAAAACCCTCTTCTATAATTATGGAAGGAGCATTTAGGGCAACAGACCCTTCAGTTTTTTCCAGTTGTTCCCATGTTTCTCAGAATTCAAGTTCTTGACTTTAGGTTCTAGCTCTACAACTACTCTTTCAAGAAATTTAAGTATTTTTACTTTACATCTTGGTAGGAATCCACTGCAGAAGCCAAGAGCTGATCAAATGATGGCATCTTACCCCTGCTGTCCTGCCTCGTCACATAATATAGTTCTCTGTTTGCTTCTCTTCCCCAGACATATGACAAATCAGCCCCTCGGTTCTCATTCCACTTTCAACTTTGGCCAGACCTGCATCACCCACACTATGCTTGTGACACATCATTTCTTTCCACTGAGTAGTGCTTAACTGATTTAACTTGTCACTCAGTTGCCCATTCTCAAATCATACCTAACACTTTCTGTAGCAACCTAGTTCCTCCCACCATCCCAGTTTAGAATCATGCAATTGGGTTATGCGGGGATCTTGCCCAAACAAAAGTTAAAATAACTACATGTGCTGAAAACCTAAAATAAAAAGAGAAAGTGCTCAAATATCCAGTAGGTCAGGCTGCATCTGTGGGAAGAGAAAGAGCTAACATTTCAGGTTGAAGAACTTTCGTCAGAACTGGTAAGGAGACAAAAGAAACTTGTTAAGCTGCAGGGTGGGTGGGAGATAGGAGATGTATCTGAAAAGGTGAACCCAGTTTGACCATGGGGATAAGCTGTAAACAAGGTCAGCTGATCAATGAGTAAATGGGAGCAGTTAGAGAGTGAGAACCTAGAGAAAAGAATGTGGGAGTTGCAAAATGCAGAGCAGGTGGACATGCCGGGCAGGTCATGCTGATCATGTCCTCCACTCCCAGAGAGAAAGAAAAGGGGGAAATACAAACAAACTGAGCCAATGTCACATTTTACTCAAAATTTATAGATTAAGAAACTTGGGGTGGAAGCACAAGAGACTGCAGTTGCTGGAATCTGGAGCAACTAACAATCTGCTGGAGGAACTCAGTGGGTTGAGCAGCATCTGTGGGAGGAAAGGAATTGTTGACATTTTGGTGAGGAAAAACTGCATCAGGACTCAAATTTGAGGTCCCTGTCAGATTTGATATAGATTGAGTACAGCACATTGCAATCAATGATGTATGATTTTATCAGATTACAATACAGAGAAGCAGGTACGGAGTATATTTATGAACACAAGCACAGAAATAGTTATTGATGGCGCAAGAACAGAGAAGTTCTGACAGCACATTAAGGCTTGTACAATATGATATTATCCAATGAATAGTTAAACATGAGAGAAGCAGTGAGATCTTTTTTTTTCTAGCTGACTTCCTCTTCTTTTGGGAATATTGTGCAAACAGGGAATGCGGGTAACTATTAGAGCTCTAGTTTGGATGAGTTAATAAAGCCAACTGGAGTGAAAGATCTGGATTAACACAAGATAATTATTAATCTGAGGTATTTGAGCAAATGCTTCCATTCAGGATAGAGATGAGAAGAAATTTCTTTATCCAGGGTGCCGTGAATCTCTGGAATTGTCTACCCAATAGGTCTGTCACTGAGTTTAGTCAAGACAGAGATTAATAGATTTTGGGATCTTAAGGAAATCGAGGGATGTGGATTAGTGCAGGAAAGTGGCGCTGAGGTAGAAAATAATATCTTTGAATGCAAAGCAGGAACAAGGAGCCCAGTGGCTTACATCTGCTCCTTATAGTCTTACATAACGCTTGGTCCAGTGACTTGTCCAAGTAATCAGTGGCTCCTCAATTTCTTTCTTATTGTGAGCTGAACATATTCCCTACAAAAGTCCACAGTCAAAAAGAAAGTTAAAAGTGTGTCACAGTCCTTAAAATTGGTTTCATCTTCAATAGAAACTTGTTGTCCTGACCCCTTCTCCAAAAAGAATTCAGCCAGGTTTAACTATTAACCTAGTATTAATCTCGTTGAAGTGCATTAAGTTTAGTGTGATTCTGCACAACTCAGTGATTCCAGGGCTTGTGTAACCAATTGAGCTGGTTATCTGATACTGAACACAGATACACAGGATTATGTGAATAACTGGCTAAAATTTAACACTGCAGTGTATTGATTACGGAAACCAGCCTCCCCTCCATGTCTACGTTGCTTGGTGTCTTGGTAAAGCAGCTAACATAAGCAAAGACCCCACCCACCCCAGACATTCTCTCGTCTCCCTCCTCCTATTGGGCAGAAGATACAGAAGCCTGAAAGCACTTACCACCAGACTCAGGGACAGCTTCTATCCCACTGTTATAAGACTATTGAACGGTTCCCTAGTACAATAAAATGGACTCTCGACCTCACAATCTACCTCGTCATGGCCTTGCACCTTATTGTCTGCCTGCACTGCACTTTCTCTGTAACTGTAACAATATATTCTGCATTCTGTTATTGTTTTCCCTCGTATTACCTCAATGTACTGATGTAATGAAATGATCTATATGGATGGCATGCAAGACAAAGTCTTTCACTGTACTTCAGTACATGTGACAATAATAAACCCATTTATTTACCAATTTACCAACTTATTATTGTGCTGGGAAGACAAAGAAGATGAAATTTAATACACACAAGAGATGGCAAAACTCAAAATATTGCAAGTTTAAATGTGCAGAGACATCTAGACACTGAAAAACACAGACCTTTGGAGGAGAGATGATGAATTGATAAAGCAATTATCATCAAGATTCTGGTCAAAGGATATATCTGCACAAGCCAGGCAAAGTTCAGAATATTTTGTTTTGTTCTGGATGCTTTATTTTAAATCAGCTATTAAGACAAAGGAGACGAGTAAAATAGATTTACTATTATAATGCCAAGAGCACACAACACAGGAATACAAAAAAATAGGAGCAGAGGTATTCCACCAGGCCTTTCAAGCCTGCCCTGCCATTCAGTATGATCATGGCTGATCTACGCTGGACTCATCTCGTCTTCTGTGCCAGTTCCCCATCACCCTCAGTTCCTCGATCTTTCAAACATTTATCTATCTCCATCTTAAATATTTCTAATGATCTGTCCTGCACCACCCTTAGGGGCAGAGAATTCCAGAGAGTCGCTACCCTCTGAGAGGAGTAAATTTGACAGAACTCAGTTTTAAATGACTGGCCCCTTATTTTGTAGCTATGTCCCTCTGTGACTCTCCCACTAGTGAAAACATCTCAACATCTACCCTGTCAAGTGCCCTTAGGATCTTATATATTTGAATAAGGTCACCGTAAACCCCAAGGAATACAGACCTAAACTGTCTAACCTCTCTTGGCCTGACAACCCTCTCATCCCAGGAATTGGCCTTTGGACTGCCTCCAATGTTACTATATCATTTTTTAGGTAAAGGGATCAGAACTGTGCACAGTATCCCAGGTGCGGCCTTACCAAAACTGTAGACAGTACTCTGGGTGTAACCTAACAAAAATCCCCGTTCCTAATCTCCAATGCCTTTGCAATAAAGCTTAACCTGCCTTTTGCCTTCTTAACAAATTGTTGGACATGCGGGCTAACTTTTTGTGATTCATGCACTGGAACCTCTAGATCCCCTGAACTTCTCTCATTTGCAGTCTCTCTCCATTTAGATAATAACCCACATTTTGATTCCTCTTCCCAAAGTGCATGACCTCACACTTCCCCGTGCTGTACTCCATTTGCTAGATTTCACGCCATGACTCGATCTATCTATATCTCATTGCAAAATCACAATGTCTTCATCACAACCTGCCCTCTATCTATTTTCCTGTCAAGGATTTCAGTTCTACGTAGACAGCAGCAACGGATTGCTCCCTGTAGTGCAAGAGATGTCAAAAAGAAATCTGACTGAAATGATGAAGAGCATTTTGATGACGAGGGAAGACGTATTCCCACTGCGAGTGAGAGGCTTGGAATAACAGCTTTTAAAAGTGATGGATAACAACTTGAAAAAGGGAAATGGGAGAACAAGAGGAGGTCCTAGAAGAAGACGAGGATGGTCACTCTTCCAGAAACCTGCACATATGCCATGTATGATGCTAAAAATCCATAACTCAACTTAAACATTGAAAGATATTCAGATTCCCAAAGCCACTTCGGTTTGGATCATTGGAGCGAAATACCAGCAAGCATTCCCATCCACTAGAACCAGCAGATGGGCAGACTCTCCATAACTCAACAGTATGAGCTTCTGGGAAACATTGCAGAAGAATAATTGTCTCAAACCCACTAAACTCACATTACTCCCATCACAAGGCTGATGCTCCTTTATTTAAGAAGGGCAGCGGGGATAAGCCAGGTTACCACAGACCAGTGAGCCTTACGTCAGTGGTAGGGAAATTATTGGAGAGAGGGCTTTCCTCGAGCTAGGGCTTTGCTCTTTGGAGCAACGGAGGATGAGAGGTGACTTGATAGAGGTGTATAAAATTATGAGAGGCATAGACAGAGTGGACATCCAGCACCTTTTCCCCAGGGTGGCAATGGCCAATACCAGAGGATATCCGTTTAAGGTCAGTGGAGGAAAGTTTAGGGGAGATGTCAGAGGTAGGTTTTCATACAGAGAGTGGTGGATGCCTGGAACACACTGCTGGGGCTGGTTCTAGAGGCTGATACAATAGGGACATTTAAAAGACTCTTAGATAGGCCCATGGATGTAAGAGAAATGGAGGGCTATGGGCTGTGTAGGAGGGAAAGACTGATCATGGAGTAGGTTTATATAGGTCGACACAACATTGTGGGCCAAAGGGCCTGTACTGTCCTGTACTGTTCTATGTTCTATGTTCTAAAATCCCAAGAGATAGAATGTATGTAGGTTTGGAAAGGCAGGGGCTATCAGGGATAGTCAGCATGGCTTTGTGCGGGGGAAATCCTGCCTCACCGGTCTTGAGGAGGTAACAAAGGAGATCGATGAAGGCAGGGCAATAAACATTGTCTACATGGACTTCAGTGAGGCATTTGACAAGGTCCAAATCATAGGCTGGTCCAGAAAGTTAACATATTGGTATTGGTTTATTATTGTCACATGTACCGAGATACAGTGAAAAGCTTTGTTTTGTGTGCCATCCAGACAGATCATGCTATACATAATTATGTCAAGGTAGTCAAAAGAAAACAGAATGCAGAATATCGTGTGGCAGTTGCAGAGAAATTGCAGTGCAGAGAGACAAATATAGCACAAGGGTCACAACGAGGTAGGTTGGACATCAAGAGTTCAAGAGTTCATCTTTTAGCGTATGAGAGCTCTGTTCAAGAGTCCGATAACAGTGGGATAGCGCAAGGACTCAGCAACTAGATCCTTAACTTCCTGACCAACAGAGGGCAATCAGTAAGACAGGCAACAACCCTCCTCTACAATTACCCTCAAAACTGGCGCCCTGCAAGGTTGCATCCTCAGCCCCTTACTTTATTCCCTTTACACTCATGACTGCGTGGCCAGATTCTGCCCTAACTCCATTTATAAGTTTGCAGATGATGCCACTATAGTGGGCCAGATCTCAAATAAGGACAAATAGAGTACAGGAAGGAGAGAGAAAGTCTAGGTACATGGTGTCAGGACGACAACCTTTCCCTCAATGTCAGCAAAATGAGGGAGCTGGTCAGGAAGTGGTGTGGAGTAAACACCCCTGTCTGTATCATTGGTGCTGAGGTGCAGATGGTTGAGAGCTTCAAGTTCTTAGATGCCAAAAGCGTACACCATCACCTCTACTTCCTCAGAAGGCAAAGGAAATTTGGCACGTCCCCAATGACTCTCACCAATTTTTATAGATGCACCATAGAAAACATCCTATCTGGATGTATCACAGCTTGGTATGGCAACTACTCTGCCCATGACCGCAAGAGATTGCAGAGAGTTGTGAATGCAGCACAGTCCATCACGCAAACCAATCTCCCTTCCATTGACTCTGTCTACACTTCCCGCTGCCTCGGGAAAACAGCCAACATAATCAGGGATCCAAGGCAAGCCGGGTGGTGATAGGAGGCAGAGGGTGGTGGTGGGAGGATGGGAACCTGTGACCAGTGGTGTACCACAGGGATCAGTGCTGGGACCCTTGTTGTGTGTGATACATATTAATGACTTGTATGTGAATCTAAAAAGTATGATTAGTAAGTCTGCAGATGCCAAGACCATTGGTGGTGTTGTGGATAGTGAGGACGGTTGTCTAAGGTCTATAGCAGGATATAGGTCAGATGGAAAGTTGGAGGGGAAAGATGGAATTTAATGCCAACAAGTCAAGGTGATGCATTTTGTGAAGTCAACTAGGGGTAGGACATATACAGTAAATGGTAGGGTGCTAAGGAATGTTGATGAACAGAGAGACCTTGGGGTTGAAGTCCATCGTTCCCTGAAAGTGGCAACACAGGGTCGATAGGGTGGTGAAGAAGGCACATGGCATGCTTGCCTTCATAGATCGGGGCATAGGAGATAAAAGTTGGGGTGTTCTGGAGAGAGTGCAGAGGAGGTTCACCAGTATGTTGTATGGTCTGGAGTAATTTAGTTATTGGGGGGGAGAGATTGGATAGGCTGGGCTTATTTTCCATGGAGCGAAAGGGGGCCAGGGTGACAGGATAGAGATTTATGAACTATAAGATGGGGGTAGATAGTCAGAACCCTCTCCCCATGGTAGGGGTAACAAAAACAAGAGGGCATTGGTTTGTGAGAGGAAGGAGATTTAAAGAGGATTCAAGGGGTAAGTTTTTGTTTATACAGAGAGTGGTTGACGTCTGGAACGTGCTGCCAGAGGAGGTGGTGGAGCCAGATACAATCACTTTGTTTAAGAAAGGCACTTAACTTGTCAAGGCATAGAAGGAGATGGACCTAATGTAGGCAAATGGGATTAGTGTAGATGGGAAAAAAGGTCGGCATGGATGTGGTGGGCCAAAGGGCCTGTTTCTGTGCTGTATGGCTCCATGACTCTATAACAAGGAAAACTAATATGAACTTCTTCAAGAAGACACCTTCAAGAGGCAGTGCCTCAAGAAGGCGACATCATTATGAAGGACCCTCACCACCCAGGACGTGCCCTCTTCACGTTACTACCATCGAGCAGGAGGTACAGGAGCCTGAGGACCCACACGCAACGTTTCAGGAGCAGTTTCCTCCCCTCCGCCATCAGATTTCTGAATGGTCCATGAACCCACGAACACTACCTCACTGTTCCTCTTTTGCGCTATTTATTTATTTGAGTAACTTATAGTAGTTTTTATACCTTTATGTCTTGCACTGTACTGCTGCCACAAAACAACAAGTTCCGTGACATATGTCAGTAATAATAAACCTGATTCTGATTCTGAACTTCTCAATATACATAGAGCAGTGTGTAACCACGCCAGAAAGATATGTAACCCTCCACCTTCCTCATTGACTGAATTATGTTTAATTCAGTAAAAATAGATCACTTACCTTATAAAATCATGTCTATCCATCCTGTAGGTATTTTAGCTGTAGAAATGAGCTTGCATTGTTCAGGGGAAAACGAGTTACTGAACACACATGAAAATGTCATCGGGATATTTTAAAGGGAAGGACTCAATGCGATTGACATCAAGCGCAGGACTGGTTTCATTACATCAATCAGTTTTGATTTCCAGCTAAACTGAAACTAACGGACCACTTCACACTACCCATCTGAAGCCTGTGGATTCGATGGTGACATTGCCACCTGTTGAAAGATCGCGATCACTCTCCTAGGAACGTAAGAACTGGTGTTCAATTTTGCAATTTCAGCATTTACGTTGCAAACCTTTTTTGAATGAATCAAAGAGAAACAGCAGGTTCTTTGGGTCAATATATGGGTCTGAAGACAATAGGTTTGATAGAAAAGATAGCTAAAAATTATGTGGGATATTTGCGTTTATTAGCTGTGACATAGAATACAAGAGCAGAGGGTCCTTCTAGAATTGTATAAAACCTAGACTACTGTATGCATTTCTGGTCACCACACTACAGGAAGGAAGTGGCAGTGGGTGGGGAGAAAACTTCTGAGGATGATAACTGGGCTGGAGAAATACGGTCATGAAGAAAAACTAGGCTGGGGTTGCTTTGAATAAAGGGGACTGAGGGGAGATTTAATTCTGTTGAAAATATGAAAGATCTAGCACAGTGAGATAGAGAACTCGGCGACTAGGTGTCATGGATTGTAAGTGGAAGGACGAGAGGAGGGTTAAGAAAATAATTACTTTGTATGAGTGCTGGGGGTGGGTGCTGGTTACATTGAAGGAGTGGTAGAGGCAGAATCTCTCACCACATGTATAAGGTAGAGGGTGAGCACTTAATGTATTGCAAACGCAGGTAAGTGACAATAACCTAAATAAGTCGTGCTGACACTGCAGTGTCTCCAGGACACTGAGTGGAAGCCAAGTGCCTACACAGCAATCCGCTGCTAGCAGTGTATCCAGCTTTGGAGGCAACTTTTATGAACGGTTCTCTTTGAATTTCTGTTTTCTCCTTTTTACCCATGTTACCATTCCTCCCTCCACCGAAGGATAAACTTGTTTTGCTTCCATGCTGAGCGAGAGGGAGAGTTACTGTTCGAGGAGGTTCTCCATCTGCTGGGATATCTGGGGTCATTGTCAGCACCATAAGCTCAGCTGTCTTCCTTAGTGAGTTGCATTTTTCACAGTGCGTTAACCTTCCGTGTTTTGTCTCTCTCCCTGCCCTGCACTTCAGCTTTCAGTAAACCATTTGTTGCTCCTTCTGTTATACCACCAGCAGCTTCTACCAATCCCTTCCAGACTGACAGGGTGGCCCCAGGTGAGTCTATGCAGCCTCTCTTTGGCTGGCAGAAAAAGGCACGACTTTTTTTTTCACTTTTCCAGATTCCCTTCCTCCGCCTCCCCCGGGAGCTGCGGGCCACAGGAACTCGTGGGCAACTGGTGGCCCTTTCACTTAGCTTCTCCAACTCTTTGTCAGCCAAGAGCCTCGGAGAGCTTTTTGGGGGAGTGCAGGAGGAACAGGCAGGATGACAGCTGAGACTGAACCTCAGTCACATATGCTTAGACAAAACAGTCCAATGTCCAGCAGTGATAGCATCTCCATTATTGTACGGAGGGATCTCGGGGTCCAAGTCCATAGCTCCCTGAAAATGGCCGCACAAGTTAATAAGGTGGTAAAGAAGGCGTATGGTATGCCTGCCTTTATTAGTTGAGGCATTGAGTTCGAGAGTCAGGAAGTTATGCTGCAGCTTTAGAAAACTCTGGTTAGGCCGCATCTGGAGTATTGCATTCAGTTCTGGTCGCCCCGTTACAGGAAGGATGTGGAGGCTTTGGAGAAGGTGCAGAAGAGGTTCACCAGGATGCTGCCTGGATTAGAGGGCATTTTGGAAAGTCAAATCAGGGTAGGACTTATACTGTGAATGGTTGGGCACAAGGGAGTGTAATGGAACAAAGGGACCTAGGAGTACAAGTGCATAGTTCATGATAGCAGCGTCACAGATTGGGTGGTGAAAAAGGCATTTAGCACGCTGCCTTCATCAGTCAGGGCAATGAGTATAGGATTTGGGACATTATGTTGCAGCTGTATAAGTCGTTGGTGAGGCCACACTTGGAGTACTGTGCACAGTTTTGGTCACCTCATTGTAGAAAAAATGTGGTTAAACTGGAAAGAGTGCAGAGAAGATTTACGAGGATGTTGCCAAGACTCGAGGGCTGAGTTATAGGGAGGGGTTGGCCAGGCTAGGTCTTTATTCCTTGGAACACAGGAGAATGAGCGGCGACCTTATAGAAATGTTTAAAATTATGAGAGGCATCAATAAGGTGGACGGTAACAGTCTTTTCCCCAGGGTAGGGGAGTCCAAAACTAGGGGGCCATTGATTTATGGTGAGAGGGGAAAGATTTAAAAGGGACACGAGGGGCAACTTTTTCACACAGAAGGTGGTGAATATCTGGAACAAGCTGCCAGAGGACGTGGTTGAGGCAGGTACAGCAGTATCATTTAAGAAGCACTTGGAGAGGTACAGGGAAGGGCGGGGCTCAGAGGGATATGGACCAAATGCAGGAAATTGGGACTAGTTGGGTGGGCACCATGGTTGGCGTTGGCATGGAGCCAAAGTCCCCTATGTGACTTCCCCTATTCTTTGACCCTCACCAACTTTTATCGATGCACCATGGAAAGCATCCTATCCAGATACATCATGGCTTGGTATGGCAGCTACTCTGCCCGAGACCGTAACAAGCTGCAGCGAGTTGTAGACACAGCTCAGCACATCTCAGAAACCAGCCTCCCCTCCATGGACTCTGTGTGCACTTCTCACTGCCTCGGTAAAGCAGGCAACATAATCCAAGATCTCACTCGCCCCAGAAATCCTCTCTTCTCCCTCCTCCCATCGGGCAGAAGATACAAAAGTCTAAAAGCACGTACCACCTGTCCTTGAGCTTCTATCCCACTGTTATAAGATGATTGAATGGTCCTCTAGTACAATAAGATGAAGTCTTGACCTCACAATCTACCTCGTTATGGCCCTTGCGCCTTTATTGTCTGCCTGCACTGCACTTTCTCTGTAACTGAAACACTTTATTCTGCATTCTATTATTGTTTTCCCTTGTACTACCTCAATTCACTATTGTAATGAAATGATCTGTATGGATGCATGCAAAACAAAGTTTTTCACTGCACCTTGGTACATGTGACAGTAATAAACCAATTCACCACAATTTCTTCCAGTTGTACTTTGGGAGTTCTATATCATCAGCTCTGTCCTTCGCCCACCCCAGGCAGCCTCACTGCCAACACCATCTGCCTTCTCAACCACTGTCCAGACTATTTGCAGCTTCAGTGCTCCAGTTGACCCAGAATTGTGCTGCTGATCTGGCTCTGGTGTTGCAGGTCCCTCCGTTCACTTCGTCCCTCACAACATTGCTGCCGTCTCTCTGCCACTCTCTTCTCCTTAACGGAGAGGCAGTCAGCGCGTGAGGGAACGAGCAGGGAAGCACTCAGCACTGATTGGAGCGAAATGTCTTGTTAGAAACCTAATATTGAGAGATCTACAATTTTCATAACATTGCAGACGAGGTGGTGCTTCATATACAAGCTACTAATGCTGAACGCCAAGGGTCATCTCTTTCCAAAGTTCAATCGTCCCATCCTTTCCAAAATCCACCCTGTGTTCCAACAAGTTGATTCAGAGGCCCTATCAGATCAGATTAGTTTATTGTCATATACACCAGGGTGCAATGAAATTCCTTGCTCACGTGAAGCTCGCAGAGTAAACAGTGTACATCGTAATAATAAATACAACAGTAAATACAGTGATGCATGCAAACAGAATGATGCAAAGATTGTGGTGCAATCTGAAGTAGTGCAAACAGGAATGCTTAAGTGACAATAACTGAAAGAGGTAGAGTTCAGAATGTTACGTACCAGCAACAATAGAAACACGACGAGCCACGTTTAAATGCGAGACTCTATTTATTAATGACTACTTCTAATAATAAAGAAAAAAAAACGTTAGATATCAGACATCGACCAAAATAAGCCAAAGTGTGTGTGTGGCAAGTTCCCAAACCATCCAGTCTAGGAACAGTTCTCAAAGTTCAGTTCTGTCAGTCACGAAGCAAAAGCTTCTGAAAACCCACGTTAGAATATAGAGAGAATATAGAGAGAAGGAGTTTACGAGTTCCACAAGTTCCACGATGGAACCAATACGACACCCCAATCGCCGAAGATCTCCATTGCTTTTAGTCAGAAATATCTGCCACTCCGAGGGCACTCAGTACGTGGCCGCCCACAGCTATACCTGATTCCTGGTACAGGTTAAGATCATGGCAGAGTCTGAGATCATGGCAGCACCACCAGGAAGGGGATGTGAAAGAGGTGACTCGTTCAGAAGTCCGACAGCAGTGGGGAAGAAGCTGTTCTTGAGTCTGGTCGTCCGGGCTTTCAAGCTGCTGTAGCTTCTCCCAGAAGGCAGAAGAGAGAAAAGGGAACGGTCAGAGTGGCAGGACATCCTTGACGATACTGTTACCCTTCCTGAAGCAACGCACCGTGAAGATGGACTGGATGGGAGGAAGTGACGAGCCTGTGATGGACTGGGCAGTGTTTACTGCTCTCTGTAGGTTCTATCGGTCCAGAGCAGAGCATTTGCCGTACCAGGCTGAGATGCAACCCATCAGGATACTTTCCATAGCGCATCTGTAGAAGTTTGAAAGAATGCTTGTGCACAAGCTGAATCTTCTCAGATGCCTAGGAAAATACATATGCTTTCTTGATCACTGCACCAGTATGGAGGGACCAGGTGAGGTTGCTGGTGATATCGATGTCAAGGAACTTGAAGCTGTTGATCATCTCTACAGCAGCTCCCTTGAGGAGGACCAGGTTAGGTTCACCCCTCCGCTTCCTTCAGCCAGTTCTTTCCTCTTGCTGACGTTAAGGGCTAGGTTGTTGTTCTGACACCATGACACAAGGTCATTCCTCCACGATCTCAGCCCATCCCTTGTGAGCCTCCACTCACCTCTCCCCCATCAGTGGCCATTCACTTCGTGCCTTTGCCTGTGGCATTGGGAGCTCAATTCACTCCTCAGTTTAAGCCTAGGGTTGTCACAGAAAAGGCACTGGAATTGAGTGTGTTACGGTTCTGAAGAAGGGTCACAGCGTTGACTGGTTCTCGTTCCACGGAGGCTGCCTGACCCAGTTAGATTTTCCAGCATCCTCTGTTTTTGTTTCAGGTTTTCAGCAACTGCAGCTATCTGATTTTCACTTTTGTTACGGCCCTTGCCTCAAATTTCAACAAAACAAAGCCATACCCTAATTAGAACTAAGGACAGTGAGTACGTGTTAATGTCACAAAAGCCACTAATGAAATGCAAATAAAAAATCTTCTCAATCTGGTGGGTGTGGAGAGTAACCCCAGCCTTTCACCACTGCAGTATATTCATTCACAGACCATAGAACATTGTTCAGCACAAAGGCAGGCCCTTCAGCCCGTGATGTCTGGCAGACCATAATTAACATCTAATCAATCCACCTGTCTGTACATGGTGCATATCCTTCTATTCTCTACCTGTTCAGATGTTTGTCTAAAGGCTTCTTAAACATTGCTTTTGTATCTGCTTCCACCACTTCATTCCAGACACCTACCACTCTCTGTGCAAAAACTTGCCCCCAACGCCTCCCTCAAACTTTCCCCCACTCACCTTAAAGCTATGCCTTTCAGTATTGGACATTAGGAAAAAGACTCTTTCCACTCTATCTATCCTTCTCATAACTTTATGAACCTCTATCAGATCTCCCCTCAGCCTCTGATGCTCCAGAGGAAACAATCCAAGTTCGTCCAACTTCTCCTTATATGTAGCGCTCTCTAATCCAGACAAAATCCGAACCCCTTCGGCACCCTCTCCAAAGTCTCCACATCCTTCCTGTAATGTGGTGACCAGAACTACACACAATGCTTCAAATGTGGCCTAACCAAAGCTTTATACAGCTGCAACATGACTTCCTGACCCTTATACTCGATACTCCAACCGATGAAGGCAAGTATGCCGTACACCTTTTTTACCACCCTATCTGCTTGTGTTGCCACCTACAGGGAATCTTCATTTCTTCGAAAACGAGTGACTGAGGGGCGAGTCATTTCACATAACGATGGAGAAAAACCATGAGGTGTTGGAGACAGGACAGTGGGGGCAGAGTGGAAACAATCAGACATATTATTTACGAGCTGCAGGGTTCCTTTGTTCTTCATCCTGACCAAAGCTGGAACCAAGTTAACCCTTATGCTAGTTAGCTGGACAAGCAGAGTTTCCCACACCTGATAACAAGTCAGATACAGGAAACAATTCAAAGGCTAAAGCTCGCTCATGTGGTCAGTTTACTGGTGCATGAAACAGATAGTTTGGGCACTGGACTATATAACGAAGCCCATTGACGCTGATTTGACAAGTGATTAAATTTGACATCTAGGGTTGCTACAAACACAGCAAGCTGTGGTTTCTGTTCCTTCAGAAGGCAAAGTTTCAGTTGCTCTTTACTAAAATATGACTATGTGCCTATACGAAGGAGTTGCAGTCAAATTAGTCGATGGTGATAACAGCACCTCACTTGTACCCATCTATAGGGACCTGTGACAGATGAGACCCAGTCCCCACAGTGAGGACCTGTGACAGATGATACCTCCTGTCATAGAGCCATACAGCACAGTAACAGACCCTTTGGCCCAACTGGCTCATGCCGACCAAGCTGCCCATCTAATCTAGTACCATTTTCCGACAATTGGCCCCTATTCCTCTAAACATTTCCTATCCATGTACCTGTCCAAGTGCCTTTTAAATGTTGTCAATGTACCTGCCTCAACCACTTCCTCTGGCAGCTCATTCCACACACTGACCACCCTCTGGGTGAGAAAGTTGCCCCTCAGGTAAATCTCTCCCCTCTCACCTTAAACCTATGTCCTCCAGTACTTGACTCCCCAACCCTGGGAAAAAGACTGTGCACGTTCCCCCTCATGTTCTTGCATAACTCAATAAGATAAGATTTCTTTATTGGTCACATGTACATCGAAACACACAATGAAGTACATCTTTTGCGTAGAGTGTTCTGGGGGCAGCCCGCAATTGTCGCCACGCTTCCAGCGCAACACAGCATGCCCATAACTTCCTAACCCGTACGTCTTTTTGGAATGTGGGCGGAAACCAGAGCACCCGTGGGAAACCCACGCAGACACAGGGAGAACATACAAGCTCTTTGCAGACAGCAGCCGGAATTGAACCCAGGTCGCTTGTGCGTAATAGCGTTACGCTAACTGTTACACTACCTTGTAGGAGAATGAGGGGAGAATGATCACCCCTCATTCTCCTACACTCCAAAGAACGAAGTCCCAGCCTGTCCAACATCTCTCAATAACTCAGTCCCTTGAGTCTTGGCAATATCCTTATAAATCCTCTCTGCACTCTTTTCACCTTAGTGGCACCATTCCTACAGCAGGGTGATCTAATCTAAAAACAATGCTCCACTGCAGCGTCACCAACATCCTGTCTAACTGCAACACCACATCCCAACTCCAATACTCATTGGCCTGACTAATGAAGGTCAGTATGCCAAAAGCTTTCTTCACCACCCTGTCTACCTGTGTCTTGACAGTGAGGAAACTGAAAGAGCAAACTTGATCCAGAGGAGTGAATGTCCTCAAAGGGAGTTTGCCGATTTGAGTTCAGCTTCCTCGCATAGCTTCAGCGGCTCAGATTGTTGGCACTGATTGTTCCTCTCAGCTTCCTCGGCTGCTTTAGAAGTAGATTTGGAGAAAGAAATATTGTCATCCTTTGTTTGCAGGTGCGAGGGCCATGGAGAAAATCAGAGCAGAGTAGGGCAAGCCCTTGCTCCTGATTGGACTGATAACAGGCGTGTAGAAGATAAAGAGTGCATGCATTTTCTCAACGCGTCCCACCAGAGGCAGCTGGAAAACAGCACACAACTGGAAGAATGGTGTGAGCTGTGAGCAATCGATGTACTCTTGAGAGTGTCCTGACTGGTTGCATCATGGGCTGGTATGGCAATTCGAATGAGCAGGAATATAAGAAGCTGCAGAGAGTAGTGGACTCAGACCAATACATCACGGGCACATCCCTCCCCACCATCGGTAGCATCTACAGGAGGCACTGCCTCAAGAAGGCAACATCTATCGTCAAAGATCCCCACCATCTGGGCCATGCCATCTTCTCGCAGCTACCATCGGGCAGGAGGTACAGAAGCCTGAAGACTCACATCACCAGGTTCAAGAACAGCTACTTCCCTTCAACCGTTCAGTTCTTGAACCAACCTGTACAACTGTAATCACTACCTCAGTATAGCAACACTATGACCACTTTGCACTACAATAGACTTTGATTTTTTTGTTCTAATTGTGTTCTTTCTTGTATAATTTATAATTAATTTATATTTATCTTGTGAATGTTGTGTATCTGGTGCTATGTGCCTGTGATGCTGCTGCAAGTAAGTTTTTCATTGCACCTGTGCGCACATGTACCTGTGCATATGACAATAAACTCAACTTTGACTTTTGACTCTAACAGAGCAAGGTGCAGGATGAGCCCATGTTTGTTGAGAGGGAATTCAGAGATGTCTGGCTGTTTTTATGACTTTGAACTCATGTGAGACATGAGAAAAGTTATAAAACAAAAGAGCTGGTCATTGACTTCAGGAAGGGGGGTGGTGCACACGCTCCTGTTCACATCAACGGTGCTGAGGTCAAGAGGGTTGAGAGCTTCAAGTTCCTAGGGGTAAACATCACCAATAGCCTGTCCTGGTCCAACCATGTAGACGCCATGGCCAAGAAAGCTCACCAGCGCCTCTACTTCCTCAGGAGGCTAAAGAAATTTGGTATGTCCCCCTTGACCCTCACCAATTTTTATCGATGCACCATAGAAAGCATCCTATCTGGATGCATCACAGCTTAGTATGGCATCTGCTCTGCCCATGACCTCAAGGAACTACAGCGAGTTGTGAACACAGCCTTGGTAAAGCAGCCAACGTAATCAAAGACCCCACCCACCCCAGGACATTCTCCCTTCTCCCCTCTCCCACTGGGCAGAAGAAACAAAAGCCTGAAAGCACGTACCACCAGGCTCAAGGACAGCTTCTATCCCGCTGTTATAAGACTATTGAACGGTTCCCTAGTACAATAAAATGGACTCTTGACCTCACAATCTACCTCGTCATGACCCTTCCACCTTATTGTCTACCTGCACTGCACTTTCTCTGTAACTGTGACACTTTATTCTGCATTCTGTTATTGCTTTTCCCTTGTATTACCTCGATGCACTGATGTGATGAAATGATCTGTATGGATGGCATGCAAAACAAAGTTTTTCACTGTACCTCAGTACATGTGACAATAATAAACCAATTTACCAATTTTAAAGTTACCTCAGTGCTTTCTTGGAAAATAATTCTCAGCTGTTCTTTGCAGTAGTTACCTTGAAAGCACAAGCAAAATGTGTTTATACACAGAACACTACCGCTGACCTCAAATGTTATTATACAAGTATTTTGTTTTTTGCACCATTTGGATTTCACCATCCAAAAGTTCCACAGTGCTGGACTTACATCTTTGGGCAGAACTTATTTACTTTCACACAATAGAAGGAGGCCATCCAACCCATTGGATCCATGCTAACTCCCAGCAAAACTATCCCATCAATACCATTCCCTGTTACCCACTCTCTTCATCACATTCCCATCAGCTACCCATTGATTTTTTTTGCCACTTATCTGCACTCAGGGGAATCTACAATCACCAATTAACCAACTCACTCGCCTTTGGGAAGTTGGGGGGGGGGGGAGGCCAGAGCACACGGAGGAAACGTACCCAGTCCCAAAGAGAATGCGCTAACTTCACACAGACAGCACCAGATGTTGAGCTCAACTTTGTGTTGTTGGATCTGTGAGACAGCAGCACTACCCGCTGCACCACTTGGCCGCCCAGTTACATAAGAATGTAAGAAATGGAAACCAGAGTTGACCATCCGGCCGCTCAAGCCTACTCCTCCACTAAACAAGAATATGGCACATCTAACGTTGGTCTTGCCTCCACTTACTTGCTCACTACCCAGGACCGTTGATTCCCCCAGTGTACGAAGGTCTGTCACAGCCTTGAATATATCAATCTGCAGCTCTCTGGAGTAAAGGTTATCCCTCTGAGAGAATAAATTCCTTCTCATCTCTTTCTTAAGCATCGATCCCATAACCTGGATATATTCCAGATTATCCCATCAAGGAAAACATCTTCACCATGTCCACACTGTCTATGTTTCAATGAGGTAATCCCTCTTTCTTCTGGACTTCAGAGGGTGGGCACCCAGTTTACTCAATCATTCCAATAAGCTTTGCCCAGTCAGCAGATCAATTAAACTTTGGAGTACCAGAGATTTAGAGTTATCCAGCACGGAAGCAGATCCTTCAGCCTACCTCATCCATGCTGACATGTTGCCTACCTCGGCAAGTCCCATTTGCCTGCATTTGGCCCATGTTCCTCTAAACCTTTCCTATCCATGTACCTGTCCAAATATCTTTTAAGTGTTGTAATTGTACCCGCCTCTACCTCCTCCACATACCCACCACCCTCTGTGTGGAACACTTGCCCCTCAGGTCCCCTTCAAATCTTTCCCCTCTCACCTTAAACCTTTGCCCTCTAGTTTTAGACACCCCTACCCTGGGAAAAATACTGTGACCATCCACTTTATCTATGCCCCTCGTGATTTTATAAACCTCTGTAAGGTCACCCTTCAGCCTCCTTCACTCCAGGAAAAAAGGTCCCAGCCTATCCAATCTCTCCATATAAATCAAGCTCTCCAGTCCTGATAACATCCTGGTGAAGTATTGGTATTGGTATTGGTTTATTATTGTCACGTGTACCGAGGTACAGTGAAAAACTTGTCTTACAAACTGATCGTACAGGTCAATTCATTACACAGTGCAGTTACATTGAGTTAGTACAGAGTGCATTGAGGTAGTACAGGTAAAAACAATAACAGTACAGAGTAAAGTGTCACAGCTACAGAGAAAGTGCAGTGCAATAAGGTGTGAGGTCACAAGGTAGATCGTGAGGTCAGAGTCCATCTCATTGTATAAGGGAACTGTACAATAGTCTTATCACAGTGGGGTAGAAGCTGTCCTTAAGTCTGGTGGTACGTGCCTTCAGGCTCCTGTATCTTCTACCCAATGGAAGAGGAGAGAAGAGAGAATGTCCTGGGTGGGTGGGGTCTTTGATGATGCTGGCTGCTTCACCAAGACAGCGAGAGGTAAAGACAGCGTCCAAGAAGGGGAGGCTGGTGTCCATAATGTGCTGGGCTGTGTCCACAACTCTCTGCAGTTTCTTGCGGTCCTGGGCAGAGCAGTTGCCATACCAAGCCGTGATGCATCCAGATAGGATGCTTTCTATGGTGCATCTGTAAAAATTGGTGAGAGTCAAAGGGGACAAACCAAATTTCTTTAGCCTCCTGAGGAATTAGAAGCACTGGTGAGCTTTCTTGGCTGTGGCATCTACGTGATTTGACCAGGACAGGCTGTTGGTGATGTTCACTCCCAGGAACTTGAAGCTCTCAACCCTCTTGACCTCAGCACCATTGATGTAGACAGGTGGAAGTACACTGCCCCCTTTCCTGAAGTCAATGACCAGCTCTTTTGTTTTGTTGACATTGAGGGCAAGGCTCCACTAAGTGACTGACACTTGAATTCTGCAAGCACTACGTATCCATTTGGAATTAGTTGCAAGGATGTAGAAATTTCCATATGATATAGGAGGCCATTTCACCCATCTATGCTGGCTCACATTCCCAACTAATTTTCCCTGCAACCTAACATTCCCGTCAACTCCCCTCCGATTCTACCACTTACCTGCACTAGGGGCAATTTGCAGTCGCCAGTTATCCTACTTTGAATGTTTAGTGCTGTCTTTTTCATTGCTATGTCTGGAGATGGAATTTTCTATGGCGGAACGGGATTGTGGCCATTTATGTCAAAATGCACCATTGCAGAAATTGCACAATTGCAATTCCCCCATGCATTTTCTGCAGTGGTTGCGTGGGAACTGACCATACTCTGCATGCTGGAGCTTTGCGAGGGAAACTACCCCAATTGTTTGAGGCCTCGATGGGGTCTTCAGTTCCCACTAAGAAACATGGCCTGCTTACCTTTGATCTTTCCTTAATCTTGCTCCCATCCCCCACCTCAGCCATAATCACCACCTTTCTCCCACTTAACCATCCGGTCTTACTTACGGTGACCCCAGCCGTGACCATTTCTCTGATCACTTGGGTGGGTGCCCTGCTGGCAATATGGTGCATCACAACTCCCGGGACCCAGGTTCGATCCTGACTCTCGGCCACTGCCTGTGTGGAGTTTGCACGCTCTCCCTGTGACCGTGTGGGTTTCCTCCGGATACTCCAGTTTCCTCCCACATCCCAGTGATGTGCTGGCAGGTTGACTGGCTGCTGTAAACTACCCCCGGTGTCAGTTAATGGCAAGAAGAATCAAGAGGAGAGAGAATACACTGCAAGGGTACAGATAGGTAAGGAGAGGGGGGAACTAATAGCATTGCTCCCCGGGAGCAGGCATGGACCTGATGGGTCAAATGGCCTCCTTCTGTGTTGATGAGCATAAGGCAATATTACCTGGTTGGAACTTCCTTCCTCAAATACTGACCCAAACACTGGAATGTAAACAGGAAATGCTGGAAAAACTCAGCAGCTTAGGCAACATCCGTGGAGGGAGAGAAACAGCTTAACATTTCAGGTCTGGGACTCTTCGTCAGAGCTGAGAAAAAGAGAGACAAGTTAGTCTAGGTGGCAGAGAAAATGGTGGAGGGCGATGGGTGCAACCCATTTGGGTGAACTAGCATTTCTCTTACGCTAAAAAAAACAACAAATGTTGGAAACACTCAGCAGGTCGGGCAGCATCTGTGGAGAGAGAAACAGAGTGAACATTTCAGGGTGAAGAGAACTGTAAAAGTGAGAAAACACACCTGCTTTAAGTTGCAGAGAGGGTGGGGTAGTAATTACTTATATTTCTCTCTAATTGCCCTCATTAAACCGTCAACCAGATAACTTCATCAACTGTTGATCACCGTGACAACCCTGGTCTCACCCTGGACATTCCTGTACATCCCCGTACATCCCTTCCCCTCTGCAATTTAATAAGTTTTTCTCTCTTTCCTGGTCCTGACCAAAGGTCTCTGACCTGAAACGTTAACACTGCTTCTCTCTCCACAGATGCTGTCTGACCTGCTGAGTGTTTGCAGCTCTTTCCATCTTTATTTCAGATTTCCAGCATCTGCAGCACATTTTTTTTAATTAAGCTTCCTACCCTTCATACTGGACTCCAGAATTGATTACAAAACTACACTGATTGTGGTTTAATGATGACTTGACTTCTCCTCGCTTTCTGGTTCAAAGAGCAAATGCAGAGGTGGCTGTTGTGCTGGGGATTGAAAGGGGAAAGATCAAAGATTTGTGGACGGGAGACTCATTTTGAAAACCATAGGTGTTAGATTTACAGTAAGGTGACTTGCTAGTTTCCTTTCCCCTTTCGGGGTTCAGGTCTTTACTGTTTCTGAAGGCATCATCGTGTGTCAACACAGCATGGATGAGTAATGGATAAAATGAGCCACAGCTGGTTAGGAGGGTGATGTGTGCAGATGGTCCAGACACCAGTTTAGGGGTAGATAAGCAAAGTTCACAAAAGCAATGGGGATCATAAGATGAAAATAGCATGTTTAACTCATAAGTCATAGCATGTGGAAACTGGTCCAGTAGCCCAACACATCCTGTGCACATCAGTCAGAGACTTTTTCCCAGTCTCTGACCGAGTGGACAGTCAGAGACTTTTTCCCAAGGCGACGATGGCTAAGATGAGGGGGCATAATTTTAAGGTGCTTGGAGGAATATATAAGGGGGATGTCACGGGTAAGTATTTTATACAGAGAGTGGTGGGTGCGTGGAATACACTGCCAGCAGAGGTGGTGGGAGCAGATGCATTAGGGACATTTAAGAGACCCTTAGCTACACACATGAATGATAGAAAAATAGGGGGCTATGTGGGAGGGAAGGGTTAGATAGATCCTAGAGCAGGATAAAATGTCAGCACAACATTGTGGGCCGAAGGGCCTGTACTGTGCTGCAGTGTTCTGTGTTCTATGTATCATCAACTGTTCATTTACGCTAAATCCATTTTATTCTCCCCACGTTCATGTCAACCCCTCCCCCCCCCCCCCCACCCCGGGGTTCTACCACTCACCTACACGCCAGGGGCAATTTACAGTGGCCAATTATCCTACCTACCTCCATGTCTTTGGGGGGGAGGGGGTGTGGAAGGAAAGCTGAGCACCCGAAGGAAACCCACGCAGTCACATGGAGAACATGCAAGTTCCTCCCCGATTGTGTCAGAGGTTAGGATTGAACCCGGGTTTCTGGGGCTGTGCCGCTCAAAGTCAGAGCTGATGTACTCCATTTAATTAATTCCACGCTCCTTAATATTCCTCTTTTGCAAGCCATCTTTTATAAACACATCTGATTACGAACCTTGCTTGTCTATGGTGGCGAGCTTCGCATCCCAAACATCCTCTGTGCACCCTACGGTTTTGTTCTTTTTATGGTTACCATTTCATTTCCATTGCACAGACTAATAGTAACAATCTATAACTATATATTTCATTAAACTTGACATAATCAGAGGCACTAATAGCACAGCCTCCCTTCCGTTGACTCCATCTACACTTCCCGCTGCCTTGGGAAAACAGCCAACATAATCAAGGACCCCTCTCACCCCAGTCATTCTCTCTTCTCCCACCTTCCATTGGGCAGAAGGTAAAAAAGCTTGAGAACACGTACCACCAGGCTCAAGGACAGCTTCTATCCCGCTGTTATAAGACTATTGAATGGACCTCTTGTATGATAAAGAACTCCTGATCCCTCAATCTACCTCATCGTGGCCCTTGCACTTTATTTGTCTGCCTGCACTGCACTTTCTCCGGAACTGAAACACTGTATTCTGCATTCTGTTTTGTTTTCCTTTTGTACCACCTCGACGTACTTGTGTTTGGATTGATCTGTCTGGATGGCATGCAAACAAAAGCTTTTCTCTGTAGATGTGACAATAATAAACCAATTACCATTTGGCCATTTGGCCTAGTGCTGCTGTCTTTTCTCGTATCTATTTAGTTCCTTCTATTGGTCAGCCCCTTTCCCTAAAAAAAAGTTACTTTTCAAATACTCATTTCCCCTTTCGAGTATATGCACAGATCTTCCCTCATCTACACACTGTTTCTGATGCTCGTTAGGGACATGGGGAGGACCTATCTATATAAGAGCACTTCCTTTTTCTTTCATGAGTGAGCTCTGGTTTATTCCCTTCAGATACTGCCTCACCTGCCTGTGGAAAGAGCTCTTCCTCTTTTCCTCATCAAAACCCTTCTAGATTCAGGAACTCTTTGTCAGATCTCTTATTTCTCTTTAACTGAAAACATTCTGCTTCTCTGGTCCCTTCTTATTAATAATGGTCGTCTTCCCAAGTCATAGAGTTACACAGCACGGAAACAGGCCCTTCGGCCCAACTGGTCCATACTGACCAAGATGCCCCATCTAAGCTAGTCCCATTTGCCTGCGTTTAGCCCATATCCCTCTTAACTTTTCCTATCCATCTACCTGTCCAAGTGTCTTTTAAATATTCTTAATGTACCTGCCTGTAATGTACCTTCCTCTGGCAGCTCATTCCATATACGGACCACCCTCTCAGTGAAAAAGTTGCCTCTCAGGTTCCTGTTGAATCTTTCCCTCTCACCCTAAACCTATGCCCTCTAGTTCTTGATTCCCCAACCCTGAGAAAAAGACGGTGCGCATTCACCCTATCTATGCCTCATGATTTTATACACCTCTATAAGATCACCCCTCATTCTCCTACGCTCAAAGGACTAAAGTCCCAGCCTGCTCAACCCCTCTCCATAACTCAGTCCCTCGAGTCCCAGCAACATCCTCGTAAATCTCCTCTGCACCGTTTCCAGCTTAGTGCCATCCTTCCTATGGCAGGATGACCAAAACTGAACACAGTATTCCAAATGTGGCCTCATCAATGTCTTGTACAGCTGTAACACAACATCTCAACTTCCGTCCTCAGTGCCCTGACTGATGAAGGCCAGCGTGCCGAAAGCCTTCTTCACCACCCTGTCCACCTGTGACCCCACTCTCAGGAGATGTTTTGGACTGCAGTTGGCTCTTCTCACTGTAACACCATGCCTTGATACACGACTTTAGATCTGGCATTCTGGAGGTAATTCCTCATGGCAAATGTCAGGGACATAGGGAGGCAGACCTATTTGGTTTCATCAAGGCATATACATAGGGTCGTACAGCACAGAAACAGGCCCTTTGGTCCATGTTGACCTTTTGCCTACCTACAGTAATCCCATTTGCTTTCATTAGGACTGTATCCTTCTGTGCCTTGTCTATTTAAGTGTCAGCCTAAATGCCTCTTACATGTAATGATTGTATTTGATCCCACCACCTCCTCTGGCAGCGCGTTCCAGGTGTCAACCCCTCTCTCTGTGTAAAAAACCTACCCCCTCGATTCCCCTTTAAAACTCCTTCCGGTGAAGGGTGGAATGTGGATAACTGCACTCTGTAGTATGATCTGTCAGGCCGAACGCGAGGAAGGGTAAAGTATTGTGGGGTAGAACCTCTTCAAAGCAAACCTCTGCATTAAAAGGTTTGCTTTGAAGATGTTCTACCCCACAATAGTTTGTGGGGTAGTTACCAACAGTGACTTACCAACAACACAGTAGCCTCCAGTGACAAGCTATGTGGAGCACCTTATGCTGATACGGAGAAAAGCACATTCCACTGCCCGCATCCTCCTGCTGAAACTCTTGCAAGTTTTTCTTTACAAGAAGTCACCAATACTCACTGTTGAGAAAGGTATTTCATTCATGGCCTGACTTTGAAAGTGTAGGAACAATCCATTTAGAAACACACTCAAAATCAAGAGCTCTCTTTAAAAAAAAGGCCTAGAAATGTGTCTCTGAAAATGGGTGCAGAAAAGCAGGTGGAAACTGCACCTCCCTTTTGTCTGCACACTGACAATGCGACATTAGGGTAGTGGTTCATTGTCGCCACCCAGGCACGTAGCCGGAACTTCCTGTGGGGCTGTTTGGAGGGTGGGGAAAGGAGGGTGGGGAGGGGAGGGGGCAGAGGGGGATGGTGGTGGGGAAGAACAGGAAACCGGAATTCACTTACACCACTTAGATACAGCCAGCACATTTGACAAAGGAGAGTGCACTGCGGTTGCAGGAAGTTGTTGTAGATGTCTAAGCAAGGATCAGAGTTACTGAAATACTGAAGATACATTACTGAGGTATGCATTACATACAATGCATTGGTGCAATCATGAAGAAGGCATACCAGTGGGTCTACTTCGTTAGGAGTTTGAGGAGATTCGGTATGTCACCACTCTTACAAATTTCTATATATGTATGGTGGAGAGCATTCTGGTTCATAGCCTCCTATGGAGGCTCCAATGCACAGGATTGCAAGAGGCTGCAGAGGGTTGTAGACTCAGCCAGCTCCATCACAGGCACACCCCTCCCCACCTTCGAGGACATCTTCAAGAGGTGGTGACTCAGGAAGGCAGCATCCATCACTAAGGAGCCTCACCATCCGGGACATGCCCTCTTCTCATTACTACCATCGGGGAGAAGGTACAGGAGCCTGAAGACTTGCACACAACAATTCAGAAACAGCTTCTTCCCCTCCACCATCAGAAGGTGGTCAGTATATGGAATGAGCTGCCAGAGGAAGTGGTTGAGGCAGGTGCAGTAACATTGTTTAAAAGGTACTCGGACAGGTCAATTGATAGGAAAGGTTTAGAGGGACATGGGCAAAACCCGGGCAAATGGAACTGGCTTAGATGGGAATCTTGGTCAGCATGGACCAGTTGGGCCGAAGGGTCTTCTTCCTTGCTGTATAACTCTATGACTCTATGACAAGCCACTGGATACACCTGGGGAGCAGGCTGGGGCAAGGTGTGGGGTCAGAAGAAGGAGAAGTGGGTAAGGGGGGCGAGAGCTTGAAGAGAGGGGTGTGGTGAGGGGAGGAAGTGAGGTGAGGGTTGGGGGGGAGGTCAGTGGAAAGAAGGGAGGAGGAAGGGGGAAGTGTAGTGTGGGGTCTGGGTGTGAGATTCAAGGTCAGAGCGTGGGGGTCCACAGTGAAAACGGAAATGGGGAGAGAAAGATCCGGCAGAGTGTTGGGAGCTTGGGGCCGTGTGGGAGTGCGAGGTGCTACTGATGTAGTTTTTACCAGAAGAAGTACCATATCTTCAGGGAACGGGTTTTGCCATCAAGAATGAGCTCGATGAGGTCTCAGCAAATCCCCATGGGATAAGTGAACACCTCATGACTCTTCATCCCACTGTTACATGGAACTACCACACCCCAGTCAAAGTCAAAGTCGAGGTTATTGTCATATGCACAAGTACAAGTGTGCACAGGTGCAATGAAAAACTTACTTGCAGCAACATCACAGGCACATGGCTTCAGATAAGCAGCATTCACAAGAAAAACATTAACTTAACATAAATTATACACAATTTTTACAAGAAAGAAGACAATAAGAACAAAAAAAATAGTCCATTTTAGTGCAAAGTGATCAAAGTGGCCATGGTGTTGCTAAACTGTAGTGATTAGTGCCGGTTGGTTCAAGAACCAAATGGATGAAGGGAAGTTGCTGTTCTTGAACCTGGTGGTGTGGGACTTCAGGCTTCTGTACCTCCTGCCCGATGGTAGCTGCGAGAAGATGGCATGGCCCAGATGGTGGGGATCTTTGATGATGGATGTTGTCTTCCTGAGGCAGCACCTCATGTAGAACTTTCTGATGGTGGGGAGGGATGTGCCAGTGATGTGTTGGGCTGAGTCCACAACTCTCTGCAGCTTCTTACATTCCTGCACATTTGAATTGCCGTACCAGACCATGATGCAACCAGTCGGGATATGTTCAACAGTCATCAGTGCATTCACCCCAATCCTGGAAACCATGGATGTGGTCAATGAAGACCTGTTCCCACCTTGAGGAAACCTAGGTTTACACACCAGAGAGAGAGACAGGCTGTTCATCTTTGGTGGATTCAATGGCAGTGTTGGGAAAGATGCATTACTCCAGCGAGTATGATTGGCAAGGAGGGCGGGAAAAGCTAATGCCAGTGGGATCCTCCTCCTGGCTAAATGCTTGGAGCTCGGTCTTGCCTTGTTTCATCAGAGAGATGAGCACAAGACCTCATGATAACACCTCCAGTCCAAGTACTGGCATCATCCTGAGTGAAAGACCACAAGGATGCCAGCTTCAGAGTTTAGGGACTAACTACAGCAGACAGCTCGAGGTACAGGAGAGGTCCCACCAGTGCTGTCTCCTGAGAATCTTCTACATAAACTAACAGGATAAGCCAACATTTAAGCCACTCAGCTGGCCTGTTGGGAAGGCTCTTATTCATATGCCCAACATGGATTCAAAAGATTTGGAACATTATTTCTCTCTCCATAGTTGCTGTCTGGCATGCTGTATATTTCCAGTATTTTTTGCTTTTTATTTCAGGATTTCCAGCATTTCAACTCTATTGATAAACAGAGGGATCTTGGGGATCAAGTCCACAGCTTGTTGAGAGTAGCAACACAAGTGGTTAGGGTGGTAGAGAAGGGGTACGGCATGCTCGCCTTCATCGGTCGGGGCATTGAGTATAAAAGTCAGGAAGTCATGTCGCAGCTGTATAAATCTTTGGTTAGGCCGCATTTGGTGTATTGTGTACAGTTCTGGTCGCCACACTACAGGAAGGATGTGGAGGCTTTGGAGAGGGTGCAGAAGAAAGATACCAGGATTGGATTGGAGAGTATTAACTCTAAGGAGAGGTTGGACAAACTTGGGTTGCCTTTTCTGGTGTGTCAGAGGCTGAGGGGAGACCTGATAGAAGTTTATAAAATTATGAGAAGCATAGATAGGGTAGACAGTCAGTCTTTTTCCCAGGGCAGAAATGTCAAATACTAGATAGCATAGGTTTAAGGTGAGAGGGGGAGAGTTTAAAGGAGATATGTGGGACAGTTTTTTTTTACACGGAGAGTGGCAGGTGCCTGGAACAGGCTGCCAGGATGGTGGTGGTGGAGGCAGATACAATAGCAAAGTTTAAGAAGCATTTAGACAGGCACGTGAACAGGGAATAGAGGGTTACAGACCATGTGCAGGCAGATGGGGTTAGTTAGGTTGGCATTATGGTTGGCGTAGACATGGTGGGCTGAATGGACTATTTCTGTACTGTACTGTTCTATGTTCTATTCCAGTCTCTGTAATGGCAGTCACTAGATGGACAGAGGAAATGAATCAAAGATGTTTTCAAAGCCTCCTTTAAAAATGTAACATCCCAACTAACTCGTGGGTATCCCTGACCCAGCTCAAAATGGAGAAGGGGCATTCGGGATGGCAATGAGCACCTACAGTCCACATATCAGGGGACAGACAGAAACCCAGCTTCAATGGCAAAAGCTGTGTACTACCTCACCAACTGCCCACACCCCCATCCCTCTCAAGCACCTCCTGCGGCAGAATCTGAAGGTCCTACATCGGCCTCATCAGCCACTTCAGAACTACAAAACTGGAGTGGAAGGGAGCCATTCTTGACCCCGAGGGACTTCCCAAGGGAAAAAGGGATCAGATCGGAAGTGGGCACACCTCCTCATGGAGTTCAACCCTTGTCTGTGAAAGCAGCAAGCGAGTGCTTGCTGAAGTCAATGTCACTCCACACACTGGTGAGACCACACTTGGGAGAACTGCATGCAGCTTTAATCTCCCTTTCATAGGAAAGACATCATTAAATTGGAAGGTTATGAGGATGCTCGCAGGACTCGAGGGACTGAGTTATAGGTTGGACAGGCTGGGACTTTATTCCTTGGAGCGTAGGAGACTGAGGGGTTGACCTTATAGAGATGTATAAATCATGAGGGACACAGATAGGATGAACGCACACAGGCTTTTTCCCAGGGAAGGAGAACTAAAAACTAGGGGGCATAGGTTTAGGGTGAGAGGGGAACGATTTAAAAGGGACCTAAGGGGAAACTTCTTCACGCAGAGGATGGTGAGTATATGGAACGAGCTGCCAGAGAAAGTGGTTGAGGCAGGTACAATAACAACATTCAAAAGACATTTGAGTAAGTATATGGATAGGAGGGATATGGGCCAAAACACGGACAAGTGGGACTAGTTTGGTGGGCACCATGGACGAGTTGAGCTGAAGGGCCTGTTTCCGTGCTCTACAACTCTATGAATCTGTGACATGGTTGAAATTTTCCTTACTTCAGGAATTCAATTTGGCCCATCAAAAGATCAAGTTTCAAACTAAATGTTGTGCTTGGTGTCACACAAGAGACTGCAGATGCTGGAGTCTGGAGTAACACGTAAGGTGCTGGAGGGTCAGACGAAGGGTCTCGACCCGAAACGTTGACTGTCCATTTCCCTCCCCAGAGGCTGCCTGACCTGCTGAGTTCCTCTGGGACCTGGTGGGTTGTTAAATGTTCTATTTGGTTGCTTGTGCAATAATGAATGAAAAAGTACAAAGCAAGGGCTATGCATTCCTTGTATCTTTGGGCGTGAAGTTGAGGCATCATCTAAACTGAAAGCTGTCACAGCTCAAACCACAATGTGCGTATACATTGGTGTTCACTATTACTAATGGTGGTAAGCATCAACCTCGAGCTAAAACCAAAAAAAAAATCATGTTACCTCTACATTAAGAACACGAGCAAATGGGATTATTGTAATAACATTTGAATGATAGCTGATGACGTTATTATTACTTTGTGTACCGTTTCACTACAAATCTTGTGGGTTTACTCTTCCGACTTTGACTGGGCTGCATACTTTATTTCATGAATTGTAGTTACTCTCATCTTTATCATCTCATCATATTCCTGTGCATCGAAGGTGAATCATCACCACGGATGCCCTCAAAAACCATCATGAGGTGTACGGCTGGTTGCGATGCCACCTCACTCTCTCAAATCTCAAAACCTCTCCATCTCCCACACAAGCTTGCCCGAAGGCAAGATCACTCCTGGGGGATCTGAGCTTTTAAGGTGTCTGATAAGGGTTTTATGGCTTGAAATTCTAAGGACATACTGTTTGCACTGTTGGACCTCCATTCAGCAAAGATCATGTGTAATCAATGAGTTTTCACACCTGATTTTGACCTGGCCTCCACAACTTAAACCAATTATACCTCAGGAACATTGAAAAATGAAAGCCAAACGTTTTGCATTCTCAAATGAGTAATATTTGCCTTAGATATGCCTCTTATAGTCCTTCATTCTCTCACATTTACTTCCAGAAATTCCCCTTGCTTCACACGTGCTAGATACTGTTATGAATGACTTTCAATGTTTGGCCCATTAGATCCATCCTTACAATCCCATCAGTCCCATTCCCCCACTCCTTGTAGCCTTATAATTTATTTTTGCTCATATACCCAACAGCTCTCCTTTGATTTTTTTGCCACCTAGCTACACTAGTGGATGATCTACAGTAACCAAGTAATCTCCCAGCACATCCTTGGGATGCAGAGGACCTGGGGGAAGCCCACGCAGCCACAGAGAGGACGTGCAAATTATACACAGAACGTGCCCAAAGTCAGGATCGAACCTGGTTCTTGGAGGCCTGAGGCAGCAGCACTAACCGCTGCACCACCGTGCTGCCCATTCTCTTTCAGATACACCTCAGTTCATGTCCATAGCTTAGCAGAACTCCTGGCAAATATCATTTGCAGAGGCTGAATTGTGTTTGCATAGAACTGCAAAAAGATCTCGCTGACTCTGTCAGAGTCATCAACCTTTTCCCCATTATCTCATTCTTGGTTCTTTCTGTTGAACTTGATGTTCTGCTGTTTGGGCTTGGGAATCAGATTCACTGACATTTACAGCAAAGGAAGATGCCAGACAGTTGCAAATAGCTTTTCAGAATAACCCGACATCCCCAGCTCTTATTCCGTAACCTTCTGGTCTATTCATGCACGTTTTACACTCCTCTGCTCCTCCTGTGGTGAGTTCCAAACCCCGACTATTCTTGTTGAAAAATTATCTCCTTAGCTCCTCACTAACTTTTACTTTTAACCCACGTTCCTTTGTTATCGATCTCATATACACCTCTCATAATTTTATATAGTCGGATTGAAAACTGAGAAGGCATTCAATGTTCAAACCTTACTAACTTATCCTCCTAATGAAACCTTCAGCATTGTGAATCTCCTTCCAAATCACCTTCAAACCAGCTTATTACACGGTGGTGCTGCTGGTAGAGCCACTGTCTCACAGTGCTAGAGACCCGGGTTCAATCCTGACCTCGGGTGCTGTCTGTGTGGAGATTGCACATTCTCCCTGTGACTGCATGGGTTTCCCCTGGGTGCTCCGGTTTCCTCCCGCATCCCAAAGATGTGCAGGTTGGGAGGTTAATTGGCCACTGTAGACTGTCCCTGAAGTAGGGGAGTTGATGAAAATGTGGGGAGAGTAAAGATTAATGTAGATTAGTACAGATAAATGGTTGATGGACTGAAAGGCCTGCTTCCATGCAGTATCTCTCTGTGACATCCTACCGATAATGTAGTGACCAGAAAGGAGGACAACATGGTCAAGGACAGGAAACAAAGATGACTTACTGGAGGAGTTGGGGAGCTGTTTGGATGTTTCAAGATGGTCAAATCTTTATCGGTCAGGGCATTTGAGTACAGGAGTACAGGACGTTATAACTGTACAAGTTGTTGGTGAGACCACACTTGGTGTATTGTGTGCAGCTCTGGTCACCCAGCCATAGGAAGGAAGTCATTAAGCTGGAAAGGGCGCAGAAAAGATTCACGAGGATGTTATCGGGACTGGAGGGCTTGAGTGAGAAGGAGAGACTGGATAGGCTTTTTTTTCCCTAGAGCGTAGGAAGCTGAGGAGTGACGTTATAGAGGGATATACGACCAGCAGAAACATAGATAAGGTGAATGATCACAATCAGTTTCCCAGGATAGGGAATTCTAAAACTAGAGTGCATAGATTTAAGGTGAGAGGGGAGGGATTTAAAAGGGACCTGAGGGGCAAGATTTCCACAGAGAGGGTGGTGGGTATGTGGAAAGAACTGCCAGAGGAAGCAGTAGAGGCAGGTACAATTAGAACATTTAAAATACATTCGGACAGGTACATGGATAGGAAAGGTTTAGAGGGATATGGGCAAAATGCAGGCACACAGGACTAGCTCAGGGAGACAACTTGCTCGACATGGACAAGTTAGTCCAAAAGGGTTGTTTTTGTGCTGTATAACTCTATGACTGTATGAGTTGAAATGGTCCCTTCTCATCATGATGACACTTAAGCATTAGTTCAATGGACTGACAAAGAGCTACCACCAGGGAAGGGAAATCTGTGTTGGCCTCCCTACCAATACCACACTCCAGGAAGAAGCTCTTAAAGAAAACCTGTAGACAATTGATCAAGAGCTTGATGGCTGATGCTCAAAAAATTAAGATAGAAAAGCCAATCACAATCTAAAATTCCAGAAAATAGTCATTGCATCTAGGAAGGTTCAAGAGATTTACAGAGAGAAAGATTTTCCACAAAACCTCAATGATCACAATGCATTTACTTCCAGTACAACACTGATTAATCATGCATGTTGTCGCTAATCTTGTTCTGTTATTAATATAACCCCTTCCTGTGGTTGTAGATTCTATACTAAGTTGGCGAGCTATGCAACTCAGAAAACATTAGATTACCCAGATGCAATTTGGGTTAAAAACTTGCTTTTGGTCCAACCCAAAATGGAAATATTGTACAAAAATAAACCTACCATTGATGAGGCAGCTTCACTCAACCTGGAAAATGGATTCATATTTTCTGAGCAGTGATATTATTCAGAATTTCTGCACCACAATTGCACAGTACCTCCCACTCAAATGCAGAACTCTACCTCAGAGAATTGTCTCCCACCATTTCCTGTGTAAAGCCCATGTAGATTTCCTGTTTCACTGAAATAATTGCATGCGTATTGTCCCCATGTTTACTTGGGATGTTGTCTCCGTTTGTTGGATTTTGCCGTTTCATCTCCAAACATTGTTGTGGGTATCATATGACCCTGCTCATTGTGAGTTTATGATTATGATTGGACATTGTTTCTGGAGTAAAAATGAAAGGGTAAGTTCATAATAAATGCTGAAAATTAAATATATCTTGTGCAACGGTCCAATTCTTTAACTGTGCTGCTGAGCCGTGAGACAGACTGAGCCCTTCTACAAACGATGGAGTGGGCAGTGGAAGATGTGGTTTCTGGGGTGTGGAAGTGAATTTCATCTTTTCTGTGAGAAAAGGTGGAAAGAGGTCTTACCAGAGCTGGTGAAGTAGTTTGTGATTGGTTCCTGAAAACAGTCATTTCCTTACTTATGTCAGGCAGATAAATACCACAGCTGCATAAATATCTCTCTCCATGCAGTGTGGAAGAGCCTATATTTACCTTCACTGTCTGTGACTCCTGGTAATAGTAAAGCTGTGCTTTGTACATTACTCATCCATCCTTTTTCACTACCCTTCTTCACAATGCACTCTGCACCAGTTCTATCATACTTCTACCATTTCCAATCTAATATGAAGTGGGCGCAACAACTGACTGATGGTTGCAATATGCTTAGAAGCCAGGTCAGGAGTTGAAATCCAACATTGCCGAGCTGTGAAAATTGTGCTCAACAATATGGCTGGGGTCGGAAGACTACCACAAAAGCAGTGGGACTGCCAATAAAACGCAGCTTATGTATTAATGCTCTTTAGAGACAGGAATTTGCTTTTTTTTTCCGTGGTTTGGCCTACATGTAATTCCAGAGCCACCAATGACCCGTCAAACCACATCAAGGGACAATAAACGTCAAGAAAAGATGGACGTTAATAGCATCACCATGTTCCTGAGAACAAAATGAAAAAAAACTTTTTCTCCCCCTTTCTGTTCTGTTAAGATAATTGACTTCAAGATTCGCTACACAGACTCTTCCAGTTCCCCATTTGTACATTGGCTCTCGATATTATGCATTGGATGGATAAGTTGACAGCTCCAACTCTAGTAGTGCATCACCCACTTTCCTCTACTACAACCCAAGCGCTCAATGTACTCTGATCAACACCTGCTGTGCCCAGATTGGCTACTGCATTTCCCACAGTACAACAGTGAGTACACTTCAACATTACTTGCTGAAAATCACATTGGCATCACAAGGTTTTGAAACACATTATATATAAATCTGAGCCTTTCTTTTAAGTAGTTGCTTCAATCAAGATGTCAAAACCTTTTCCAGTTGAACACTTGAGCCATCATACTGGATGTTCTCCCAGACCTCTGTACCCACATCTATAGCTCTCCCACTTTCCTCAGCTGCTCTTTGGCCCAGGCAGACAGGGAACAACCTTGGCATCATGCTCAGCGATGAACTAATGATCAAATTTCTTTCCATTTCTATTTTAAAGGCCATTTACTTCTCAGTTTTGAAGCAGTGCTGCCAAAACCCCAACCCACTCTTGTTATCTCCAGGCTTTAACTTGCACCCCATGAAGTGAACAAGCTCCCAATGTCCCAAACTCTGCTACTTCTGTCCCTTACAATGTCAAACTTGATGCTTAATATCTCCATCCCCACAAATTCCTTCCATGCCACCCTGCATCCTACCAACATGGGTTTCAAATTTACATTCCCCTATATACTAGTTAATGCACTATTCCAGTGTTGGATCTCTGTTCCATGGTTGTTGGTACACAGGTTCAGGAACAGCTACTTTCCTACAACCATCATATTATTGAACCGACCTGCACAACCCTAACCCTACCTCAGCAACGGAACACCATGGACCACCTCTTGCACTGCCACGGACTTGTCTCTGGTTGTGTTTTGTTTTGCCCTAATGTCTCTTTTCTCTCTTCACTGTTTTGTATAATTTATGTATAACTTATGATGAAAAACACTATGGAGGAACTTAGCAGACCAGGCAGCATCTGTGTATAACTTATGTTGTGTGTGCTGCTTGAACCTACGTGCTTGTGATGCTGCTGCAAGCAAGTTTTTCATTGTACCTGTACCTCACTGTACTTGTGTACATGACAATAAACTCGACTTGATAAACAGTCTGAGAAAGACTCTTTGCAGAATGGAGTAGGTTGATCTTTAAGTGTCAACTTATTTTTTTTAATATACAAATATAGCTCATTTCAAGTGGATGACCTCACATCTTTCCAGTATATTCCATCCGTCATCTTCTCACCCACTCAGTCAGTCTATGTCTCCTCTTTATGCCCTCCTCCCTACTCACAATCCCACTTAGTTTTATATTGCCAGCAGATTTGGAAACATGACACTTGGTTTCCTCAGCCAAAACATTGCTCTAGATTGTGAATGTCAAGGATCTTAGCACTGACTCCTGCCCCACCAGTCAGACCCTGCCAACCTGAGAAGGAATTTTTATTCGCACTTCTTGCTTTCTGTAATGTTGGTCAAGTCTCAGTCCATGCTATTATATTACTGACAACTCCACGTGCCCTAAGCTCGTTGACAAACCTCCTGTGTTAGCCATTATCTAAAGCTTTCTGAAAATCTAGCGATTCCCTCTTTGTCTATTTCACTGGTCAAACCCTCAAGGGACTCCAACAGATTAGACAAAACTGACTTCCCTTTTATAAACCCATGCAAATCCGACTGGTCTTGGCCAGATGTAGTTTTTCTTCAATCCTACATCGTAAGTTCCAGCATTTTCTCTTCTACTCACGATTGACTAATGGGTCGGTAGTTCCCGGTTTCCTCTGTCCATTAAACAGTAGGGTCACATTTGCTGCCTCCAGTTTGCAGGAATTATTTCAGGATCAATAATTCTGACCTATGGATGACCGATGTATCTACTACCTCCGTCCCCCTTCAAAACTCCGGGATATACAATCACCAGGTCCTTGGGATTTATCAGCTTTCAGTCTCACCAAGTTCTTGAGATCTTTTTTCTTAACGAATACCAGTTTCCCTTCAGATCCTCATTCTCACTGGACCCTTGGTCCTGCAGTACTTGTTAGGTTTAGATGCCAGTGTTAGTTTTTTCCCACCTATTTTACACACTATTTAAGATCTTACTCTGTTTTTACATGTCTTTCCTGTCTACTCTCACATTCTACCTCCCCGTTCTTTACTAGGCTTCTTGGTCCTTCCTTTCTGGGTTCAACTATGCTGCCACGAGCTAGGCCTTCTGCTGCTTCCGGCAATTTTATAAGCCTCTTCCTTTGGATTAGTAATATCTATAATTTCTCCCGTGAGCCAAGGATGGATCACTTTTCCTGTTGGGTTTTCGTGTCTAATACTTTTTGCAGATCATGTATTATTTCCTTACATTCTAGCCATTGCCCTTCCATGTCATATCTTTCAATGTTTTCTCTTAAGCAATCACTGCCAAACGTCGGCTGTCCATTCCCCTCCACAGATGCTGACTGATTGGCTGAGTTCCTCCAGCAGTTTGTTTTGTGCTCCTGATTCCAGCATCTGCAGTCTTTTGTGTCTCCGCTGTCAAACCTCCCCTTATACTTCCATTGTTTCTTTTATTTAGATTTAAGACTCTAAGACCCACAAACAAAAGCCTTGATTCTTTGCCAGGACCTATCATGTGGATACCCAAATTAATAATGAGAAAGACTTTGCATTCAAATATTTTAGCCATTTCTTAACTATTTACTATACTTTTCAAGAGGGTGATTGGCTTTGTGGCTAAAATGCTTTTGCCAGAACGGAAGATCAAAAGAAAACATTGTGGAAAGTTTTTATATAGATGGTGGACATATGCTGCCCTCCATTATTCTTTTCTAAAGTTATGTCCACCATTTCTCTTGAATGTAGTTTCCCAATTAAACTTTGATTTTCCTAGCTCTGCAGAGGATGGTGTCTATCCCGCTGTTATAAGACTATTGAACGGTCCCCTAGTACAATAAGATGGACTCTTGATCTCACAATCTACTTCATGCCTTGCACCTGATCGTTTACCTGAACTGCACTCTCTCTGTAACTCTAACACTTTATTCCCATTCTGTTATTGCTTTTCCCTCGTACTGCCTCGATGTGATGAAATGATCTGTATGGATGGCATGCAAAACAAAACTTTTCACTGTACCTTGGTACATGTGACAATAATAAACTGATTTACCATTAATCAGTGGCGTGGAGGGAAAAATGGTGTTTGGGGATATCTGTGAGCTAGGAAGTGGTTTAGGAGTTCTCCATGGCAGAATGTTGAAGGGACAGACCCTGATGCAAACAATTAAAGAAAACATTGCTTCATGTGCACCCTTTACATGAATAATGACCACAGAATTGTGTAAAACCTCTATGGGTTCCAGCCGAACAAAACCAATGTAATCTCCGAGGCTTAAGTGTAAATAGCTGAACAAAGCAATGAATAGTTATCACATACCCCTAGACTCAACAATGGTTTAATCTCAGGGTTAAATTTAAAGTTGAAAATCTCTGACTAAATTCATAGACAAGAGTGTATGGTGTTGAAATCTGAATATAGGCACAGTAGGAGTTAAGAGTTCCGGACTATCAATCCACATACATGTTCAAATCCCACCCCGGCAACTGGAGAATTTAAGTTCAATTAATTAAATAAATCTGGAATTAAAATTAGTAACAGCAATAGAAAGGACAAAACCATCTGATTATTATAAAACCCCTATATGATTCGGGGAAGGAAATCTGACATCTTTAACTGGTCTAGTCCATTAACATGGTTGTCTCTTAACTTCCCCCTTAGTGCAGAGAAAGTAGGGCTAGTCAATCAGTGTTGGCAGTGCCCACATTCTTTGAATATATTAAAAAAAATTGAATTCAAAAATAAAATGAGGAAGACAATGGTAGCCTTGTAATAATGGGAAATGGATGTTTCTGGCATAATGAACATGCAGTTAGTTTGTAATAAGCTGGCATTCAGGCAGCACATCCATATATAACTCTAAGCTGATATAAAGACTGAGAGAGTGCACTGCTCAGAAAGCCTTTGATGTTTACCGACTCAGATTACAACAGAAGGATGTGCCAGGGTTGGGAGACTGGTGGTGGTATGCTTTCTCTGATAATTATGAAGGGTCAAAGATGAAATGAGTTCTGCATTCCACCTCCTCTAGAGAAAGGGTTCTAGATGATCTGGTAGATACATCAGATTATGAAAGCTTTTGAAAGGCTACGCAAAAAAAAAAATGTTTTCATGTGGGGAGTCGTAAATACAGGCTGTCCCTGGATTCCGTTTTTACAGACGTCCATGAGGCGATTTTGTCCGAAAGTCAGAAAATACACAAAAATCACTCAATAAGGTAGCCGTACCTCCACAGAAGTGTAATGAATGGCATCAAAAGCACATAAGACCGACAAGAACGAACAATTACTGAAAATGAGAGTGAGGAAACTAGTTCTGCTGTTCATCTGAATGAATACATGTACTGTGTGTGTCAGACTTTTAAATTTAATCAGATTATCGAAGCTTGGTTATATGTACGGGTGTCCATAAGACAGCATTTGTCACCTGGAACGGTCTATACCTGATCATTAGTAATTCAGGAGAAAATTCTTTACCTTGTAGAATTCATCAAGAAGCTGGGATAAATTACACTAGTGCATTTAAGGGGTAAACACAAAGGGAGAAGGAAACGGACTATGATCGTGAGAGTTGGATATGCATTGCATGATTGAGTTGGGACAAATAACCCAATTTTGCGCTGCAAATTTTAAACAATCCAATGCGAGATGGATAAACCAAGAGTACAATAATCAATAAAAATGCTTAGTGCAGCATTTTCATTTGCTGTGACATACCTAGGATTTGGAGCATTAAAGACAGAAATGGGCCAAGGGTACACAGAGTAAATGTGTTACGCATCAGGCATGGTCATACACTGTCAAGAGCGTTGTTCCAAAAGGTCCAACTTCGTATGTTATCTTTGTCTGTATGAGTAACATTAACAGGCACTCGTTCATCAAGTTATGGGGCATCTTGGTTGGCATGGAACAGTTGGGCTGAAGGGCCTGTTTCCGTGCTGTATAACTCTATGATTTCAATAATTTCACTAAATATTGTTAGAAATCTGCATTTTTAATACTTATTTGAATGGTAATCACAAACTTCAGATTTGATAAGAAAACAGTTATCCTCTTTAAAAAGATGCAAATACATGTTTTTAATTGCAAGACCTTCTAAAAAATGCACTTTTGCCAGGTCAGAGACATTTTAAAAAGACTGATATTGCATTGCACATCTTTTCCTCATCCCCCAGATGGAACTGGGAATAGATCCAGCCTCTGAAATCTATTTCTTGATGTAGACATTTAGGCAGAGATAAATGTGCTCTGTCTGCTAGCTCTCATGCTCTTACAAGCAGCAAACTGGCACTGAACAGGAAGTTTAGTCAGGTTGCTTAGAAGTGCCTGGTGCAGGGAAGAGAACATTTAAAGCTTCCTCCAAAGCATATTCTTACCTGGTCTGGCCCACCAATGTGCAGATTAAAGAACAGCATAAGGTGTATTTCAGAGAGTATTACACTGCACGTGTTTCGGATAATAGCTGAGCTGGGATTGCTTAATGTCAGTTTCTCAGCATCAAAATCTTCACTATTATTGAGAACAGAATTCAAGTCATGCTTTTATGCAGAGACACATTCCAGGGTGCATGTGAAGGGATGTGGGAGGATGCTGCCTGGACTAAAGGCATGTGCAACAAGGAGAGGTTGGACAAGCTTGGATTGTTTTCTCTGGAGCAGTGGAGGCTGAGGGGAGACTTGATAGAAGTTTATAAGGTTAGAGAGACAGACAGCTGGTATCTTTTTCCCAGGGTCAATATGTCTCATACTAGAGGGCATGCATTTAAAGTGAGAGGGGAAAAGTTCACAGGAGATGTGCAGAGCAAGGGTTTTTTTTAAATACACACACAGTAGTGGGTGCCTGGAATGCACTGTCAGGAGTGGTGGTGAAGGCAATACGATAGACGTTTAAGAGGCTCTTAGATGGGCACACGAATGTGCAGAGAATGGAAGGATGTGGACATTGTGTAGGCAGAAGGGACTAGTTTAGTAGGCGTTTAATTACTAGTTTGATTAGTTTGGCACAACATGGTGAGCTGAAGGGCCTGTTCCTGTGCTGCACTGTTCCATGAAGGTGGAAGGATAAGAGTGTGGGGAGGCGATAAAAGGCAGCAGTTGCATATTCTAACATTTTAATTTTTACAGCATCGTGAATCATTCAGGCTTTTCAATGAGATTGTTTATTGTAACTTGGAACATTTTTCTCATCAATTCAAAACATTTTATGTTGTATGCAATACAGACTTTAACTGGCTGAACAACATAAGAGACCTTTATTTGTATAGGGTATAGCATAGGCACACCAATGCTCTGCAGCCCAAGTGGAAATCAATGTCCTTACAGTTATACTTCAGCACACGAGGAAGATTGAAAAAAATCCAAAGGACTTCCTAAAATAAACAAATGCAACTGTCTGATTGGCTTCCTTCTGGAACCTGGTGTCAACTACAACTTCCCATTAGCGAAAGCTGCCTCCTGGAACTGAGGAACATAGGTTTTGAAGTAAGCCCTAATGAACAGAAACAAAGGAAGCAGTGGTTAAAAATTAACACAAGGATGTAGGAAGAACAATTAACTTCTTGATGACTTAAGTATGCAAAAATATATTTCTAAAAACTCCCAAATTTTCTGGAAAACAAATGTACGGTGGCATGCAAAAGTTAGGGGACCCCTGGTCAACATTTCTGTTGCCGTGAATAGCTAAGTGACTAAAAGATGACCTGATTTCCAAAAGGCATAAAGTTAAAGATGACATATTTCTTTAATATTTTAAGCAAGATTACTTTATTTCCATCTTTTACAGTATCAAAAGAACAAAAAAGGAAAAGGGCCCGAAGCAAAAGTTTGGGCACCCTGCATGGTCAGTACTTAGTAACGCCCCCTTTGACAAGTATCACAGCTTGTAAACACTTCCTGTAGCCAGCTAAGAGTCTTTCAATTCTTGTTTGGGGGATTTTCGCCCATTATTCCTTGCAAAAGGCTTCCAGTTCTGTGAGATTCTTGGGCCGACTTGCATGCACTGTTCTTTTGAGGTCTAGCCACAGATTTTCGATGATGTTTAGGTCGGGGTACTGTGAGGGCCATGGCAAAACCCTCAGCTTATGCCTCTTGAGGTAGTCCATTGTGGATTTTGAGGTGTGTTTAGGATCGTTATCCTGTTGTAGAAGCCATCCTCTTTTCATCTTCAGCTTTTTTTTTACAGATGGTTGATGTTTGCTTCCAGAATTTGCTGGTATTTAATTGAATTCATTTTTCCCTCTACCAATGAAATGTTCTCCATGCCACTGGCTGCAACACAAGCCCAAAGCATGATCGATCCACCCTCATGCTTAACAGTTGGAGGGTGTTCTTTTTATGAAATTCTGCACCCTTTTTTCTCCAAACATACCTTTGCTCATTGCGGCCAAAAAGTTCTATTTTAACTTCATCAGTCCACAGGACTTGTTTCCAAAATGCATCAGGCTTGTTTAGACGATCCTTTGCAATCTTCTGACGCTGCATTTTGTGGTGAGGACGCAGGAAAGGTTTTCTTCTGATGACCCTTCCATGAAGGTCATATTTGTGCAGGTGTCGCTGCACAGTAGAACAGTGCACCACCACTCCAGAGTCTGCTAAATCTTCCTGAAGGTCTTTTGCAGTCAAACAGGGACTTTGATTTGCCTTTCTAGCAATCCTACGAGCAGTTCTCTTGGAAAGTTTTCTTGGTCTTCCAGACCTCAACTTGACCTCCACCGTTCCTGTTAACTGCCATTTCTTAATTACATTATGAACTAAGGAAATGGCTACCTGAAAACGTTTTGCTATCTTCTTATAGCCTTCTCCTGCTTTGTGGGCATCATTTATTTTAATTTTCAGAGTGCTAGGCAGCTGCTTAGAGGAGCCCATGGCTGCTGATTGTTGGGACAAGGTTTGAGGAGTCAGGGTATTTATAAAGCTTTGAAATTTGCATCACCTAGCCTTTCCTAACGACAACTGTGAACAAGCCATAGCCCTAACAAGCTAATGAAGGTCTGAGACTTTGGTAAAAGTTATCTGAGAGCTCAAATCTCTTGGGGTGCCCAAACTTTTGCATGGTGCTCCTTTCCTTTTTTTCACTCTAAAATTATACAAAACAAAAATAATACACTAATCTTGCTTAAAATGTTGAAAGGAATGTTTCACCTTTAACTTTATGACTTTTGGAGATCAGTTCATCTTCTACTCACTTAACTATTCACAGTAACAGAAATTTTGACCAGGGGTGCCCAAACCTTTGCATGCCACTGTATATCTTCTCCATTCTCCTTTTACCACCTTTAAGAGAATACACAATTGCTAATTCTGTAACCACCTGCAGGGAAGCGTGCAGGGGTAGATCTATTATTTGTCTTTTTCTTGCCTGTCCACCGAGCTACAGTGAAACACCAATCCCAACACTTTGATGGTTTAACATGCCATTATATAATCCCAGTATGTTACTGCTCCAAGACACAAGATGTCAAGTCAATTTACTATCAAGACATACTTCCAAAATAATGTTACAGAAAATGTTCATGCATTCACACCAAATTTTATCTAAAAATATTGATAAGACGATCTTTAACTGCAGATTCCCAGCCACCATATTATGTAGCAAGTACAGAGGAGGAGTAAAATGTCCTGGGCCTCACATTTTACAGCATTCAATTCAAGAGTAATTCTAGCACAAGCTTTACAAAGGTTCATTTTAGTCAGGGTAAAGTGCAGGGAGACACAGAAAACAAAAAAAGAAGAAAAAAAAATTGCCCACGTAATCAGCACACTCCCTCCCTACATTCCAGATTGTGAACAGAGATAAACAGATGGCAATGAATACAAGCACAAATGTCACCGAATCTCGCTTCCTTCCATCTTGTTGGAACCTTGGTTATTCATGCAGGGGCAATTTCCATAAAAATATTCTGCTCCTCCCACCACATTGTTTGGGGTATGACAAAGAGAAAATGCATTAACTCCACATGGAACTTCAAACTTACAAATTTTACTTCCATTCAAATTCATCAGCATTGACACTGGCAGAAAAAGTTAGGCAATAGATATAATTGTAAAGAAAATACAAGATAATCACTTAATGTTATAAAGAAGCTGGTACAGAGTATAAAATCATTGATGGATAGACAAGCGCTTCGAAAACAAAGGGGAAGTTATGACAAAGAATAAAATATACTGGAAAATATTAGTTGAGTTGAAACCCTGATTAACATAAAAGTGCATTAAAATTAGAAATACTACATGTACTCAGCATGTTGAGCAGCATTTGTGGAAGTGGAGGAAGAGGGACACAGAGCCACTCTCTCTCTACAAATGCTACCAACCTGGTGAATATTTTTAGCAGAGTTTTTGTAAAAAAAGCGTGTTACAGTATGCTTTCAGTTCCAACACACACACTGATTCCATTATCGTGCCTCAGAGGATTATGGATCACTCAGAATATTCTAATTCCAAATAAAACAGCCACCATTTCAGTTGCAACTATAAACAATTGTTATATTGATAAAGCCTCATTTAATGATATCTGGATAAATCAGACTTGCATAAAGTTATCATTATGGTCTGTGTCACATTAAAAAATATAACAAATACATAAATGTACAGCAAATTATGCACAGGCATAAAATTCCTTCCTCAAGTAGGCAATTAAAACAACTTACTTTGGACACGCACACAAAGTTTGGAATCCTATTGCATTTCAGAACTTAAATTCATATTCTGCTTTCTATTCAAAGCCAAAATAATTTGATTGGTGAATTGTTACTTAACATGCACCTTATTGTTAGACTTTTTATTTAATAGAGTGATTAGTACAATTATTAAAATACCACTGTTGGCTTCTGAGCACAGAAAGTAAAAGTGGTAATAGCAAGGGATACGTTTCAAACCGCCATACTTTGAAAACTTCCAAAGTGGTTTTGCTGAAGTCACAACCTTATCTGTGGGGAAGAAATGCATCAGAAACCAGAAGGAAAAAAAAATCAAGTAGAAGGGTGTTATTTTATTGATTTGCCACCAGCATGAGAGACCAGGAAGAGCCAGGTAGCAAAACCAGAGGTAAACCACAAAGGATACTGGAACAGATCAAGTTAATTGCAATTCCTTCTAAATGTGCCTGGCACTACTGAGAGTTGTCAGAGCAATGGACTTAATACACACTGTTTGCTGATTTCATTATTGTGCCTGGATGATTACAGATCATTCAGAATATTCTAATGACAAACAGTACAACCACCATTCCAGAAAAATCACCAAAGTAGAGGATGTTTTATACATGACATACACAACTGTTATCTGTTTTTTTCTGGTTTATAGGGGCAATGTTTATGACAGTTTCAACATTATCCTTTCTCCCACCCCCATTTCATTATGTTGTTTGGAAAAAAAACCTTTTTTTCCCCCCATCAAGGTTGGTATCCACTTATAACACAATGCATTGCCTTGATTATTTTACATCAAATAAATTGGAGACTAATGTAATTTACTTAATGTTAAGAACAGCTGTCATTTTGAGTTTTCTAGTTTGCAGCAAGTCACGAAAAGCTGAGTACACAGCAAAGCCAACCTCGAGCTCAAATACTGATTATACTTGTATGAACAGAATATAGTACTGCAAAGAATGCTCATCACTGTCTGGAGCCACTCACTGACCCGTAGCAAGCTTGGAGAGCCAAAACTTAAGCCTTTAAGGATCTGGCAAATAAGTTTCTTAGAGTGAAGATTAAGTAAAATAAGTCTCTTACAACAGAGATTTTATTTAATGATAAATTTATGTGCACGTTTCCTGAGTCCTACCTAGAATGTATTACCTCTCTATATTTACTTACACATTTAAGATAAGTTGACCTGCATCACAATTAAAAATTCTGTATGGTCAACGGTAACTAACGCAGAGCACAAAATATATTTTGAAAAAGAATTTTATTTTCCTTATAAAATGCAGAAAGAAGCATGCAGAACGTAAAAGCAATTGAGAAAAAATTACAAAAAAATGATGTTCAAAGTGTACAGAGAACAAAAAGATTAAAAAGACATTTATTATCCCATTGCAGCAATATTACTTATGTCCTCCAAGAGATGATAATAGGAATACAAGGTAATATTAAAAACATTACTTGAGTTCAATGGAATGGTTCACTGGTCAACCGTGAGTTACTGATTAAAGACTTATAAGGGAGGTTTTTAAACCAATCTCTCAGTAACCTGGAACTCCATCTGCTTCCTGAATATAGATGAAAACCAGTTAACTTTCACATACAAACACTGAGAATGCTGCACATGAAAGAGGTGCCCACCTGCTTGCTTTCTCCAACCATTTCGTTTCATTTCAGAGATCAGATAACTAATGTTCATAATTTCAGATGGGAAAGTGATAAGTTATAAAAACAGCAGAGAAATAAGGAAAAGAAAACCTAGTTACACCAGCTGCAAGTAGTTACATGCACAACTCCTGCGGCAACACAAAATCTAAGCTATGAATCTGTAAAGGTACTTACTTTGCTCTCTTGGCCATCTCATTGCCATCCCAGCGTGGACTGTAAGGGTAGGATTTTTGTATCTGTTGGTAGAGCTGTCCACTATTGGTAAAATGGTACACTGACTGGAACGTCAAAGTGGGTTGATCCCGTGGAAAATAGAGGGGCAAATCAACTGCAGTTAAAAAGGAAAAAAAAAGTCGTAAGGTTTGGAAATGGGGGTGGGGGGGGGGGTGGTGGAGGATAAAAATAAAAACTAGCTGCCGTTACTCACAATGAAACATACAGTTTGAAATAAAGATTGAATCATTCCTGTTGTGGATGCATGAAATAATGGTGGATGAGTCATGTCTCCAAGAAAGAATGCAGTAACATGTGCCTAATCATACTTTGCTAGGTAGCTATCATTGCAGACCCATGAATGCTCATACCTAGAAAATGGATTTTACCTTCTTATGGGCCACTAAATTTGTTCTTTTTATTCTGATAACACTCAAGAGGGTCATTACTCTGCAAAAATTCATGAAATTGGGCTGAAATGCATCAGAAACAGTACTACAGTGGTTTGCACGGTATTATGCACAAAAAGACATGCACGGTTTCCATCAGGAACTACTTGAGAAGCTTGCAGTTACTGGGCCACTGCTGTACTGATCACTGGGAAGTAAGTCAGACAAAAGTATACGGTGATCTCAATTGACGCAGAGGTAAGTGCTAATAATTTGCCATGGCACTCTTGGGAATGAGAAAGGCATGTTGGAGAGACATCCTGCTCCAAACTGGTACTTCCCGTGGAGGTTGGGGAAGGGTAGATTAGGCTTGGCTGTGAAGAAGTTTGCCAGCATTTAGGCAAGGTGTTAACTTTTACTCTAAAGAACAATCTGGGAGAGATAAAGAATATCTGGCAGAAAATTGGCAAGAAAAGATAAATCTGAGAAGTGCAGTTATTGTTTAAATGGTGTTCAACTTGTCACTAAGCTGCATATCTGATGTGAGGAATTAAGAGAACATGCTGATTTTCTTCCAATCCTTTATGTATTATTGAGGTAGAAATTCAATGCCAAATCCACGCTTTTAAACCATAGATATTTGATCCTGACATTGACAGCCAAGCATTTTCTATTTTTCAAATGTGACATTGCTAACACCACTATGCATAAAGTGCAAAACTAGTGCGATTTTTTGCCTTAGCAATAAGCTTTCCTTGCTCTTCATGAGACATAGACTACCCACTCTAAAAGGGAGAACAACCTTTTCCAAGTGCTACATCAATGCTGCTCTGTAGATTCATAGGAAAATTATCTCTCCAGCTTTTCCTTCCTTTTCTGTGGCAAATGCTGTCTCTCAAGGACAACTGTATAAAACTGCAAACTATAAATAGAACTTGGGTCATGAATTTGTGGGTCAAAGTACATTGTTGATTTAAAATGTGAGGCTAATATTGCATAGGAAGACCATTAACCAGTTTCTTTGACATGTTGCATGCCATCTCAAGCCAGGAATACATTGCTGTTCTTTTACCGTTGTCACATCTAAACCCTGGAACTCTCTACTCAACAACAATTCCAATGAAAGGTCTTTGACCTGAAGCATTAACTTTGTTTCAGGCAATTGGTTTACTATTGTCACATGTACAGAGATACAGTGAAAAACTTTTTTGCACGCCATTCAACAGATCATTCCAATGAGTATACTGAGGTAGTACAAAGGGTAAAGCAATAACAGAATGCAGAATATAGTGTTACAGTTACAGAGAAAGTGCAGTGCAGGTAGAAAATAAGGTGCAAGGGCCACGAGGAAGTAGATTAGGAGATCAAGAGTTCATCTTTATTGTATATGAGGTCCGTTCAAGAGTCTTATCACAGCGGGATACAAGCTGTCCTTGAGCCTGGTGGTGTGTGTTTCAAGCTTTTGTATCTTCTGCCCATTGGTGGGGGGAGAAGAGAGAATGACCAGGATGGTAGCAGTTTTAGATTATGTTGGCTGCTTTCCTGAGGCAGTGGGAAGTTTAGATGGAGTCAATGGAGGGGAGGCTGGTTTTTATGATGGACTGAGCTGTGTCCACAACTCTCTGCAATTTCTTGCAGTCTTGGGCAGAGCAGTTGCCATACCAAGCTGTGATGTAACCAGACAGGATGCTTTCAATGGTGCATCTATAAAAATTGGTGAGGGTCACCAGGGACATGCTGAATTTCCTTAGCTTTCTGAGGAAATAGAGTCGCTGATGTGCTTTCTTGGCCATAGCATCAACGTGTTTGGACCAGGACAAGCTATTGGTGATGTTAGCACCTAGGATGCAGCCCGACCTGTTGAGTACTTCCAGTATTTCCTGTTATTATTTTCAAATTCCAATATCTGTAATGTTCTTTTTAAATTTTCAGCAGCCAAAGGACTACAGTCGTTCAAAGTGGCAGTTCATTACCACCTTTTTAAGGGCAAGTCCAACTGTGCCCACATTCTGAAATGATTAGAAAAAAATAATGGTGCTTGTTATTATTATATATTCTGTCCAGCATTAGCTTTACGGAAAAGTCATTTTGTGTCGACCAGGGAAATGCATCAAATATCACAAAGTTGCTGTAGTGTACAATGGATAATGAACTAACTCTGAAAAATGACATGATGAATATAATTTTGAATTGTTTGTGGACACCAAAAAATATTAAAATTTTACTTTTCTTTCTCGTCTTTCATAGCTTTCTCTCCTTTTATGCATTCTTCACTAATTTTTTCTATACCTATTTCACAACAGATTTACCCCCTCTAATTAAGCTCCGTCCCCAGTTGCTCTGAAGCTGCTCTGTTTTCTTGCTATGGCGCTATCAGCATGTACTTTCACCAACTTTGTTGGCAAATATTTTTTTGAGTTGAAGGATGCAAAGCTGAGTATTACCAGAGTCAAAAATACTGCTCGATGTCAGAGATTAGGAATGTTACAACATTTGGGACACAAATCAATACTTCAGCACAAGATACTGGTGTTCCAATAGGTCAACCAATTTGCATTAGAGCTGTATTTTAGTTAACTCACTGAAGTGTACATTTGACCTGAAATTTGGTCAGTTCATTAAAATGCTATTTATCTCTACCAATGCCAATTATTTTCTCAGTGAGTAACATGGTTCAATGCTTGACACATAAAAGTTTGTAATGATGTCTGATTTGTTCCAAACTATAGATTACATAAAGGTCAATTGAAGATGGTGATTTAAGTCCAAAATCCAAATCTCACATTGTCATACCTATGCAAATGAGGTCAACACCTGTTTTCCAGACAAAGGATTTCTAAGCATTTGATTACAAGGAAAGACAAAAAAATAGTTAAAAGGAAATTCCTAAAAGCGGTACGAATAGAAAAGCAGCAGATCTGCTTGCACAATATTTTATTTTCTTTATGAACTACAGCACCAATTCCAATCATCAATATCAGTACCATTTCCAAACATCAATTATCTGACATAAAATTAATGGACTTTAAAAAAGAAATGTCTTCCAACCTGCCCACCTGAGTTTAATGCAACTATGTCTGATGAAACAGAAGCCCAAGGTGACGCATTTTGCAAGTGAATGGAGGTGGGGTAGAGGTGTGATATGCTGGTGTTAAGGAGTTCCGGCTGGTATGTTGTACATGGCCTTTCCACCGCCTCCTCCCCCCTTCTCCACCACCACTAAAGAGGACCCTTGCCTAGAAGGCAGCTTGATTGATGGGTATGAAATGATGCAGAAGGGGCCAAAAAGGAGATTAGCATTTTATGGCTAGGGCAGAAATAGTGTGGTCCCAGCATGGCTTTTGGGTCAACCGAGAACAGGGAGAGGGGTAGGAAGAGGGGGTTAGAAACAGATTGGGGGCAAGTATAGATAATGGTGACTGTGGGGGAGGTTTAGTGATTAAAGGAGGGATTTGGCAATTTTTGGCAAGAGTCAAGTGATGTCATGAGGAAGGAGCAATCTCCAACAAAGGATCAAAAAGCAGGCTGGCTTGAGGATTGGAGAAAGGCACAATTTCTCTTGACCCAGAAGCAGTCGCCGCCATGAAGTATTCCTCTCCTCCCTTCAGCGGCCAGGTTTCTTTTGTCCCAGGAATCTTAATGGCCGGGGTACACATAGGAGAGACAAAACCTGAGACATTTGAACAATCCACCTCCTACAAATGGACTGGTTTCCCATCCTGTTTACAGTGAAAGAGGAAGTAGGCAGATTCAAGGTGGGTTTTGTTCTGAGAGTAAATATTTTTACATCTACACACGCCTAGGTCAAGTTGTTAATATTTCTCTCAAAGATAAGCATGAATTCATGCTGTGTGGAGACAGCAGTCTCTCCTTTTTGCTTGGTAATATTGGTACCATGAAGCACGATGAAATAAATACCACAACACTTTGAAATCTACAACCATGGGGCAGGAACATTTCGCACCCCCCCCCCCCCCCCGAGTCAGTTCTGCTTTTTGCTTGCTTTCACTCAATTGGCATCTTCTGTGGCTCTGTTTATGGTTTTCATTTGATTGGTATTAATTTGATTGTTCCAGTTTATAGCTGTCAGAAAGGTTCAACTTCCGTTCCAGAAACCTGAGAGCAAAAATCTAGGCTGATTATCCAGGGCAATACTGAGGGAGTGCTGTTCTGCTGGATGTGCTGCTTTTCAGATGAGGATGAACCGAGACTGTATCTATACCTGCAAGTCAATCTAAAGTATCTCTTGAAACTATTTGAGTTATGATAGGGGCATTATGCCCGCTATCCTTGTCAGTACTTATCCCTCAATTACATCACTAAAATTGATTATCTGGTCACTGTAACATTGCTTTTTCTACAATAGCAAAGATACAATTGCACAGGAGAGCACACAGAAGAGATTTACCAGGATTGCTGGGACTCAAAACATTGAGCTAAGAGGAAAGACTGGATAAGCTATGGTTGTTTTCTTTGGAAGAGGAGGGAGGGGAGGTTTAATTGAGGTGTATAAAAGTAAGGGAAACCTAGATACAGTATATAGGAAGTTTTATTTTCATTAGCAAAGGTGTAAAAGAGAAAATAATAGGCAGAAGGATAACAAGGAGATGATAAAGCATTTTTTTAAGCCAGAGAGTGCAAGGCTTTGGAACTCATTGCGTTAAAAGGAATATGGAGGCAAAAGTCCTCATCACATTGAAAGAACTGTTATCTGCAGAGCTACAGACTGAGTGCTAGAAGGCAGAATTAGTTCGGCGAGCTCTTTTTTGACTGGCAAGACAGGAGGGGCAGAATAGCTTCCTCCACGTCAAGAATATTGACTGTACTTTCAGCCGTGAGAGTACCACTCCCTTTGTACAGAGGTAGTCTTGGTTTAACACTCTGTACAAAAGCACCTCTGGCAGTAGCACTTTTTTTCCAGCAGGGCACAAGGGAATCAGCCTAAAACTTGTGCTCAAGTTTCTGGGATGGGACTTGAAGCTATAACCTCTTGACAAAGAGTCAAAAGGTGTTTTATATTGAGCTGCAGCTGCAAGTATTTCATTGGCAGTAAAGCACTTTGGATATACTGAGGTCAGGAAATGTCTTTCTAAAGCAAAATCATTTTTTCTTTAGCCATAATAGTCACATCTTTTGAATCCTAATTTTTTTTCTCCTTTTCTATGTATTCCATACTACCCAAAGTTTTTCTAGAAAGTAAAACTGTCATCCAAAAAAACCCACAATAATTCTTGGAAAATTTACTCAGCCTACAAATTAAAAATCTTGTTTAACTCTAGCTCTTCCCATGAGTGTACCAACTTCCCTAGTTAAACAGGCATATCACTGAAAGCAAATCTCAAGCCTTTATAGATGATCTACTATTTTACAACAGGACAGAATTTCCTGAGAAAATGTCAGAAGTTTTGCAATGAAAATACTGGCCTTTCCCTTCATGGATTTCAGAAAATTTAGGACTTTTGCAGGATAGAGAAAGCACAAACTTCCTGAGGATTGCTCACTGGCCGCTTCCCAACTCCACCGGGACACTGGACTCCTCATGGAATCCAACAGCAGAGTGTCAACCTCCTGGAATTTCCCAGCAGTCAGACTGAAGAAACTACCCACTGAACCTGGGCCAGATTAAATATGGTAAAGGTTCAGTGGCTCCACTCTTTTCCATGGGCAGAAATGTCTGCGAGTGAATGCTTCACATGGTTTGCATTTTTTTTGAATTAACTGAGTTTACTAAAATGTATGTAAAACTTAAAACACTTAAAAGCAATTGACATACACATTAATCACACTATTGAAAATACCTTTAACAAGCTTTGAAATTTTTTGTGCATTTCTGGAAACATTCAAGTTATTTAACAGTTGGCCCAGGCCAGACCACATGATGCCATATGAGCTGAAACCACTGACCAGAACGGAACCAGCATTGTTGAATTGGCTGCGTGAAGAGCCACTCAAAATAAGTGCAGACTTAGTGGGCAGACAAAAGAGGTATGCAGGCAACTTGTCACTGCCAGGAAATTCCGGTCAAAACTTCCGAGCAATGCATTTTCAACAATTGCATAGAAAAACACCAATGCCAAATCGCTGCCTGTATCAGAATTATCAAAAACTTATTCAAATGGTTGCTGTTAGCTGTGGTTCCGTTGTTAGCACTCTTATCCCAGAAATAATAGGTAGGAGCTCCACTCCAGAAATCAGAGCTCAAAAATCGGTTCAGTACAGTACTGAGTGAGTACAGCATTATGCTTTCAGGTTAAATCAATGCACCGTCCGTTCTCCAAATTGACTGTAAAAGATTACATGAAACCATTCTGGAGTAGCACAGGGGAGTTAATTCTGACGTGCTGGTTGATCATCCATTAGTTAAAATTACTGAATTTAATACAGTAAAACTCCAATAATCCACTATCCAATTGTTTAGAAATCCCGATGGCTTGGCTTCTGACTCCTGTGCTCCTCTTACACACTGGGGCCCCAGCTCCCAGCTCCCTCCAACACACCAGGGCCCCGGCTCCCAACAACCTCCAACACACCAGGGCCCTGGCTCCTAGCTCCCTCCAACACACCGGGGCCCTGGCTCCCAGCTCCCTCAAACACACCGGGGCCCCAACTCCCAGCTCCCTCCAACACACGGAAGCCCTGGTTTCCATGCTACCTTTAAACTCAACAGGGCCCCAGTTTCCTGCATCTCCTTGAAACTCACCTGATTCCATTTCCTGTGCTCTCCTGAAACTCACCAGGGCCCCAGTTCCCATACTTCATTGAAACTGACCAGGTCTGCTGGAAAATTTATTTCATTATTATGTAACGTATAAAAATGCGAATTCAAATGTATTGCAAATATTAATTGGAATAACATCCAATAGTCTGGAAAATCTACCAATCCAGCACCACCGAAATCCTGAGGGTGCTGAATTAACAGAGTTTTCCTGTAACTGGCCGTTAGAAGACTGTTGAGCTTACTGCATGTTGTAATGACTGCCAGCTTTCCTACATTACTACCAGTGGCACACTGGTACAGTTGTGAAGGGCTTCAGGAGATCTTGAAAATTACTTGGATAAAGGTGCTATACGAAGACTGAAAACTAAGAAATTTTTGGTGGTTCACAATAAATAAGTTTTGATTTTACAAGAAAAGTTTGGGTCATTCAGGATTCTTAAAACATTTGTTGCATTCCCCCCCCCCCCCCCCCACCCCTCTTACCAAATAGATTTAAATGACCAAAACTGGGCATATTTTATTTTACCTTGAAATTTCCCTGATATTTATTTCTCTTCAGTTTAAATCTCAGCGATGTCATTAAGTTTTATGTAACTGGAGACAACTCTCAATCACGTGGGGTGATACTGTACCAGTGAATGAACAGATACAGCTGCAGGGCAATTCTTTGCTGTAATTAAGCCGTCTACCTTATTGCTGTCTCCTCGTCATTAGCTCTCAATGTTATCAATCTCTATCAACATTGCTTACAACATATTTTAATGTGATCACAACTCATAGGTTGCAGAAGGGGCTAATGGAGCAATATCAATTTGGTAATGAATTTTGAATTCAGTGCAGGGTTGTGAAGTTCATAAAACAGGATTTAAACACCACAAGATATGTTAAAAGTTAGGAAGGGAATCTGAGAAAAATTCTTCAACCAAATGGTAAGTATTTTGCACAAGAGACCAAGAAAAAGAACTATGGACCGAAGGACACTGCAGGAAGGCAGGCGAGCAAGATTAGGCATCATACTGTTTATCACTTTCTGAAAAAAGTCACTTATTTTTAGTTGCACATATTTTGAAGCAAATGGGAAATTTTCAGATTAAATAGTCTTTAATTACTTTGCCTTGTACAGATAGGTTGAGAGACCCAAACATTCAATACATTATTGGCTTAGTTACCTGAATAACACATATTACAGTAATCACTGCCCCAATCTTGTTCAACTGGGGTGAGGGGTGGGGGGGAAGCGGAGGGAGTGTAAATGGGAGGTTTCAGTATCACACAGATGGATCTCTCTCTTTTTCTCTCAAGTATATTCTAACTAGTCTGAAGCACCACAGAATACAAATAATGAAAAATCTGTATCCCAGGTTATCTTAACTACCCAGATAAAGTGGGCTGAACAATGGCCATAAAGAAGCACATCTGTTTTCTTTAAATTACCAGCACCACAGAAAAGCAGATAAACAGAAATAATAGGGATCAAAACAGACAAAATGCAATGCCGCATCACTTTTGGCAGCTCCCACATAATTAAATTGCATCACTGAATGGCTTGAGGAATTGTATTTTGGCATGTACAGCCATGAAAATATTTCCTGTCTTCAGCTAATATTGCTAAGTAAGAACTCCAAAAAGCAGAATGATGTAAATTCCTATTGCAATTCCAGGTACCAAGACTCTTGTGCCTTCAGTGTTGAAACTCAATTTCATGATATGATTAGCTGTGAGCCAAATTACTGTTTACCATTGAAGTCACAAACTGTTCAAATCATTCCACTTAAATTTGCTGGAATAAATATAATGACTTGTGATGTGGATAAGCAAGTATAAAAAATGTCAAATGACAGTTCCTCGAAAGGTCCTCCACAACAAAGAAACATGGAATCAAGAGCCAGTTATTTAGGACAGAGGTATGGAGAAATTTCTTAGCACAGAGTGTTCAATTGTTTGGAATTCTCTACTTAGTGATCTGGAAATCTTCATTTAGAGGAAATTCAAGGCTGAAAACAAAAGACTTTTTTGGACTTGGGAAAATCCACGGTTATAGAGGTGGAGGGGGCAGATGGTTTTGTGGTGCAAGGTCAGGCATGGTAGAAAAGTGGCTGACTCTGGCTTCTCTTTCTGATGTCCATTAAGGAACATATCAATTATTGCTTATTTTAAGTACAGTGAACTTTTCCCACTAAATTAATTTTTTTTGTCCAATTATTAAGTGATTTGGTTACATAAAGTTCCTGACTCCCAGGGAAGACATTAGAAGATCCTAATATAATGAAAAGCACTGCTTCTGAGTACTGTGAAATCTGCAAGAAACATCTCATGGTGACTGGTAGGAGCATTTCCACAGTATGCAGTAAATGCATTTCCACAGGATGCCATGCTAATGAGTTGTTCAGATTAAACTCCAGGAGAGTTCATAGGGAAACTATGGGCAGTAGATTATCAGAACTAGAGGGCCTGAGTTATAAGGAGAGCATTGGTAGGCGAGGACTTTATTCATTCGGAGTGAAAGTGACTGGGGCCAGGGGGAGGGGGGGAGTGGTGACCTCATTGAGGTGTATAAAATCATGAGTGGCATATATAGGGTGAATGCACAGTCTTTTTCCCAGGGAAAAGGAATCAAAAACTAGAGAGCATGGGCTTAAGGTGGGAGGGGAAAGGCTTAAAAGGGACCCAAGGGGTAACTGCTTCACACAGAGGATGGTGTGTATAGAGAATCAGCTGCCAGAGGAAGTGGTTGAGGCAGGTACAATAGCAACATTTAAAAGACATTTGGACAGGTACATGGATAGGAAAGGATTAGAAGGATATAGGTCAAACATGGGCAAATGGGAGTAGTTTAAGTTAGGCATCTTGGTCAGCATGGATGAGTTGGGCTGAAGGGCCTGTTTCTGTTCTGTATTACTCTATGTCTTTAAAGGAAGTAATACCAATAAAAAAAGACTGTATCAAAAAGGGAACCTCACAGAATGTTCCTTTACCATCAGATCCAGATGTATTTTTATCATATCATTACAAAATCTACTCCTGGGTAAATAGTTTTTTATTTATAGAATATTGTTTTTTTAAAAAAAACTCTGTTAGCAACTAATTGTCACCCACTCAAATAAGTATTAAGATTCTAATTTCAATCAGTCGGTTCTGTTGGACAGGCTACTTCATTCATAAGCCCGACACCAGATTCCCAAAACAGACAATCTATTCCAAGCTCGATCATGGCAAGAGATTAACAGAGGAAAACATTCAAGAATGTTCTCAAAGGTTCCTTGAATCCCTGCTGCTTTGTTGTAACCCTTTGCCCATGCCTCTTACTGTGGAGGAGCAGCAGTCAGAATGTCAATGAGAACCTTGGGTCCATGCATCGGAAGCACATGGAAGTCTAGTCTAAATTGTGGAAGGAGCACATTTCCTTACAAACTACCTGCTTGGACTGCTTGCCCATCTGTGATAGAGTCTGTGGGTTCTCACATTGCCTTAGAACCCACGAAGCCAGAATGGATGCAAGTCACCTTGATCCTGAGGAATCACCTAATAAGATGATGACTTTACAGGTGGAATAATCAGGGAAATGATTCAAGATGTCTTACAAAAAGATAAGACTTTGTTTATATTTTTAAACCAGAACTAATAGAAGGGCCTTTTTCACGTTAATGACCATTCTATACCGTGGCAGGAGATTTTAAAAAACTTTGAGCACTTTCACTAATATAAAAGGAGAAAGAGTGCTAGAATTCTATATACTTATAGTCCACAGTTTAATAACTGTGTACAGTTCTTATCACACGTTACAAGAAAGATGTAGAGGGCTGACATGGTAAAGGGGAGATTAACAAGGACATTGCCAGTACTGCAAAAATCTACCTATGAGAAAAAATAGATTTGGGTTAGTTTCTTTGGAATAGAGGAGACTGAGGAAAGGTTTAACTGAGCTGTATAATATTATGAAGAATCCAGATATAGAAAATAGGAAGGAATTACTTACATGAGCTGTAGCATTAAAAAAAAACAGGATCATAGATTTAACATAGTTGGTAGAAGGATTAGATGAGCAAATATGCTTTCATCCAGGCATCTGGAGCTCACTCCAGGTCAAAATTCTGGAAGGTGTTGAAGGTCAGGTGTGTACATACCTGACCTCTCACCATGCCCTTGGGCTCACCACTGAATCAGCTGTGGTCAGATACACTTGGCCCTTAGGCTTAACATCAGCCAAAGCACTGCCACTCTCATTTGAATATGGTCACCAACTTTCATTTAAAATGCATGTTCAGGGAAGATTTTCTGTTTAGCCCTGAAAGGTTTGTGGAGGTAAAACCCCTCATCATTGTTAATGTCTGACTTGTACTTGAAGAGCTGTGATGAAGGGTTAAGAATCAAATAATGGAAGGTGGGATTAAGTTGGCTGGCAGAGACATAATAAGCCTAACAGCCTTCTTCTGTTGTCAATTTTTCTGATTCTGGAATTCATTTAAACACTATGTATTCTAACATGCAGCATGGTCTCAGCTTATAATCCAGTTTATTCAAAATTGTGAACTGGAACTGAATGAATACCTGGTGCACTAGAAAAACTACTTTCAATTAAACTCACATTTCTGGTGGGTTTTAAAAAAAAACAATAAAAAAATTGGACACACAAAATGGGTCATTTCACATCGTTTGGAAAGCACTGATGGCCGACCAGCGAGTCTGCAGAGAACTGTCATGAGCTGCAAAGTCTTCGGTAGTGTGTTTCAGACTTGTGTGCCTGTGCACCGCAGGTCAAAATTCTGGAACGTGCTGGAGTTCAGGTGTGTACATATCTGACCTCTCGCCCTGTCCTTGAGTTAGCTGATAAGACAAGAGGTCAGATACACCTGGCCCCTGGGCTTTACATCAGCCAAAGTACAGCCACTTTCATTTGAATGGGTTCATTGACCTGTATTTAAAACATATGTTCATGGAAGAGTTTTAGCATCTTTACCTTTTTAAATAGGTTTAATATTTTAAAATAATATTTTATAAATAATGATTTCTAAATTTTTAGGGATGTTTAATTATTTTCAATGTATCCACATCAATTTGGAAATAGTAAAAATCCTTCTGACACCAGGTCAACCAAAGGACGAGGCTCAACTTTCTGAACCAGTGGCTTGCTCTACTTTGCACAAGAGATTCATGGACCTTAGAGGCCAAGTGGATGTACATCTTTAGTTTGGCTGCTGGGGTAGTGTGGCCAACTACAAGGAACAGGCTAGGGGCAGGGTAATGTGGTCCAGTATAAACGCTAGTCAAAAGAAGTGAAAGCCAGAACTTATCAGAGCTTCTGAGCTTTCAGATCAACCCAATGTGCACTCTGCCAAATTCATGTACTTCAAGGATGTGTGCACAGCAATTGAGATTAAAAGCTTCGAGTTACTGCAGCCATAGCATTAGAATGTGTGCTAGACCCAACTGCAGTTTGGCAAGGAGCTTGTGGCAATGAGTTCTGTTATAAATCTCCTTCCCTGAACTCATTCTCCCCTTTAAACATGTTGCCTTTGCCAACATTTTGGTCCTTTTTCTTATCTTCTGACTCAATGCAATAATAAACTATCACTAGTAAAACAACTCACATTTATATAGCAGCATTAAAGTTGTCCTCAAGACATTCACAGAGACGGTGGAAAAATCCTGGCTGCTGAGCCACAGGAGGAGACATTAGCAAGACCATAAAGTGATTTTTAGGGAAGGTTTACAAAAAAACAAAATGAAGAAACAGAGGGCCATAATTACAGGACCTTACAGTACAAGCAAAGGTGATGGCAGGATGAAGAGTAATGGGGGATGTACAAAAGACATTGTTTTGTCAAAGGAAAGTCTGAGGAAAGGAAATTTCACTGGCATGGGGTGGGAGGGGTGTGGAATTATAGTATGGGATGGGGCATATACCGTAAGGGGCTCAAGGATCACAATTCTACAACAAAGGTTTAGGAAAGCCTACGCAGGCCAATGAGTAGAGGGATGGTAAACATTTAGAGCTTGTATGGGATAAGAAATGGAAGCAGAATTTTAGATAAATGTGAGCAATTTACAAAATGCAGAGAAGCCAGGGTGGCTGAGAAAAGCAATGAAATGGTGAGGTCTGGACACATTAATGACATTTTTAAAATTTGCACTCAGACTATGTGCAGCACTGGCGAGGTTGTTCAGAATTTATTGCCCAACCATTAATCACGCCTGAACTGGGTAGTTTTCTCAAAGGGCAGTTAAGAGATAACCAAGTTGGTGGCTTAGAGTCACACGTAGGCCAGAATGGGTGAAGATGACAGATTTTCACTCCTGAAGAATGTAAATGTACAAGGTACTTTTACGACAACCTGGGATGTTCATGGATATCATGAAACCAATGGATTAATAATCCGGATATTAGTGCCATAACATAACTACTATGCTACCATACCCTTGAAAGACTGCAACTGTAGTTGGGTTGGACTGGATAAGGAAGAGAGTATCAAGGAGCACCACAGGGAGTCGAACAGATTATAGAGTCTGATTCTGTTCCAGGTAGCTGAGGAATGTGAAGATGGTGGTGGAAGCAAGGAATGTGAAGCAGTAGTGGAAGGTTTCGTATTCATCAAACAACGAACAAGGAGGAGAGTGGGTGGAAAGGTGTGTATTATTAATGTGCATGTGAAAGCTGACCCCATACCAGGTGATGATCTGATGGGGCCAGCATGCAAGAAAAAGACAAAGAGACTTATTGGGGATTCTTAAGGTGACATTGTAAGAATGGAAAGAAAAATAACTGGCAGAAATGTTCCAGCTATCAGAGCATCCAAAGGCATTTGCATGGAGTTAGAATAATAGAGTCACACAGCACGGAAACAGGCCCTTTGGCCCAACTGGTCCATGCCAACTCCCATCCAAGCTAGTCCCATTTGCCCATATTTGGCCCATATTCTTCTAAGCCTTTCCAATCCATGTACCAGGCCAGGTACCTTTTAAATGTTGTTAATGTACCTGCTTCAACCACACAACCTCTCATTTCAGTATCCTTTTGTCTATACTATCTTGGCTCATTTGTTTACCAAAATGCATCACTTCACGTTGTGGCATTAAACATCACCAGCCTCTCTATATCCTGATGCAATCTATTCTCCTTACAGTTCACAGCACTGTCAAGCTTTGTATCATCGGCAAATCTAGAAATTATGGCTTGCATCGCATCTTCCTCCGGTCTGAAAAACATTCACTGCCATCCTCTGTTGTCAATTAGTCAGACAACTTAGTCAGGCACCACCTCCATATTCAAAGAGCATTGGAAGATTATGGTCAATGTCTCTGCAATTTCCTTCTGTGCTTCCTTTAAAATGTTTGGAAGCATCCCTTCTTGTCTTGGTAACTGACCTATTTTAAGTTCACCCAAATTTTCTAACACCTTCGTGCTATCAATTTTTCAGGTATTCAGTATCTCAAGTACCTCCTTCTATAAGTATCCCCTTTACTGGTGAATGGATATGTAAAGTACTCATTTAGTACTTTCTGCCCTCGGAGTACATGTGAAGGATCCCATTTTTGTACTTAATGAGCCTCACTCATCCATGTACTGCCCCTTTAACTATTTATATGCCCATAAAACACTTTTGGATTCCCATTTTAGCACCTAATCTTTTCTCACATGCTCTTTTTGCATTTTATTCTAATTTTCACTTTCTTTCTGATTAATTTATAATCAGTCTGGTTCCAGATGGTATTTACAACCCAACTGTTGTCAAAAGAACTTTTTTTGTTTCATCTTCCCAATACCTCCATTGTCATCCAGGGAGCTCTGGATTTGTACGTTCCTCCTTTGCCCCTCAACTCTACCTGAACAACCGCTTCCTTTTTTTCTTTTTCAATCTTTTTATTAGTTTTCAAATTAATACAGATTGATATATAGCATCAATATTTATACATGTAATACAAAGAGATCAGGATAACAATATATCATAAAGAACAATAAAATATAAAAAAAATCTGTAGATCCAATGATCTCTTAGTAAATGAATATAATATAAAAGAAAGGAAAGAGAAAGATTTATTATATAAATTTTTTAAAAAAACCCAAATCAATAAGGGCACCATAGAAAGCATCCTATCCGGATGCATCACAGCTTGGTATGGCAATTGCTCTGCCCAGGACTGCAAGAAGCTGCAGAGAGTCGTGGACACAGCCTAGCACATCACGGAAATTAGCCTCCCCTACATGGACCCTGTCTATACCTCTCGCTGCCTTGGTGAAGCAACCAGCATAATCAAAGACCCACCCACCCAGGCCATTCTCTCTTCTCCTCTCTCCCATCAGGCAGAAGATACAGGAACCTGAGGGCACGTACCACCGGGCTCAAGGACAGCTTCTAACCCACTGTGATAAGACTATTGAACAGTTCCCATATACGATGAGGTGGACTCTTGACCTCACAATCTACCTTGTTATGACCTTGCACCTTATTGTCTACCTGCAATGCCCTTCCCTGTAGCTCTGACACTTTACTCTGTATTCTGTTATTGTTTTTACCCTGTACTACCTCAATGCGCTGTGTAATGAATTGATCTGTACAAATGGTATGCGAGACAAGTTTTTCACTGTACCTCAATACAAATGACAATAGTAAACTAATTCCAATAATAAAATAAACACTGCTTAAAATTAGAGAATGCAAGTAAAAGGCCAGCACACACTTGCTGCAAGATGCTTTGCATATCATTCCCAAAGAATGCCTTAGGGAACTGGCAAAATACATAAGATGACAAATTAAAAAGGTGCCTTTTCATCAAGAACTGAACTTGCTTTGGTACAAAATGTGTAAAATTCTGATGGAGTTTATTGATTTACAAAGTTGTTGTTGGAAACTATTAAAAATACCATGTTGTAGAAATGCTGAACATTTGTTTCTATAATTTCAAAGAGAGAAACCTTTGTTGAAACAAAATGACAGCTTTCAGAACATTTTCTAGAATTATTTTTCTTAAGTCCACTATAAGAACTGTGGATGTGTATTGATTCCTAAACTATGTAGGGAAGTCTGCAGTCTCACTATAGTTCATGAGGTTTAAGATAAACTGAAGGCAACATGTTCTGCAAATAGACAAATTGATCAAAATACCCTTTAAAAAGTGTGTGGTCATATTACATTGCATGCATAAGAAAGTCAAAAGCACCAAGACAAAATCCTGCATTCTAGGACAAAAACAGAACACTGGAAGAACTCAGTAATTCAGGAAGCATCTGTGGAGGCAAAAAGTGTAAGTCAACATTTGTCGAGACTGTCAAAAGCACCATAGGATGTGGAAAACACACAACAACAGCTTGAAAGTTAAGTGAGAGAATTAAACACACCACTGGATGTTTGAGAAATTTAGTTTTGTAGCCATGGTTATCTTGATTAGATAACAAATTTCTGATTCAGTGGAATTATTTCCAGTAACCAAAGCACTTGGATCACAAAGAAAACTGTGTTTCAATGAAGTTTAATCTGCATTAAACCAAGAATTAGTGCTAACTTGGGGCAGGAATCAGCAGTGAGGGTCAAAGGGTGAACTATCACCCAGAATACAAGACACTAAGGTTGCTTAATGTTTGCATTCAGTGGCACTGATTCCCTTCCAAAACCAAACCAGAGCTCAGGAGGGAGGAGAGGGGGAAATGGGTGGGCAGAGAAATCATAGAAGTCTGCAATTAGGGGAGTGGTAGGAAGCATGTGCCAGGGATACATATGGTATTAACAAGCAGCAGGAGGAACAGTCCCTTAGAATAACTTACCGGGCTTTTTTGTGGCTGGAGGCTCTCCAGCCTCAGCCTTGCTGTAGGCCTGGAAACCTTGTGACCATCAGCTGCCATGTTATCTGGATTACACAGCTCCCTCTCACAGGAACGGAGGTGTTTTAAATGGCATGAATGGTTCTGATGACATTGTAGCTTCAACTGAGGACTCAGCTGATGGCTGCATAGTCTCTAAACCAACAGCAACAGAGAAGGTACAGAGCCCCCAGCTTGAAAAGGGCCGGGTAAGTCTTTTTTTAAACTTTAACTTTATTTATTTATTTACAGCACGGTAACAGGCCCTTCCGGCCCAACGAGTCTGCGCTGCCCATTTTAAACCCAAATTAACCTACCCATATGTCTATGGAATGTGGGAGGAAACCAGAGCACCCGGAGGAAACCCACGCAGACACAGGAGAACATACAAACTCCTTAAAGACAGCGACAGGAACCGAACTCCGATCACTGGCGCTGTAATAGCGTCGTGCTAACCGCTACGCTACCGTGCCACCTGGTACGGTTAAGGGTCTGCTCCTCCTGCCAATTGTTGATGTTATTGGTAGTCGTGGCACAGATTTGCTTCCCTCCCTATATTGCAAACTTTTAAATTGGGCCTCAGTTCCTGTGGGAGGGGTGGCTTTCCTGTCCCCAGTGTCACAATAATTAAAGTAGTGGTGCAGCAGTAACACCCAATAAAACCCCTTAAAGAGTTTATGGGGTGGTGCAGCAGGGAGAGCAGTGGATGGTGAGGGGAGGGGCTGCATTACTGTAACCCTGAATAAATCCACAACATAGTCTTGTTCCAATTCCAGAACGTAGTGACAGTGGAGATTGCATCGTACTAGATTTGCAGTCATCTTTGAGGATAGAGCAAACAAGATAGATAAAGAGGAACCAGTAAATGTACTGTATTCAGAATTTCAGAAGGCATTTGATGAATGCCACATTAAAGGTTACTGCATAAGTGGTTGTTGAAAATATACTGGAATAAATAAAGGAGTGGCTCACTAACAGAAGCCAGAACATCAGGATAAATATGTAATTTTCTGATTGTAACTTAATAACCAGTGGGGTGCCACAGGGATCACTTCTGGTGCCTCAACTATAAATAGTCCATATCAATGGCTTGGATGAAGGGTCCAAGTGTACTGTAGTCAAATTTGCTGATCACAGGAAAAAAAAGGTGGGTTAGCAAGTTATGAAGAGGATATGGCCTACAAAGGGATTTTAGGTAGGTTGAGTGAGTGGGCAAGTAGTTGGCAGAATAGTGTGGGAAAATGTGAAGTTATCCACTTTGAGAGGAAGAATAAAAAAGCAACTTATTATTTAAACAAAGTGAAACTTCAAAACAGTACAGTACAAGAGGATCTGGAAGTCCCAGTACATAGGACACAATGTTAGCATGCAGGTACAGCAGGTGATTAGGAAAACTAATGGAATGTTGGCCTTTATTGCAAGGGGTAGAGAAGTTCTTATAGGATGGTGGTGAGACCATACCTGGAGTACTGCATACAGTTTTGGTCTCCAATATTTAAGGAAGATGTGCCTGCATTTGGAAACAATGCAGGGAGGCTTCACCACATTGATTTTTGGAATGAAGGAGTTCACACATGAAGAAAGGGTGAGCAGGTTGGACTTTTCATCATTGGAGTATAAAAGAACAAAAGATGATCTTAATTAAACAAATAGCATTCTTAGGAGATTGACAAAGTGCATGTTTCCTCTCGAGAAGGTACAGCAGTCCCCGGATTACGTAACGGTTTTGTTCCTGAGAACTGTCCAAAAGCTGTCCGTAAGTCAGAAATGTCCATTTCTATAGTAACCTATTTCGTATTGCTCAACGTACACTTGCTATATTTCTTTTATTTCATTGAATTATCACCCTAACACTACCCATAGTTAACTAATGGAATATATACTGTATCCAGTCATTAATGAATACCATGAAACATTCTATTCTTATTATTACTAGCTTGAAAAACTTTAAAAACTCATGGGAGAATCTGTGTAAAGTCCGATTTCTGTAAGTCAGGTCATTCGAGAGGCAGGGAACCCCTGTATTTAGAAGCAGAAAGCAAAGTTACGGAGGTAACAAAACAAGCAACATCTTAGGCTGAGATAAAATGTTCTGATCAATGCAGAATGGCTCACTGACTGAAGGCAACCAGCAGTCCAATGTTAAAGCAGGTTTTTAAAAAGGCTTAGCCATAATCAGCACTGCACTTAAGATATGTAAATCTTTGAAGTGGACATGTATAAACTCACATAGGAACTCTGCAGGTAACCACAAAATATATTCTGCAATCTCTCTCAGACCACTGGCTATATTACAAGTACAGCCTTAAATGGTAAATACATTCCAGCTCCAGAAGCACTGACAGTTTAGAGTAAGATGCAGTCTTCAAATCACTTTTTTTTAAAAAACATTATAAATAAAAATCTAAGTAGTTTTTAATTACAATGAGTGTACTACAAAATACATTGGTCTGGAAACATTCTTCTGTACCACTAAGCTTTTATGATGTTTTTTTTTTGAAAAAAGATTGCAAAATACGATTGGGAACTTTGTGGGCCACTAGTGCACCTCAGTGCATAAGGCATGCATACAGAGTGAGGTCACTTGGGTATGCAGTGAGACTTAAAATGGCATTCAGCGTTCATTCTCATACAACTCAACTGTAATTATATTGCACAGACGGGAACAAATGGTGCAGGCCTTGCACACTGAAGCAGGGAATGAAGCCTGCTTCTGCATTAGCCTCAGCCAAGGCCTTATTGCTGGTGAGTTTTTCAGGCAAGTTCCTTCTTTGAATATTCTTCATTGTTGATTGGTCCCACATTTCCCTAATCCTTGCTTCTCCTTAGACCACCACTGCAATCCCATCTCCCCATTCACCCCAATGTCTTTCCCAACTCACTCATCATATCCACAGCAGGATCATCTCTCCACAACTCCATGACTCATCTGCTCTCCAGTCCTAGCATGGCCCTACATTCACCAATCTTCTCGCCTCCTTTGCAGCATGCCTCACCTCTTCATCACCTCCACCTGCCCCACCTCTATTCATCAACCTCCACTGCCCCACCTCTATTCATCAACCTCCACCCACCCCACCACTCTCAAATGACCAGTTCTGTCCCCAGATCACTTTTTCATGACCTCCACTCCCCCCCCCCCACCTCCCCCCCCCCCCCCCCCCCCCCCCCCCCCCTCCCCCCCCCCCCCCCACCATTTGCAACAGTGGGAGATCACGGAGAAAGAACTTGGTGTATGTCTTCATATGAAAGGACTATTCTACCACTTACAGAGAGTCTTGTGCTACATAAAATATGGAATATTGTTGCCTGCCAGAGTCGCTCATAAAACTGTCATACTCCTTCACGCCCTCCAGTACAGTAACATTTAAACACAAATTTTCAGAAGTGCTAGAATTTCTAGGCCTTCAACTCTACAGGAAATCACCTTGTTGACCACAGTTTACTTTAGCTCCATGAGCTGTTATAAGCAGAAACAACTGAAACATGTGCTACTGTATTTGGATGAAGTTAAACAAACATGCAAACACTAAAACACCAAAATATATGGATGAGTATTTAGACTATATTATTCCTGACTTAGGAAATTTAAACCATGAGAAGCAATCAGACAATGGAATTTTATGCTTAGATTGGCTATCTTTGTGTTGGAACTATGAAAGTAAAATTATACTGGAGAAAGGGCAGGATTGAACAGAAATGCTAGATAACAAATTGTTCTAATGACTTCCAGACCCTTCAGAGTGAGTAGAACATTAAAAGACTATGCGGTGACACATCATTAGTATGTTTGAAGGATTCAGATAATTAACAAACCAAACCAATTAAGGAACATTTCACATGACCATCCCTTGAATTGCTCCTGCAGCTTCTTGGCTCCTTCTATTGGAATTTAACATGCTGCTATATTCTGAGGAAGAGTCACTGACCCGAAATGTTGACTGGTTTCTCTTTCCACAGATGCTGCTTGACTGGCTGAGTTCTTCCAGCATTTATGTTTTTGTTTAACATCATGGCATCTGCAGTTATTTGTTTTCCATGTTACTACATTGAAAGTCAAGCCATGTGACCTTTCTCGTATCTAATGCCTTGTGTGGGCTTATGGATATCTATCCAAGTTGCAGTTGGTAACATTTTCCAGGTATCTTGCAATAAGGAAACAATGACCAATGCAATGCTGAACAAGTAAATTAAAGAAAATATAATTTAACAAAGGTGAATAGAACTTTGAATTCTATGGCACAAACTGCTAAAGCCTACCACAGCAATCCAAAATACTCCCAATCACATGTGAGATTCCCATTTAAAAGAAATCTTACTTACTGTGAACTAAAAAGCAAAAGTCCTTCCATATTAATAATAATGTGAGCTTGGTAAATCCTTCAGCATCATATTCCACAACACCTCTGGAAAAAAGGAAAATTAATACCAATGAATCAAAACAACACTACTGGAGTTTGTAAAGAGGATTAGCAAATGACATTCAAAAAGCAACAATTCCTTATTCCATTTTCAAAGCTTGCTTTTTTTTAAACAGCAAATAGCTATAGAGAAATATTTCACTGTATTCAATGACCTAGATGTTCATCAGTGCTCATAGAGATGTGATAATTGATTGCAGCACAGGTAGCATTATATGTTTTGCTCACAGGCTTGCTGCTTGAAAAATTCACCCGGGCCTGAGGCTGAAGGAGCTGGGTGCTACTGAATGGAATTGCATGAGATTGAAGATATTTGCATGCTATGAAGTGGTTGAGGGCCTGCATCCTGCCAGCTGAGAAGTCAGATACACAGGGTCTTTAATTTGGACAAGGATTGGGAGGCTGGTGGGTGAGTGACCAAGGACAAGAGGGTAAGGATTATGAACTTAGAGGTGCGGAAGGAGCCCCAAAGGATAGCAGGTAAATACATAACCTGATGGGAACTTTTAAAGCACGCTACCACCAAGCAAGCAGCCCTTTAAAACCTCAATGAGTTGTGAGCACTCAATAACAGCCAACCTTGGAAGTACATGAACTAATTTATCCTAATAATGCTCCAAAAGAGCACTGACCAAGGAATGACATTGTTGAATATATGACCGATGAGTAAAATGGCTGAGCTGCACAGCCATGAATTTTAACAGGTCAAGTTTCTTGACTGACTCAAATCAACCCACAAACCACTGTAGTCATGTTTCACTCTGAGGAAAAAAAAATTCATATGCTCACTGTTGGAAAAAAACATTACCACAGAATCAAATTTCTAGACCAACATGTGGGCTTACAATTTCAAAACAACCGAATGCACACAGGATATGTTGTCTAATGAATTTTAAGCTTTTTTTTTTGCAATCCAGATGGTCAAAATGGGTAGCAGCATTTTTTGCTGTTTGAGAAATTGTACCTAAGCACATCAAGTAGACAGCTAGATCATCCTTAACTTGGCATCTGGAAAACAGGAGGCTGAGGAGTGATCTAAGTAATCGGTATAAAATTATGAAGGACCTACACTAAGTGGACATATCCAAAGAGCAAAGATGTAAAGTAATTGGTAGAAAGAAAATCAAGGAGATATATATTCAGTTATGGAAGTAGTAGGAATCCAGAATTCACTGCATAAAAGGGTGTTTGAGACAAATCTCTCCCCATTACATTTTTCAAAACATTTTGAATATAGTTGATGCCATAACCTATAAGACTTTGGATTAAGAGCTGACAAGTGGGAATAAGCACTAGTGCTTTTTTCTCGAAGGTGGAAGGCTGAAATAAATAAACAGGAAGTGCTGTAATACTCAGCAGGTCAAGGTACATCTGTGGGGAGAAAAACAGAGCCAATATTTCCTCAGAACTGGAATAACAAAAAACAAGTCTGCTGAGTTGCAGAGATGGAGAGGGGTTGGGAGGTCAGAGGGAGTGTCTGTGATAGGGTGCACACCAAAGTTGTCAAATAAACAATTACTTTAAAAAACAACTGGAGACAGAAATTGAAATCGAAAGAAACAGCCACATCTGTGGAGAAAAGAAACAGAGTGGTTACTTAAATTGAACAATTTCCCCGGGTAGAAGTGTCAAATATTAGATACTATATAATATAATAAAATAGTCTTGAGGTTTCTTTTGGGGGGGGAGGGAAGTTTAAAGGAGATGTGCGGCTATGTTTTCTCCCCCCCACACAGAGTGGTGGGTGCCTAGAATGCGCTGCCAGGGGTAGTGGTGGAAGCAAACACAATAGTGGTGTTTAAGCAGCATTTAGATATGCACATGAATATGTAGGGAATGGAGGGATATGGATCATGTGCAGGCAGATAGATCTAGTTTAATTTGGCATTATGGTTGACACACATTGTGGGCAGAAGGGCCTGATCTGGTGCCGTACTGTTCTTTGTTCTACTGATATGTCCCGAGGGTTGCAACGTATCCAGATGGTAGATGAGCTGTTGTTACTTGAACTAATGTTGGGTTTCATTGGAGCAATGTAGGAGGGTGAAGACAGAGAGATCAGAGTAGCTGGACAACTGGAGTGACAGGTGACTGGAAGTCCTTGGTCACCCTCTTTGCAACAAAAAATATACTTGTTTTCTTACTTTTCATGTTCTGATGAAGTGGTCTTGATCTGATAACTTGTTTCTCTTCCCATGGATGCTACTAGACTTGCTGAGTGCCTCCGGAATTTTCACTTTTAAAAAAAAATTTTTGCGCCTCTGGAAGGTGGCCCAGTATCAAAGTGCCACTGCCTCAAAGTTCCAGCGACCCGGGTTCGATGCTGAACTCTGGAACTGTCTGTATAGACTTTGCACGTTCTCAATGTGCCTGTGTGGTTTTCCACCAGGTGCTGGTTACTTCCCATGTCCCAAAGATGTGCAGGTTGGTAGATTAATTAGCTCCTGTAAATTGCCTCGAGTGTGTGGGTGAGCAGTGGAATCTGGGGGGAGCTGAGGGAACGTAGGGAGAATAAAATGGATTAGTGAAGGATTGATGTAAGTGGGCGAGAAACAGTCAGAGACTTGGTGAGATGACGGCATGGTTCTGTGCTCTATGACTCTATGATGCTGAAAGTATGATAAGATATCTTTATCAGTCACATGTACATGGAAACACACAGTGAACTGCATCTTTTGCAGTAGAGTGTTCTGGGGGCAGCCCACAAGTGTCGCCATGCTTCCGGCACCAACAAAGCATGCCCACAACTTGACTTGTCTCTACTGAGTATAATCCAGACTAGTGTGAGGTCTTGCACTTAAGGAGGTCAAACTTAAGAGGAAAGGAACTTTTACGAGCACTAATATACAGAGGGATCTTGGGGAGCAAGTCCATAGCTCCCTGAAAGTGGCAACACAGGAAGATTAGGTGGTAAAGGTGGTGTAAGGTATGCTTGCCTTTATCAGTCTGGGTGTTGAGTATAAAAGTTGGGAAGTCATGTTGCAGCTGTACAGAACTTTGGTTCAGCCACATTTGAAGTATTGTGGGCTGTCCTGGCTGCCATATTACAGGAAGGATGCAGAGGTTTTAGAGAGGGTGCAGAAGAGGTTCACCAGGATGTTGCCAGAATTAGTATAGAAGTATATACATTGAGTACAGAAGTTTGGAGGTTATGTTGCAGTTGTATCAGACAGTGGTGAAGCCACATTTGGGAGTATTGTGTTCAGTTTTGGTCACTCTGTTATGGGAAAGATGTTATTAAACTGGAAAGAATGCAGAATAGATGTACAAGGATACTGCCGGAACTGAAGGGACTGAGCTACAGGGAGAGGATGAACAGGCTAGGACTTTATTCCTTAGAGGGTAGGAGACGGAGAGGTGATCTTATAGAGGTGTATAAAATCATGAGGGGCACAGATAGGGTGAATGCACTCAGTCTTCTTCCCTGGGGTTAGGGAATCATGAACTAGAGAACCATAGGACATAGGTTTGTGAGAGGGGAAAGATAGGAATCTGAGGGGCAACTTTTCTTTTCTACACAGAGGGTGGTATGTAGCTGCCAGAGGAAGTGGTTGAGACAGGTACAATAGAAAACTTTTAAAAGAATTTGTAACCTAAAGATATGGGCCAAACGCAGGCAAATGTGACCATCCAGGATGGGCATCTTGGTCGGCATGGATCAGTCGGACTACAGATCTCGCTTCCTTACTGTATAACTCCATGACTCAAGAGAATTATTAGCTATAAGCAGAGGGTGGACAAATTTGGATGGTTTTCTCTGTAGTGTTGGAGATTGAGGGGCAACCCAATCAAAGTAGAGAAAATTATGAGAGGCACAGACAAGGTAATTAGTATTTGACATTTCCTTGGATGGAAATGTCAAATACTGAGGGCATTTCTGTAAGGTGAGAAGGGGAAAGTTTAAAGGAGATGCTAAGTTTTTTTTTACAGAGTAGTAGGTGCCTGGAACACACCGTCAGGGGAAATGGTGGAAACAGATATGATAGCAACGTTTTAGATAGGTACATGAACAGGCAGGGAATTGAGGGATCTAGACCACTTGCAGGCAGATGTGCAGTTTAAATTGGCATCATGGTTGGCACAGACATCGTGGACGAAAGGGCCAGTTCCTAAGCAGCACTGTTCTAAGCTCTATGTCTCAGCTCTCATTTCAAAAATAATGCCAAACATTTTACTTGAAACATCAGTCATAATGTGCAGTATTTAATCTCATCCCAGAAGTGTCAGTTTCAGAAATCATGTAATCTTTGGGCATCATAACATACCTATCCCTGCATAATCTATCCTTGCAAAAGTATCTCGAATTATATCAAAAAATAACATTGTGAATTGTTCTAACATTCTTAACTCCTATAAATAGTCATAGGGTTTTCTAGACTTTCAATTTTTTTATATATATAAGTGCACTAATTTAAGTCAATTTTGAGTCTTAATTTAGATTTACTTTTGCAGTAAATGCACAACTCTGACAAGAGATCCAGTTTTCAGATTGCATCAGCCATGCTCATTATCTAACACTTTTGATACCAGTTCAGTGTCCTACTCCACGTGTGCCCAATACCAAACATATAACATAAAGTGATTAACTGTACATCAGATAATTATATTCCATAAAACTCTCAACAGGCCATCATCAAACAGTCATTTTGAGCTCAACAAGATCCCAGAAATAATAAATGAATGATTGGCTGAAACTCTGTTTCTCTTCCCATGAATGCAGCCTGACCTGCTGAGTGTTTCCAGCACTTTCTGTTTTTATTTCAGATTGCCAGCATCTGTAGTTTTGTTTTTTATTTTCAAGTATTTTTTGGTTTTGTGGTGGCTGAGAAAGGACCGAAAGGACTCTGCTTTTCCTTGAATACTGTGCTGAAACCCATTATTCAGTTAGATAAGGATCTTGGTGAGAACTCCAAAAATGCCCCCTCCCTACCCAATGTTGAGTCTCCCTCATTAATAAAAGTGCAGGAAAACTTCATCACATCTTTGGGGATTTAGTTTCTCTAAATAAGCTCAGCCAAAATTAGATAATTAATATCTATAATAAATCAATTTTGTAAGACAGGGAAATTCCTCAAATATTCATCAGCAGAAAGGTTCAAACACAAGATCAGACAGCAAAAAGCAAACATTTCTCCAAATACGACACCCATTTCTGCCCATGCTCATCTGTTTTCACTGGTTAAACAAGATCTGGAATGCATTACATTCCAGATAGCTGAAAGATATTTTAACTTTACCACCCTAAAGATTATTTTTCTGCATCTTATTAGTATATTGAAGCTATCACCACATTTCCATACCAACCTTTTTCTACACTGCAATGAAAACAACTGTGGAACTAATAATGTTCTGATGTAGCACTTTTGAAGCTGATACTCCTTGTGTAACACATATGCCTGTGCTCCATGGAGCTGAACATGTGAAGAATGCAAGATTAATTTAGATTTAAATCTGGTGCATCATCACGCAAATGGATAATGCACTGGAGCAATACAATGGTAAAGGGATGGAAAATCCATGGAAACTCTTTTCAATGGACCACCACTCACTATTAAAGCTATCTCACCACTAAAATCTGATATCAGAATGCAACTTTAATCTCTGAGAATAGGGGGACAGTAAAAATTTAAGAAAGAAATTAAAACCAACTTCAACAAAAATGGATTAGGGAAGGGAGAGAATTTATTTTTTAATATATGGAGGCTAGGTTTCCTGGACCCTGGAGTTAAGGGGCAAATCTATGAACAGGATGCATGTTCATACGAATTCAGGATCGATAAACAAAACACTCCATAAGTGCACCCAAGAAATGGCTTTGTTTTATAAACTTATTGGGTTGATTTTGATACAAGGGTTCACATTAAGATGCAATGATCTTCAATGCTTGCATGAGAAAGAACTTCCACTCTGTGGGTTGTCTAACTTTAGTATACTTCTCCCTCCCATTGTTTCTAACTTCATGCCACAGAGCTCGATTGAACAAAACCATCACTTCAACAGAAGTCCAAAAAAATCTTGATGTTAGCAAAATGAAAGAATAATTCAAAACACGACACTCTTTTGCAGGAACCACAAAATATATTAATTGAGAATGAGGCCTTCTGCTCAGAACCTCAAAGCTGCTTTATAGCACCTAAAATCAAAATGAAAAATTCTAGACATTAAAAGCATACAAGACATACAGTACATTGGCACTGAGTGCTAGACCCTGCTGAGGAAGGTTATCAAGGAAAGTGTACTTATTGCATCAGCCCACCTGCCCCCACTTCCTTATGTCTTCACGGATATCTCTCTAATTTATCAGGTTTACAAAGCAGAGAGCAAGAAGGAAGGTGTAGAGAAAGGACAGTGCAAGAATGAAGGCACAGGAGGAAGGATGAGAACATTACATTATCATGTCCTATAAAACAAAAAATTTTGATCAGAAAATCAGATTTTTGTAATTGAAATCAAGCTGGAAGTACTTCCCATTTTGGGCTGTTATTTGTACAAATCTTTTCTCAATTCAATAAAGTCTTTGATTATTCTGTAGAAAATATTGATGTTATCTGAATATTAACTTACGTTCCAAAGTGACTCAGAAAGGCTGCGATGTACTCTCTTCTTTTGTGGTAGCCCTGAATGATGTACTGCACCTTGGGTTAGATAGAACAAAAACAAGTGTACGTTAGATGTTAATAAAATTTTATGTCAAATGTGGACAGGAAATCTGGTCACACTGTTTCAAATAAAATATTAACTGTCTTTTAAAGTCTCATAGCCATTAAATTCATGACTTTTGCTGTGTTTGTGTGTGCAAGTGTAAGTGTGAGTGTCAGTGTGTGTTACATATTTGCTCATCATTGAGAGGGACAGTGGCATAGGAAAATGGTGCTTCTTTATTTTACACCAAGTGGTAGACTCCAGGAATATGCCAGCGATCGAAGGAAGGTGTAGTTTAAATCCAGGAGGTAGAAATTTGTCGTATGCACTAAATGCATGATGTTGTATATGTGCCTTTTGAACTCAATTCTAAGATATAGCTCTAAGAATTTCAAAAAGCAATTTCCATATGCAAATACGACCATATCACACGTGCAGTGCAAACAACAGAGGTTGAATTTCTATCGCTAGGTTGTCTTAATGAGGTATACCAGCACATTTGAACTGGAAAATAAAAGTGCCATTGAAACAGAAAATTAGAAGATTAGAAGATTAAGATTTGAATATTATTCCCAGGTACCACAGTATATAGGATAAAGAGTTAGCAAATGCATTAGACTAGCTATAAAATAAAAACAGAAAATACTGGAAATACTCAGCAGGAAAGATAGCACCCCTGAAGAGAGAAACAGAGTCAGCATTTCAGGTTGATGACAGTTTCTTGAAACACTACAGTCTACGTGTAGGCAGGTTGATACAACTGAATGGCTTGTTAGGTTATTGAAGTTAGAGTCAAGATCATCTAGGACTAGAGAAACGTACAAGGATACAAATATTCTTCTGTAAATTACATTACTGATTTTTACAATTCTGCAACTCAAACTGTTATCATATTTTAAACAGGATATGTCCATTCCAAAATCTACTCATCCTTGGTGAGATTATTCTTGCAAATTTTACTTTTCAACTAATGGCATATTCTGGACCAATATCTGGTTGTAACTGTTCATCTCAACTGGAATATCTATTACTGACAGAATTATCTTAACTAATTTTAATCCATATCAGTCACTTTAAAGGATTGTTCAAGTTGCAAGGTGTAAATATCACCAATAGCTTGTCCTGGTCCAACCAGCTACATGCTATGGCCAAGAAAGCACATCAGTGCCTCTACTTCTTCAGTAGATTAAGGAAATTTGGCATGTCCCCAATGACCCTCACCAATTTTTATAGCTGCACCATAGAGAGCGTCCTATCCAGATGCATCACAGCTAGGTATGGCAACTGCTCTGTCCAAGACCACAAGAAATTGCAGAGTTGTGAACACAGCCGAGTCTACCAGGAAAACCAGCCTCCCCTCCATTGATTCTGCCTACTCTTCCCACTACCTCAGGAAAGTCACCAACATAATCAAAGACCCCTCCCATCCTGGTTGTTCCTTCCCTTGGGCAGAAGCTACAAAAGCTTGAGCCTCCATAGCACCAGGCTCAATGATAGCTTCTATTCCGCTGTTATAAGACTCTTGAATGGTCCTCTTGTACAATAATGGTGAACTCGATCTCTCAATCTACTTCATCGTGGCCCTCACACCTTATTTGTCTACTTGCACTACATTTTCTCTGTAACTGTAACACTATATTCTGCATTCTATTATTGTTTTTCCCTTTGTACTAACTCAATGTACTTGTATCTGGAATGATCTGCCTGGATGGCATGCAAAACAAAGCTTTTCACTATATCTCGGTACATGTGCAATTACCAAATAGTGAAGGCACAAAAAACTGCCATAATGATCAAGATTATGTATATAACAAGCAAATTCTTCATTTTAAACTCATTGTTACTGGGAGATCATGAACCAAGCTTAACTAATTATTGATTGGGCAAGATTACTCATGGCTGATTTGAGAATGCAGACACTGGAATCTGAAGCAACAAACTACTGGAGGAACTTAGCAGGTTAGGCAACATCTGTAAATGGAAATGGGCAATTCAGTCCAGATGAAGGGTCTTAACCCAAAACGTTGGCTGTCCATTTCCCTCTACAGATGCTGCCTGACCCGCTGAGTTCCTCCAGCAGTTTGTTTCTTGCTCCAGTCTACACAGAAATTGGCTTGGGAAATGTGAAAAAGCAGGGTTATCATGTACAAATTGTCCAAGGCAAAGAGATATGAGTGGTTGAAAATGAATTTACTGTATTGCATAAGCCTCAATCACTAAATAGCAACATTTAGAAGACATTCAGATAAGTACATGGGTAGGAAAGGTTTAGAGGGGTATGGGCCAAATGCAGGCAAATGGCACGAGCTTAGGTGGGCACTTTGATTGACACGGACAAGTTGGGCCGAAGGGCTCGTTTTCGTGCTGTATTACTTGATGATTCTATGACACTGCTTTATTCTATACACCCAGCACAGGGGTTTCCACTTTGCCATAGTAACAGCCCTTTTAGAATAAGGCTGAACCTGTGTTTTGTTTTTACACACACAATTAATACAAATGGAAATGATACCTTTAGTGACATATTGATATACACCATGTGAATACAAATATTATTGCTTTAATTAGAATTGTAAAATTTGCTGCAGTTGAACTAAAAACCTGACTATATTGCACTCAAGCCAAGGATCTATGAAGACCTCCATGTCTTGGTGTAGTACACTTCGGTCCACAATTCGTTCAGTATACTGTAAAATTTAGCCTGGACTTAATTAGCCCACTTTCCTTCCACATTATGAACTAAAACCCAATTGAATGGTGCACTGCATTTCAGTTACCTTATTGGTGAGTAATTGGCAAACTTGGGGCACGTAATCAATGAGACAGCCTCCACTGGGGAACGGTGGGATGTGAAGAGCAGACGTCCCGCCAAGTGCACTGTAAATGGATGAGAAAAAAAAGTGCTCTGAATAAAATAATCAAAAAAAAGACACATCATGAACAAACTCAGTAAATTATCATAAATAAATCCAGAATTATTGAATTTTCACTACATAATGAAAAAAAGATGATTACAACTTAAACGATTTGACTCTGGAGCACATATAGGATTTATAACCAATGATTGGATAAATGCAGTTGTCGACTTTTCTGCAATGTGTTCTTATTGTTCCATCTGCACAGAGCTCATGGTACTTCTAGTTTATAAAAGCTACGATCTTGAAGTATCTAAAGACATTTAAATTTGCAGAAAAGTCTTGGCGTTTTAAGACCACATTGCTATCTTTGTTATATATTTCCTCAGCAGACATAATGGCCCAAATCTTCCACAGAACAACTGGCAGTTTTGTGCAATACATCCAGTACTTACCCTCATAACTGTGCTCAAATGTATGCTAGTGTGCAAGTTCCAAACTTGCACAGTGGATTGCCATTGACAAGACCATTGTGGTCCGAGGCTGGAGTTCAGCAGAGTGGAAAATTCTGCAGATTTCTATTATTTATTTTAGTAAATCTACCAACTCTAAGGTTTAGCAACATTTCAAAGGAGGACAGTTATAGACAGAGATATGTTAAGAGTTGATTTACAAGATTGTGTTTTAATTTTAATGTTTTTTCTTGCGTTTAATATTTTAAGTCATTGAAAAAGTTCCATTTGCTTAATTTTTAAAATCATTTTTCCATGTTTGTGAACATCAGAGACATTCATATTCAAGCTGTATGAAAGCTTTGACAGCTGGTTCAACTTGGCAGGATGGCTTAAAAGGGTCTCAAATCGTTTTGGTGGTACTTATGGTCAGAGAGTTGTGTGTTATGCAGGCCCGTGATCGGTATTTGCTTACTAACAACATTTATTAGATTAGTCAATTCGCACACACCTTTACGTATTTTAATTTTGCTTGGTTGGTAAAATCTAGACCACAGCTCATACTTAAATTGATATCAGCTGTTCCCAAAAGTTTTAAGATTGCTGTTATGGGAAAAATACTAAGTTAAGTTCTTCAAACATTTTTAACATTTAGGTACATATTGTTACAGATGTGATTTTGTTCTTCTGAAATTTAAAAATGACATTAGTTCATTTAATTGTAACAAGAAGCAACAAGAACAAGGATCAAGTTCACTCTTGATACACTGGAAAATGAAGGACAGTGAAAGAGATCTTTTAATTAGTTAGTCCTATGCACACTGGAATCTGAAACTGTTATGGAGAATTGAACAATATAATTATCATCCAATAAATTATATGCAAAATGGGAAGGAATTCCCCAAATTTTCCAAGAAAACACCCAGAAAATATCAAGGAACACAAAATGAGGCAAAAAAGTACCACGATAAAACCAACATGAGAACAAAACTAAGTGGCACGTAGTGTAGCGGTTGGTGTAATGCTATTACAGCACCAGTGACCCGGGTTCAATTCTGGCCGCTGCCTGTAAGGAGCTTGTACGTTCTCCCCGTGTTTGTGTGGGTTTCCTCCGGGTGCTCCGGTTTCTTCCCATATTCCAAAGTCGTTTGGGTTAGGAAGTTGTGGGCATGCTATGTTGGCGCCGGAAGCGTTGCAATACTCACGGGCTGCCTCTAGAATACTCTATGCAAGAAGATGCATTTCACTGTGTGTTTCGATGTACGTGCAACTAATAAAGGTATCTTATCCTACAAAATGTGGAAAACTCAGTCTTCTCCCCCAAGGTGACAACAATGAGCTCCAAATGAAGCTGCAGATGTAAACACAACAATTCTTATTCAGAAATCTTACCATCAATTCAGGACTAGCCAGAAACAACAACTTTCAGCACACAAAGTGAAACTTGTAACTAGTAAGGCAGCTACAATAAAACCCAAAAATGTAAATAAGGTATGAAAAATTAATGCCAGCTTTCAAAGGAACTCCTTTGAAACCCAGTATAAGGTTATTAAATGCCTCTCCTTCTATCTGTTACCCAATGCGCTACTTTTTCAATCTATTACTTTGCTGGCAAACAAAGTTAACAGCAAGGTTAAGGTTCCCTTTATTCTCTTTATCTCTCCCCCTTCTCTAAAACTTAAAACATGTTTGATTTCTAACTTTTCCAAGACATGATGAAAGGTTATCAAGCTGAAATGTCAACTGTTTCTCTTTCCACATATGGTGCCAGACCTATTTCCAGAATTTTCTATTTTAATAACAAATAAGTTTTTAAGTGGTAATCTTTCATAGACAAATTCCTTGAAATCAGTATCAAAACTGGTAAACCCTTCACCATGCCTTGTGATAAAGTCCCTTAAAACTGCTTGTTGGTGATTATTTCTGTAACACCAAAGAAAAAAAACATGATTTACACATGAGCAAAGTAAAATCAATTGTACTGTACACTAGACAGGGATGATGAAAGGCAAACTTGAATTAGTAAGATTTGAAATATAAGTGGGAAATCAGGGATCAGAGATTTTTTACAGAAAGACTTCCAGGCAATTCATTAAGTGCTATTAATAGCTAAATGAAGGGAAATGGCGATGGGCAGGTACAAAACAATATTAGGCCATGCAGATAGATTGTCAACAAAGTCTACCAATCTCAATCTTCTGGGGGTACACTTTTCTAAGTGCATTCTTTGCATCACCCATGTGAGGCCCATCTCAATTACTAAAAATTGTATCCTTTGTTCTCAACAACCGAAGATCATTTTTAATAATGTCACCAACTGTTTTAATCAAAATAATACCTCAGTTAAAGGCAACACAAAGTTGGTTTCTGCAACTTGTCCTTATAAATTTAATTCTTTTAGTGCAGTTTATTATTGAATGAACTGAAAAGCACCCTACTCCTGAACCGAGATATTCCACCCCCACCCACCCCAACCCCCGAGGTGTATGGGACCCCAAATTGAACACTGTACTCCAAATATTATCTAACTAAAGCTTTATGTAACTGCACATTATTTCTATTTTTTTTGATAGTGGCCAATATATTACTGACCACAAATCTCTTTTGTACCTTTTTTTATTGGGTTTTCGTGACTTCTGCACACAAACCTGAAATCTGTCTGTTCCACCAGTTCCAGGCCTATCACAATTGGAAAGAATGCTCATATAAATGGTGGGACCCAATGTAATTACCTCAAATTTCCCCAAGCTAAGCTGCAGCTAATTTTTGTTCAGTTATTCTATCAATGTCACTAGCTCAAGATCAATGTGAATATCTGGAAGTACAACATGGTTAGAAGTTGTAATTTCAACAGGGTCTAGAGTAAAGGGGAACTATTTACAATTTCTGCAGGCTTAATGAGGTGGGTTAAAGATGCAAGAAGCAGTTCAGTGGGGAAAAGGTTGAGCAAAGAGGAAGATCATTCTCATGGAGGAGGGAAGTTCTGAAGGATCTGAGGGAAGAGGAACTGCAGATAAGAGATTTTGGCAGTGAGACTAGAGGTGGAAGGATTTCAGTCAAAAAGTTCAACATAAGGCAGTTGAACCAGTTACAAGATTACAATTACTCTTAAAATATTCATTTAGACTCTTGAATTTAGTGTTAAAAGGAGTTGGTGAATTTGACTGAAAGGATATCAGCATCAATTCTGGAGTTGCTTAACAGACAACATGAATCCTTGAATATTTTGCAGTGGAGGAGGAGGAGGAAAATTTTGCCTGACTGCACCCAACAAGGGAGTGGACAGCTCGACCACCATCCATTCCATACCCGATGCTCTGGTGCTAAAGAACCTCAGACTGAATGACTATAAATACAAGAAGCACACTTGGGAGAACAAGGGTCAGAGATTCTGAGCTGGTTAAAGATGTCAAACAGAGAAACGAAGGTGGTTTGAAGTCAATGGTATAATAATGGGGGAGCTACAGTAAGTATTGGCTGGTTTAGAAACAGACAGATGGATGTGAAATGAAGTTTATATATACATAGCACCTTTCGCGCTGAAGATGTCACACAGACAAGTTCAACAAACAGCTTTAATGAACCTGGTTGCAGGGATAAATGTCCCTGATGTCCAAGAAGTTATTTGTTCTCTGAATAATACTATGGGATATTATGGCATTGCAGCACCCCCTCCATTTTTTAATGGCACATCAGCCTTGAGTACGCGATCAACTCTTTGAAATGGACTTTGGATCTACAAGTTCTTGGGACAAGAGTGTTGCCATTGAGCCAAAGCTAATATACTCCACTGCTTAACAAACACATCCACCCAAATGGTAAACACAACCGGTTTATCAATTTGGGTGTGATGCTTTTAATCTGAATGCACAGATATGCCAGGAGTCAAAGTCTTATTTGAATTTTTTTCCAATATTAGATAATAAAAAAAATCCCATTAAATTTATACCAATAAACTGCCTGGGGAAGGTTGGTTTAAATGTCTCAAATTTAACGATTAAGATAAATCATTAAGATAAGCTCCAGATAACATGGACAATGTATGAAACTTGTATGAGTTTAGAAAAATAGAACAGAGGTGATGTTTCCTGGATGCTTGCAGTGTTAAAAAAAAACCCACCAAGGTTGCTAAGATGAAGTCTTGAGCTGCAACATCATGTTCAGCAAACAAATGTGCAATGGTGTAAATGTGAACAGTGGAAATGGCTATCAGGAAGATTGTTAAGAGTCTACCACTCAAACTGCTTTCAACAATTATGAAGGAGGCCACTTAAAGGAAGATTCAGCCTTCAGTGCTCACTGCTGGATGCCTGAAAAGGACTTTTACATTACATCAGGAGACCATTGGTAAAGTTTATCATTCTGTTAAGATTTATACTGGAAATTTCCTGAGGACTTCAGCCAAAAATAACGCTGTGTGGTATTATTCTACCTAATGAGACTCAGTAGAGAAAAGGTAGTGATAGGTCATGGGTATTTTGTGGATGACCCCCAGGAACAATAAGGAATAGGAGCAAGCTCTGCCAAGCAGTGATACTAGTTACTGAAGAGAGGGACGAGATGAGGTAGACTTCTTCACCCCCCTTCCCCCCAATGTGCAGAACCTCCCTCCTCCTCTGGATCTAACCCAACAAAATCTGCATTACTACACCCAAGAACCCAGAGGTAACCTTCTCCCTCAAAATCTGAGCTCTCGAGACTGCCTGGTTTACAAGAACATTCCACACTTTCTGTGGAAGTTGGTTCCACTGAGCCCACATATACAGCTGCATGGAATGAAAACAGAAAATGCTGAAAACAGCAGGTCAGGCAGCTTCTGTGGAAAGAGAAACTGCCATGCTTCAGATCAGGGACCCTTCATCTGAAATGTTGGCTCTTTCTGTTTCCAGTGAAGCCACCTGATTTGCTGAATATTTCCAATGCTTTCTGTTTTTATTTGATTTCCAGCACTTGCTGTTTTTCTTTTGATTTTCATTTACTGCTGCAAGGAAATTGCTTCTGATCAGAGCTTAAGTTCTAAACCTGCTGGTTTCTGTCTCAAAACTCCAGGGGAGTTCAACTTATAGTAATCTGCATTTAGATCCAAAACTAAAAGTTGAAATAATACAATTTAACTGGAGACACAGAGCACTTGTTGTCACCCTTCCGTCAAAATAACTCCATCATGTTTTCAATCACTTTGCACTGTGATAATATCTGGATATTTCAATAAGATTATATTATATCTCCATGTGAATGTACCACTTTGGAAAATATTTACAACAAGAAAGAAAAGCTATACAACAGAATTTAGTTAAGTAGCAAGTGTTGTGGATGAAGGGAAACTAGTGTACTATAATTTTTTAAGAGGCATCTGCAACTGCATCAAAGGTTAGCGTAGAAACCAAAGGCTCAGGGTGTAGATGGTAATGTATCGATTGCACAGAAGGTTGGCTGGCTAACAGAAAACAGAGCAGGTATAAATAAGTCTTTGGTATGCCACAGGGATTGGTGCCGAGACCTCAACATCTTACAATTTACATATATGATTTGCATGGCAAAAGTATGGACACTAAGTTGGCTGATGACACAAGAACAGGTAGGGAACTAAACTGTGAAGTCAACATAAGGCAGCTACAAAGGGATATGGTTAGGTTACGTGAATGGGGAAAAATCTGGCAAATGGAGTACAATGTGAAGTTATCCATTTTGAAGGCAGTCTTAATAAAAAAAAAGCACATTATCTAAATGGTGAAAGGTTGCAGAGCTATGATATGCAGAGAAATATACGCACATGATTTGCAAAAGACTAGCGTGCAGGTTAGCGAGCAATTAGGAAAGCGAACAGAATGTTATCATTTATTGAGGGGGTATTGAATACAAAAGGTTATCCTTCAGTAATATAGAGCACTGATGAGACCATATCTGGAATACTGCCTTCTAATTTGAGGAAGGAAGTTAAAGTGTTGGAAGCAGCTCAGAAAAAGTTCACTAGATTATTATTTGGAATGAATAGATTGCATTATATGGAAAGGTTAGACAGGCGAGAAGTATCCACAGCAGTTTAAGAGTGAGAGGGGTCTAGAGGCATCTTGACAGGGTGGATGTAGTGAAGATGTTGCTTATTGTGTGAGAATTTAGAATTAGAGGCCACCGCTTAGTAATAAGGGGTTGCCCATTTAAGACCGAGATGAGGTTAATTTTTTTCTCTGAGGTTGTGAGTGTTTGGAACACTCTTCCTCAACAGGACAGCAGAAGTGCAGTTTCTGAACATTTTTAAGGCAGAGGTAAGATGGATTCTTGATAAGAAACACGGTGAAAGGCTACGGCAGGTGGGCGGGCTGACAGATTTGAGGTTACAGTCAGATCAGTCATGATCTTACTAAATAGCAGAGCATGTTTGAGGGTTGAGTGATCTACTTCTGCTCCTAATTTGTATCTTCACATGTGGCCCTTGAAGATTTAGTTGCAGAGTAGTTGTGCTCAGCACAATCCATGAAAAGGTGGATTATACTTGCGTATTTATTTTGAAAGTACAGTCTGTAGTAACATTTCATCTTTTAAAAAAAAGTTTACAACTCAAAGCATTAAACCGCATGTTGAAATCCTATTTTTCTGAATATCACTTACTGTGGGAGTGCCTTTAGCTAATACGCCATAGAGGTTCATGGTGGCGACTCAACTTCTCAAAGGTATTAAGGATGAATGGCAACCATCAGCCAGGCCAGTGGCACCCATGCATGTGCTGCTGCTGTAAAAAGCTAACTTTCATTGCATTTATCCCCTCTGCATATGACAATAAACCTGATCCTCACAACTCCTGGGGGTGATTAAAAACCCCACCAATGCAGTAGCTATCCTCATAAAGGGGAAAAGATCAGCTTTCCACAAATAGTACCCTGCCGTTGTGGCAGAGCACACTCCGCATCTGTAATGCCATATACCCCCATGGCCATCTGCTCAACTCCAGGATCCCGACACTCATTTTAAATTGATCTTTAAAAATGCTGTTATGGACACATTGATGAGAACAAGTTTTTGTTGTACTGTGATCAAAAGACAACTGCAATACTAGATAATCATGTCCATAGTACACATTCAAAGAGACACAAAACTGAAAATAATAGGTCTTAAGGCAGTTGGTGCTCTGATACTTTTAATCTGATCTCATCAGCTATTTTATAAAACATATTTAAAAAGGAAAAAAAATTGTGCTGTTTCAGCATTAGTATAATATGAAACCACATCAAACATCACCACAGTTCTACCTCACCTTCCTGCTTATTTCTGTTCAATGCTGCATTTCAAGGCCAGTAAGAGTCTGTGATCAAATATGAATGTTAATATGAATGGACTCAGTTGCCACATGCAAGCCTCAAAATGAGTGATATCTTAATATTCACTTTTCACAGTACAAATATCATTTATTGCCCAACTTAATTGCTCTACAGAAGGTGATGCTGAACTACCTTCTTGAATTGCTGCAGTCCTTCTGGTGACGGTACTTCCACCAACATTGGTAGAGTTCCAGGTGATGGGGATGGCGAAGGAATGGTGATATATTTCCAAGTCAGTATGGTTTTGCACTGGGTGAACCTGCAGGTAGTGGTGCTCCCATGCATTTGCTGTCTTTGTCCTTCTTGATGCTAGATATCATAGATTTGGGAAGTGCTGTTACGAGTAGCCCAAGTAACTGCAGTGTATTTTGTAGATGGCACAAACAGCAACCAAGATGTGTCAATGGTAGACGGAATGAATATTTAGGGTTAAGGATGAGATGCCAGTCAAGTTGACTGCTTTGTTCTGAACAGTATTGAGCTTTCTGAGGGTTGTTGAAGCTATAGTCATCCAGGCATGTGGCAAGAATTTCATCACACTCCTGACTGAAGTCTCACAGATGCTGGGAAGGTTCTGGGGTATCAGGAAATGAGTTTCTTGCCACAGAATTCGTTAGTAATTACAGTATTTATTTGGCTGGTCCGGCTGAATTTCAGTTCAATGGAAAGCCATCCCAGAATGTTGATGAGAAGGTACTTTGTCACACAAGGATAGGTGGTTAGACTTTCTCTTGTTGGAGATCATTAATTCCCGCATCTTTGTAATGAAAAGGTTACTTGCCATTTATTAGCCTGTGTCTGAAAGCTGTCTTGGTCTTGCTCTACATGGGCATCAACAGCTTCATTTGCTGAGGTGTGGCAAATAGAATTGAATATTGTGCAAAAGACCTGATTCTATGCTGGAAGGAAGGTCATTGACGAATCAGTTGAAGATGGCTGGGCCGAGGACACTACCCTGAGGAACTCCTGTAACGCTATCTGGACTGGAATGATTAAACTTGAACTACTATTTTCCTTTGTGCGAGGTATAACTTCAGTCACTGATGTGCTTTCCCTTTGATTATCCTCAGCTTTAGCTTTCCAGGGGTCAATGATAAATTATTTGGTCAAAAGCTGCCTTAATGTCAAGGGCAATCACTCTCATCTTTGTCTTGGCACACTTTCTCTTTGGTCCACACTTGAATCAAGGCTAGGATGAAATGGGCAGTACAATGTTGATGCCAAAATCTAAACTGGGCAAAGGGTGAAGTTAATAGTGAAACAGTGCCACTTGATAATATGACTGATATCAACTTTGACGACTGAGAGTAAACTGATGGGTGGGAATCAGCTGGATTCAATTTGTCCTGTTTTCATATTTCATAATAACATAGGAGGAGGTTATTCGGGTCATTGTATCCACGTTGGCTCTCAAGCAATCTCATCAATCCCATTCACTTTCCTGTAACCTGCATGTCTATCCACTCCCCCTGAATCTCCTACCACCCACCTGCACTAGAGGTAATGTAAAATGGTCAACTAACCTATCAGCCTGCAGGACTCTGGAACAGTCAGGGGAAAACCCACTCTATATCTCTATTAGCCACATGTACATCGAAACACAGTGAAATACATCTTTTGTGTAGTGTATTCTGGAGGCAGCCTGCAAGTGTCACCACGCTTCCGGCGCCAAGATAGCATGCCCACAACTTCCTAACTTGTACATCTTTGGAATGTGGGAGGAAACTGGAGCACCTGGAGGAAACCCATGCAGTCACGGGGAGAACATACACAATCCTTACAGACAGCGGCCAGAATTACGTTACACTAACCACTATGTTACTGTGTATGCCTTAGACAACAGTGAAGATCAGGATCAAACGTGGGGTGGCTGGAGCCATGAGGCAGCAGTGTTACTGGCTGAGTGGTAAGGGCATACCTGGGCAATTTTCCACATTGATGGGTAGATGCCAGCTTTGCTAAACAAACAGCTGGTAGCAGGCAAATGGGAATAGCACAGGTAGGTATCACGGTTGAAATGGACAAGTTGGGCTGAAAGGGCCCGTTTTATGCTGTATAATTCCATGATTCTATAGCTCTGGAGAATTAATCTTCAGTACACTGCCTTCAGCCTGGTTGCAAAACCTTTGCTATGATGGTTTCCCCTCAGCATTTTCTCTATAGTGCTTGGAATGAATCGAATTAGCTGATGACTGACTTCTGTGAAGGTGGAAGCTGAGATGGATCATGCACACAGCACTTCTGGCAGGACATGTATGCAAATCCTTCAGCCTGACCTTCAGCACTCATCCCATTGTTGGGGATGGGATGTTCTCAAAACTTCCTCTCCCTGTAAGCTATTTAATTGTTCAAAACTGCAGAGCTTTGATGTTATCCATTGGATGTGGAATCACCTGGCTCAATCTATTGCTGTTTAGCATCTACACGGTCCTGTGCTGTAACTATATCAGATTGGTACGTTATTTTTACACAGATCTGTGTTGTCCCATCCTCCCATGTGTCCTGCACTTCTCAATGGATCCAGATTAATCCCCAAGCATGATTACAACAATAGAGTGAGAGGTATGCCAGGCCAGTATACATTTCTGCTGCTGATGGTCCATAGCACATCACTTTGTGCTGCCAAATGTCTGAGTTGATCCTATTTAATAGTAGAGGATGGAGGAATCCTGCAGGTGAAGATGGGACTTTGTTTCCAAAAGGACTGTGCAGCTGTCACCATAACCACTGCTGCCACAGACAGTAGGATATAGGTAGTTGTAGACTGGCGAGCACAAGCTCATTGGTTTATCCCTTGCATTGACTCAGTCACTACTTGCCACAGGCGCAGCTTTGTCCTTCAGGACCTCACCAGCTCAGCTAAAAGTACTGTACCTCGGCACTTTTGTGATGGACATTGAAGTAACCCATCCAAATTATATTCTGTGCCTTATTTCCAGAGCTCCTTTCACTGGACGCTCTCCTTCCCATAGTTGACCTGATGCAATGCAACTTTATCATACCTGGAGTCAATGTTGATGATTGGCACAAATATTTCACTGTACACCACCTTTGGTGAATTTGTCATGGCGGGAACAAGACTTACTCTGGGACTTTAATGGAGCAGTCCACTGCAACATTTGTAAGCTTGGGGATTTCAGGTTCATGTTTGACCAGTCTGTGGGACAGTTTTCCCAATTCAGTTACCAGTATTCATATGCTTATGAGCCAGATTCTGCACTGGGTCACAGTATTAAAAAAAATCTTTTCTAATGTTATCCAGCAATTAGCCAATAGTCATTTTTTGTTCATTGGGAATATAGGCACAGCAATTGCATTTCTGGTTAGTAAATTAACAAAAAGGAGCAATGAATACTGTTGCTGGGTAAGTAACTGCAATGCTTCCAAGTTTATCAGAAATACACATGAAGTCCATTTACTTGTATTATATACACGAGATGTTATTACACTCAATGCAGTTAGTAATTTCTGCTGTACAACCCACAATACTCTGAGTATAAATAACTCCTCCTCTGAGAATCTTGTAAGCGTTCTGCTACTGGCAATGAAACTCCCCAAGTAAGTTCCCCAATTTCCCCTCGATGTCTGAGGGTGTACATAGTTGCTGATTTATTCTGACCATTTAACCAAGACCAGAACTCAATCTGTTATGGTTTGCCAGAGAACAGATTAAATATCTAAGAGCAGTAAATCATATCAAATTGCAGACAAATTATATTTGGTTACTTTGTGGAAATATAAAAGCACGGCAATACCAGATGCCACCTAGGTCCCACTCTCTACCTATAGCAAGCTTCAGGTTTTTCAGATGTTTCTAATATAATGAAGCTTGTGATGTAACAAGAGCACAAGATGCATTTTAAAGCTTTGGAAACAAGATTTGCGATGTCAATTTCTGAGGAAACTTGGAATGAAATTTTCAAATTGGTTAATACTTCCTCATTATGTGCCTGTCATTCTCTCCTTCAATTTAAAGCGGTCCATAGAGCTCACTTGTCTAAAGATAAACTATCCCGTTTTTATTCCACTATATCTCCTTACTGTGACAAATGCAATAACGGAGTGGCTTCTCTAATTCACATGTTCTGGACGTGTCAGAGTCTTAAAAAATATTGGACAGAGGTCTTTCAAACTTTTTCTGTACTTGTCAAAATAAATTTTAAACTTAATCCTTTGACTGCACTATTTGGGTTTGTCGGAGAAAAAGATAACTTTGAAGGCTTCTGATTTACACATTCTGGCTTTTATTTCTCTTATAGCCAGGAGAGCTGTGTTGCTTAAATGGTAGGAAGTTACTCCGCCTACTCATGCTCAATGGTTACAGAATGTTATGTCACACCTGAATCTAGAGAAGATTCGTTGTTCAGTTTTTGAATCTAACTTAGACTTTCAAACCTTGTGGGGACCCTTTTTGAATTATTTTCAAAATCTCTGATTTGGTGACTAAAATGCAGATATTGGCTGACATTGTTACGTTTTAAGGGTTTTTCCTTGTTGTTTTTTCCATCAAACAGCTTCGGTTTTTGGTAGTAGGAGTAGATTTTTTTATATAATAAAATATTTTTTTCCTTTATTAATTAACTATTACATGTGATTATTAATTTAGAGTATTGTGACCTTAAGTATGATTTAACACAACGTATTTAGTAGTATTTTTACTCTCTTTCTTGATGCACGTACTCTGTATTTTTTTCTGGATTTAATAAAAATATTATAAAAGAAAGAAAAGCTTTTATTCACAAATGAATGTATTCACACAACAAAGCAATTGACCTGAAACTTTAACAATTTCTGCCTCACAGTCACTGCCCAATTTCCAGCATTTTTGTTTTCTCCAAGCAGATATAAAGAAGCTTGAAGCACATGTATACTATCAAAAGCTGGTGAATGTTGGATTGGAAACAGCATTACTGATGTCTGTCTGCTTGGGGTTAATGACAAGCTGTTACATGGTAAACCTTGATTAAAAGAAATAAGCCTGCAACAGCCCATTTGTGAGGGTAAAACTGAATCTAGAAACACCAAAGTGAATGCATTATAGCATCATACTTCACTTCACAGGCGTTAATATGGTACCCAAATAGTTCTGATAAGTATGACACGAAACAACTATCTTTCCCCAAGTGTCTCAGGCCCCACATTTCATAGACAACTGATTTTGCTTACATTTTCACAGCTAAGATTTCACGTGATGGATTATTAGAAAACACTACATCTGCTGTAAATGCAAAACCAAAAACAGAATGCTAGAAATATGTTCAGATCTGCCAGCAGTGGAGAAGTGATAGGGTAGACAAACGTTCTGGGTTCAATCCCGAAGTTACAACGCTCAATATTATAACTAACACATTTTGATAAACTGTTTCTTCTTTGCAAGTATTTTCCAAGTATACCAGACATTGTTGCCTTACTAATTGTTCATCTCAAAAAAATCAGTAAAATGATATTGAAACCAACAAGGATTTATTGACCTGAAATGTTAATTCTGTATCTCTTTCTACAGATGTTGCCTACACTGCTGAGTGCTTCCAGCATTTTCTGTTTCCATTTGTGAAAATGATATTGAAGGTTTCCTAAAGGAAGTAATAAACAGGAGCTGGAAAAGGCCATTTGATCTTTTAAGCCTGCTCTGTCATTCATCTGGATCATGTTTTTCTACCTCAATGTCATTTTCCTGCACTATAACACTATCCCTCCATTTTCTCAATGTCTAGAAATATATCTATGTTTTGAATGAACTCAATGACTGAATCCTGGAAGGTAGATAATTCTGAACATTCACCACCCTCTGCTCAGACCTTAATGGCCTACCTTTTATTCTGAGACTATGCTCACATGTTGTAGACTCTTCAACCATGGGAAACATCCTCCCAGTCAGTCAAGCCCTGTTCTAATTTTTTAAGTTTTAATGAGATTTCTTTTCATTTTTCTGAGCTCTAGAGAATACAATCAACCTCGGCATGGCCTTGCACTGCACTTTCTCTGAAACTGTAACATTTTATTCTGCTTTCTGTTATTGCTTTTCCCTTGTAATACCTCAATGTACTGATGTGATGAAATGATCTGGATGCAAAATAAAGTTTTTCCACTGTACCTCGGTACATGTGACAATAATAAACCAATTTACCAATACTGTCACAGTCTACTCAATCTTTCCTCATATGGCAAGTAGCCATCCCTGGAACCAGTCTAGTGAACCTTCGCTGCATTCCCTTCATGCTTATGTAGGGAGATCTAAATTGTACATAACACTCCAGGTGCAGCCTCGCTATGGTCCTATAGAATTCCAGAAGACATCTTTATTCCTGTACTCAAGCCCTCTTGTAACAAAAGCCTAATCATTTTGCTGTACCTGCATGCTGGCTTTTAGTAACTTGTGTGCAAGCACCCTTGAACATCAGCATTACAAATCTCTTACATTTAAAAGAAAATTGGCTGTTGTTCTGTTTTGTGCATCAAAATTGATTACTTCACATTTTTCCACTTTATATTCCATCTGCTGTGTACTTGCCCACTCACTCAGCATGCTTACATTCCCTTGAAGTCTCTTTACATCCTCCTCCCTCTAACAATCCTACTGGTTTTCATTCATTAACATACCTGGAAACATGATATTGGGCCCCCCTCAGCCAAATCACTGACATCCATCATGAAACGCTGAGGCCCGAATCATTAGAATATAGAACAGGCACAGGAACAGGCCCTTAAGCCCACAATGTCTGTGCTGAACACGATGCCCAAATTAAGCTAAATCTCTCCTTCCTGTACATGATCCATATCCCTCCTGTACATGATCCATATCCCTCCAGTACATGATCCATATCCCTCCTGTACATGATCCATATCCCTCATTCCCTGCAATAAAGCCTAACTAAAAGCCTCTGAAACATCACTTTGTATCTGCTCTCACCCACCACCCCCTGGCAGCCCGTCCCCCAGGCACCTACCGCTCTGTGTAAAAAAAAACTTGCCTCACACATCTCCTTTGAACTTTCCCTGTCATCTTAAATGTATGTCCTCTAGTATTCGACATTTCTACCCTGGGAAAAAGACTGGTCTATTCCTATCTATGCCTCTCATAATTTTATAAACCTCTATTAGGTCTCCACCTAGCCTTTGACATTCCAGAGGAAACTACCCAAGTTTGTCCAACCTCTCCCTTATAGCTCAAACCCTCTAATTCAGGCAGCATCTTGGTGAACCTCTTCTGTACCCTTTCCAAAGCCTTCCACATCCTTCCTGTAATGGTGAGACCCGAACTGTTAACAATACTCCGAGTGTGGCCTAACCAAGTTTTATATAGCTGCATTCTAACTTCCCTACTCTTGTACTCAGTGCTCTGACTAATGAAGGTAAGCATGCCATACGCCTCCTTTACCACCCTATCTACTTGTGTGACCACTTTCAGGGAGCTATGGACTTGAAACCCAATATCCCTTGGTACATCAATGCCATTAAGGGTCCTGCCATTATCTGTACACCTTGCCCTTACATTTGACCTTCCAAAGTGTAACACCTTGAACTTGCCCGGATTAAACTCCATCTGTCTCTTCTCCACCCATATCTGTAGCTGATCTATATCCTGCTGTATCCTCTGACAACCTTCTTCACTGTCCACAACTCCACCAACCTTTGTGTCATCTGCAAACTTACTTACCCACCCATCCAAATCATTTATATACATCGCAAACAACAGGGGTTCCATCACCGATCCCTGCAGAACACCACTGGTCACAGACCTCCTGCCAGAATAACACCCTTTCATCACTATCATGTCTTCTATGAGTAAGACAATTCTGAATCCAAACCACCAAGTCATCATGAATCCCATGCATCTTTATCTTCTGGAACACCCTACCATGAAGAACTTTGTCAAATGCTTTACTATGTAAACAACATCCACTGCCCTACCCTCACCTTCGTCACCTCCTCAAAAAACTCAATCGTTTGTAAGACATGACCTGCCCACACAAAGCCATGCTGACTGTCCCTAATCAGGGCCACACTTTCCAAATGTGCGCAATTCTATTCCTAAGAATCCTCTCCAATAGCCTTCCTACCACCAGCCTATAATTTCCTGGATTATCCCTACTTCCCTTCTTAAAGAAAGGAAAAACATTAGCTACTCTTCAGTTCTCCAGGACCTTGCCTGCTGCTAGTGAGGATGCAAAGGTCTTCGTCAAGGCCCCAACAATCTCCTCTCTTGCCTCTTTTTGGGGAGATGTTGTCATCAGGCTCTGGGGACATCCATTTTAATGCCCTTCAAGGGCCCCAACATCACCACCTTCTTCATCTCAAATGCACGTCCCACACTGATCTCACTATCCTCCACATGCCTCTTCCTTGGTGAATACTGATGCAAAACACGTGTTTAGTACCTCGCCCACATCCTCTGGCTCCAAGCATAAATTCCCTCTTTTATCCTTGAGTGGTCCCTACCCTCTCCCTAGATATCCTCTTGTTTTTAATGCAAGTATAAAATGCCTTGGATTCTCTTTAATCCTACTTACCAAGATATTTCATGGACCTTTTGACCCTCCTATTTCCCCTGCTTGAATTTTTTTCTGCTTTCTTTTTATTCCTCAAAGGCCCCATCTGATTTTAGCTTCCTAAACCTTACATATGCTTCCTTTTTCCTTTTTGATGAAATTCACAACCTCCCCGCCATCCAAGGTTCCCTTACCTTGACATCTTTGTCCTTTCTTCTTACTGGAACATGCCGGTCCTAAAGTCTGATTCAGATGGTCTTTAACAACTCCCACATATCAGATGTGGACTGCTCGATACAGCTGCTCCCACACATTGATCTGTGTAGTTTTCCCACTAGATAGCCTGCTAACCTGAGAAAGATATATTTATTCTCATTCCCAACTCTGGGTGCTCTAACCTTGTTGATCAGTCTCCTATGTGGGACCTTATCAAAAGACTTCTGATAATTTCACCATTTTCTTCTATATATTTTTTTTGAAACAAGTACCTTATTTCACTTCATTTTCCTCATTCTCCCCAGGACCCCTTGGTTTTTCTGGTATTTCCTGTAGGTTTTTTTGTGCCTTATCCTGTGAAACAGACACAAAGTAGTTATTTAATTCCTCTGCCATTTCCTTATTCTCCATTATATATTCTGTTTCTGTTTGCAAGGGTCATACATTGGCCTTTGATTTTTTCTGTACTATTTTTGCACACCATAGCTCTTGAGAGCATTTAAATGCCAATTGCCAATTTTACTCACATTTTCACTCTCATTTTCTATCTTGTCTTTATAAATTTTGTGGTCCTCCTTTGCTGAATTCTAAAATGTCCCAATTCTTTGGCCTACTGCTACTTCTGGCAATGTTATCAGCCTCTTCCTTGGATTTAGGTCCATCTGTAATTTCTGCTGTCAGCCATGGATGAACCACTTTTCCTATTGGGTTTTTGTACTTTAAAGGAAAATATATTTTTCTGCAAATCATGTATTATTGTGTCCATCCACCATCATAGTTTCCAATGCATTCTCCACGTAACCACAACCACTCTCCCCTCATATCTTCATGGTTTTCTTTAAGATTTAAGACCACAGGACTCTCAAACTTATAATGGAGCTAAGAGCACTTGCATACAGAAAAAGACTCTGCATTCGTGTACTTTTTAGCCATTTCTGAATGTTTTACTGTATTTTTCCTTTCTTAGAAGAGGAAATTCAAGAGGGTTGGCATGGCGGACACAGCTAATAGAGCTGCTGCCTCAGTGCCAGCAATCTGGGTTCAATCCTGACCTCTGGTGCTGTGTGGAGTCTGTGCATTCGCCAATGACCATGTGAGTTTCCTGCAGGTGCTCTGGTTTCCTCCCGCCTCTCAAAATGTGTGGGTTGGTAGGTTATTTGGCTACTGTATAATTGCCCCTGGTGTGTAGTATGAGTATGGTGGGAGTTGATGTGAATGTGGGGAGAATAAAATGGGCTAGGGTGGGAATGGTGTAAAAATGGGTGTTTGATGGTTGGGCACAGACTTGATGGGCCGAAGGGCATGTTTCTGTGCTGCATGTCCTCTCTTTATAATGGTCATCCAGTTTGTGGGCTAGCAGAGGTTTGCCAGAATAGAAAATCCAAAAGAAAGTGCAATGGAAAACATTTTTTATGTGGATAGGGAAACAGAAAAAATAGAACCGAGTTCAACCTACAATTGCAATTCAATGTTCAACTTTTGAAGAAGCATATTACTTAAATCTCTTGGATTCTTTTGGCAAAAGCCTAAAACAGGGGATGGTGTCCAAGTAGAGAAAAGAATGAAAGTAAAGCAAAGAACAGCCGGAGGGGAACAATGTAAACAAAACAGAAATTTATAAATAAATCACATCACTGAACACCACAAAAGCAACATATTCTGAGACCAAATAAATTTAGGATCCAGATTAAAGTTTTGAAAAAGTTGGCATACACCGACAAATCCATTCAATATTTGCATCACAATATTTAACTATTCTAACATCAGGGCAATAATTTTTAAGAAAGGAAAACTATTTCTATCTAAAATTCAGAGTCAGCACTAGGGAGGAATTCTACTGTCACTATATTTTGTAAACCATTGGCCATGGGTTGCAAAACGAATGATAACCGTAGCATATTACCCAAGTGAAAACCACACTATGCCAAGTAAAAATTAATAAAAAATGTAAAACCCATGAACCACATTAACCATGGAATAAATACAGAACATTCTGGAAATACTCAGCAGCTTAGGCAACACTTTGGAGGAGAAACAGTTAATGCTTCTGATCGTTGTGCCTTCATCAGAGCCATATCACTGTGTTAAATGTTAACTAGTTGCTCTCTCCATACTTGCTGCCTAACCTGCTGAGTATTTCCAGCAGCTGCTATCTTCATTTCAGATTTCTTTTGTACATTAACCACAGAACTGGTTCCACTATTATTCTTTGTTCTATGGAGTGGGGGATGATGATAAGCCATCACACACTAAATATTAATTGGTCTACAGCAATAACACCTTAAGAAATTCTGAACTTAGTCAAATGATTACCTTTAAGCATCACAGTTGCTCTTTTGAAGTACTCTGGTTTGCAAAGGCATCACAATGTGCATGCTTTAAAACAAGGATATGCAAAAAAATTATGGCAGTGAAAGTCTCCGGATCCAACTCCATTATCACTACTGGTAAGAAATAAGAAAGCCAAGAAAGACAGACCTTGCATCAAGAATGAATCTCAGCAACCATTTCAAATAGCATTGATCCATGGGTCACAAGTGGTACCATCAGAGATAATGTGTTGGGTATTTTTGTGTTCTGATGCTCGGTGAGCAATCAGATTTGTTGAGAAATTCTGCAAATTCAGGTTTTCAATATAATTCCTATTATGGAATCAGGATGTGGAAGGGTTAAACTTCAAGGAATATAAACCTATAATGATTTTAAAACTGAATCATCCTTTTGCAGTGAACACACCCCTCTTTGCAACACAGAATCACAGCTGCTCTCTGCCTATATACATCAGTCCTGCTTAGTTGACATTTCCATGATTATGCAACTATTGGCACACAGCACAGTACTGGACCCTTTCCCCAGCAATCCTCCAGAATATCTGGCAAACTCCACTAATCGTCCTGCATAAGTTATACATTACTACATTGCTGTCAATGTTTGTGCAACAGAGGTACTGAGTTCATCCGCTTGTACACAATTCTTTCTTCCAGGTTTAACTAATTTTTTTCTGGCATTTATATGAATTCAGGACTCTAGCAAATTCAGTCCACTCGGTATTAAGTGTCCTTTTACTAGCATCTGACAGCAGTCTGGAATCAGCTTGTGATATCCTGGTCTGGTCAGATAAGATTTGGTCCAATACAGCCATAATTTCATCAATTATTTGTTTTTATTATGCTAGCCCACAAGAGATATTAAATTAAAAATATATGTATTATAAACAGGAGGCTTCATGTGACTTTTCTTGTTTTAAGTGCAATGTTTTTGAGAGATGGGAAAGCAGTGGCAATAAACAGACTGTGTGCTAGAAGGCAATTATTTAGTAGGCAACAAAGATCTGACACACATGGGGAACTTTCCAGCTTTCCCATTAATCCTGCTTAATTAAATCTGAACATTTAGTCTTGGGTTTACCTTAAAAGATTGTTCGAACTTTTACCCATCCATGCCTTGAAGAATGCAAGCCTGTGGATTTTAACCACTTGGTGATATTAAATTGTGATGCAAAATTGATTGCAAGCACATATAATGAAACTTTTAACATAGCTCTTACGCTAGAACCACAATAGGTGAACAGAGGTAACATCCACCACTGTGCAACATTTGATATCATTGTATCCAAATTAGTCTATGCATACACAACAAAGTACGGGCGACCCACAGAAAACAAGTCAACAGATGCAAAGAGCCATGCCCTTATGATACTTAAAAGGCATAAACACTAATCTGTAATTTGCTGGCAAATCTGTTACTGCAGACATCCATGCAATGATGTTACACAACTCTGTTAATCATTCAGATGAAGTCTTCCATATTTCTGGAGGGATATCATCCCTGTAACCATCCATACATTCTGGCCCTCACAGTCCCCTGACCTAAACATCATTGAAAATCTGTAGATAGACCTCAAAAGAGCAGTGCATGCAAGACGGCCCAAGAATCTCACAGAACTACAAGCCTTTTGCAAGGAAGAATGAGCAAAAATCCCCCAAATAAGAACCGAAAGACTCTGAGCTGGCTACAGAAAGCGTTTACAAGCTGTGATACTTGCCAAAGGGGGCGTTACTAAGTACTGACCATACAGGGTGCCCAAACTTTTGCTTCGGGCCCTTTTCCTTTTTTGTTATTTTGAAACTGTAAAAGATGGAAATAAAAAAGCTTGCTTAAAATATTAAAGAAATGTGTCATCTTTAACTTTATGCCTTTTGGAAATCAGGTCATCTTTTACTCGCTTAGCTATTCACAGTAACAGAAATTTCGACCGGGGTGCCCAAAATTTTGCATGCCTCTGTGTGTGTGTGTGTGTGTGTGTGTGTGTGTGTGTGTGTGTGTGTGTGTGTGTGAGTGTGTGGATATATTATATTATATTATACACACACACACACACGCAGCAGTAGGTGCCCAGAACATGCTACCAGGGTCGTGGGTGGAAGCAGTGGTGTTTAAGAGGCACTTAGGCAGGCACGTGAAAATGCAGTGAATAGATCACGTGCAGGCTGATGGATTAGTATAATTTGGCATCATGCTTAGTACAGACATCATGAGCCAAAGGGCCCTTTCATCACAGCTAGGTAATTGATCCGAAACTCACCTTCTCCACAGATGCTGCCTGTCCTGCTGCGTATTTACATCATTTTCTGGTCTTATTAACCCCATTCATACACTCCATGTTACCCAAGGTTTAAAAAAATCTGGGCAGAATTTGAAAATATGAAATCTTTATCTATGAATTGGTCATATTAAGATATTTAAGATATTTATTTATTAGTCACACGTACATCGAAACACACAGTGAAATGTGTCTTTCTGTGTAACTGAGAACGAGCTGGTGGCAGCCCGCAAGTGCCACCACAGCATGCCCACAGCTCCTAACCCGTACGTCTTTGGAATGTATGAGGAAACCGGAGCACCTGGAGGAAACTCATTCAGACTTGGGGAGAATGTACAAACTCCTTACAGACAGCGGCGGAATTGAACCTGGATTGCTAGTGCTGTAATAGTGTTACGCTAACCACTACACTACCGTGCAAAATATTTTAATTAGAAGTTTAGGAAAGTACAAGAGCAATGTTAAGTCTGTAAAATACTACTTGTTTCATACTAACATGGAGGTACACAGCAACATCAGCTACTAACAAATGTGTTGTCTACTGATACAATGTACAGTGAACAACAAGTGGTATTTTCAGTATCTAAGATAAATTAAAAGCCAATTACTATTGGAGTTTTAAAAAAAAAGTTCATGCCTAGCAAGATACTACTAACTCAAGGCAGAAGTTTGCTTGCTCAAGCCCCAATTCAGAGGCATTATCACAAAATGTTGACTGATGTTCCAGCAAAGTGCAGGGACCATGCTGTCAGAGATCTTGTATCTTATATCAAACTTTAACTTGCTGGGGGTAAAACATTTCATGCCACAAATTGTCATGAGAAAAAAAGCTCTCTTTAGTCCTGAACTAATGGTTACCCCTCAAATGATCATCACCAAAACAGATTAGCCTAGGAATTACATTAGGGAAAAAACATTTGCACTTTTCTTTTGCTAAAACTGCACATAAAAAGCAATTTGTGCATCCTCTGAAGTGCTTGTACTTATTTTCTGTTGCATTCCTACCTATCAGGAAATTGAAATGCACTCTTTGTGATTCACCCAAGCATGGGTGCCATTTCCCTGCTGTCATTCGCAGACATGATGACTTCATTGTAGTCGGCGGGTTTCTGACGTACGGACCGAAACGATCAAAAAGTCGCAACCAACCACTTTTGTTATTCACTCACAGGTAGAAAGTTGGGAACTATAATTGATTTCAAATAGAGCCAAATTTCCCAGAATGATTTCCATGCCTCCCTTGAATGGACAGACAAGGCTGATAAAGGTACGGAATCTTTGCATATGATGCTGCGATCTTTGCCCCAGGTTACTGCAGTTGAGGTCTCCATTGTGGCACAGGGCCCAACTGGACGGCTCCAAAGCAAAGGGAGCCCCATCTTAATCCATGGTACCTTTCAACCCAACCTCTCCTGATTTATCCCTTCCCTCCCTATCGTACCCGTGTTCTCTCTCCATTTCCTGCCAAACCCAATTTTCACTCATCTCCATGGCAACCACAGAGGTTGCCATGGAGAGCTCACTTTGACAGCACTGACCCCTTTCCCAGCAGGGAGTGTGTGAAAGTGGCAGCAGCTGTGAGCTCAGCAAGCAGCTGCCATCTGTGGATGCGCAAACCTGATTCTGACACTTTTAAATGAAAAAAAACACACTAAATATTTCTTAAAGAGAGGATGTGCCAGTTTGACAATTTCTGTCCACACCACAATGACATCATCAACAGAGATGGGTCCACATATCACATGAATGTGGGCAGCTCCTCCAGCTTCACTGTCATTTTTGCAGAGGGAATGAGCAGTTGACATCAAATCAGGAACAAGCCACACAGCTTCCTTTACGAAAACTTTGTGAACTATGATTATTGGCCATCCTTGCAAAGCAGGTACTGAGGTTGAATCATACCCTGCAAAAGCTTTGCTGTCCTGCTCAATTTACAGAAGAACTTTAGATTCCAGTTCAGATCTAACTTCATTATGAACATTGCTTATCTCTGCTCCTACACCCCATTAAAATGAAGGCAAATTGTAAACTTTAAAAATTGCGAAGACATAAAGGAGAGTGGGAAGGTTGTTGAAGTTATGCAACTGACAATGGTAACTTTCATTACAGTGTTCTTAGTCACCTCAAATGACTTACAAACCTTTCTGGTTAAATCCTGGGTTTGGAAAATAGCAAATCCAACTTCAATCTTCAAACAGGAACCATCAAGTCCTTGCAATGTGTGATTAGAGGATAATATAAAGGAGCATCTGAGACAACCAAAATGATTTTAGGAATGGGAATTATGTTTAATCATTTTATTTAATTTCTGAGATAGTGATAGAACCAGCAGATGGGGGAGAAAAAGGTGCAAAAATGTGTTGCATTGCACTTTTTTTTACTTGCTGCATGACTGAATAAACATGTGAATTCAGTTGTGAAACAAGTAACCTTTGCAGCAGGCATGGTGTGTAATGCAAGTATGAACTGCATGTCTCCATGTGCCTGCTGCTGCCACATAATAGACAGTGGGTGAAAAGCTGAATTTTTAATTGCTGTGAAACATATATCTGTCTTCACTGCTGGAAAATTTGAGCTATACAAATACCTGGATAGCTACAAAGCACTAAGAAGGCAGGCCCTAAATGAAGGAAGTAGGCCATCTTGAGCTGTCAACTTGGCAAACCTGTGCACCTTTGTTGGAGAATTCAATGAAGGATATGGATTAATTTGTCAATGGACCAGATCTCTCAGCATTTTACAGGTGAGGCTTTCTATTTTATTTCAGAAAGGGGCCTGATAGCACAGTTTCTCTCCCTGAGTATCCAACTTTGCCACCATGATCAGGCTTATTACCACCAAGAAATTTCATGTCATACAAGTCAGTGGTAATAAACCTGATTCTGATATCTTATTGAGAGCTGGAGAAGGAGGGTGGCCGTCCTGCTCTCCATTCTGATAATCTTAACATTAGGCTCTCCAAAACCATTAGGTTCCCCAAAACCTTTCACTACTACTGGTTCCTGTTGGGAACTGATGCTTTAAAAGCTCCAACTGCAATGTGATATTGTGCAGTTTTCATTACACAAACATTTGCACGGGTTTTGTGTAGGTGATAAGTTTCATCTGAGGTTTAGAGACTGTCTCTATCACAATATTATGATTTTATTTTCTTAAAATCTTTGAAACATTTTAATTTTATTTTTTGATTAACCCACTGTTATGCCAGTTTTATATTTACATACACTTCCCATCCCTTCTAAAGTTATTATCATCTTTCTCAAGGATCCCTTTCTTGGTGAATTAACAGACGAAGGTTATCTTGTCAATGAGTGAGTGGGAGCCGTTCAAGGGTGAGAACATACTATGACCTTATTTACAGCTTATCCCCATGGTCACCCTGGTTTACCCTATCTCAGACATTCCCCTCCCCAACCCACTCTGCAGCTTTACAAACTTTTGTCTCCTTTTCAGTTCAGACCTGAAACGTTGAATCTTGTTTCTCTTCTCACAGGTGCAGCCTGACCCGCTGAGTATTTTCAGCAATTTCTATTTTTATGTTAGTTTTCTAGCATCTATAGTTTTTTTTATATTTCAAAAGTGATTAAAGGGAGGCCAATTAAATTTTGGGTCTTCTGAGAAAAAAAATTCTTGATGTCATTAATTTCCCTTCAAACTCTGGAGTAACTCTACCCTTATTCTGACTGTACGGAAAAGAACTGAAGGTTTTAAAATTCTACATATTGAATCTGTTCAACTGGCCCCAGTATTTATGTAATCCCTGTAACCAGTATCTTTAAGAAAATCTATCTCACAAACATGAAAATAAAAAAAATCAATCTGATTCATTAAGTCTGTATCTTTCCACTGTTGCTGCTTGACTTGTTTCTAGTATTTTGCTCTCAAAGATATAATTGTAATTTATTCATCTTAAGTACAACTTAAAAATCAATAAAAGTAAAAAAAATTGCTGATTAGAAAGCAAAATAGTTTCAGTGATTTAAAGACTATGTGCTAACAAAATAAATTTTAAAAATTCCTTTTTTGCAAAATGGCAGGTGAAAAATCATAATCCACTGACAGAAACAGAATTCAAAAGCTCTCTCAAAACAAAGTACAAAGCCTCGGTTAGGATGCAAAGTTTCTTAAAATGTCAGTGTTCGCAGTGACTCTTACTCCTACCTTCTCACCCAGTGGATGACAATGATGACCCTTTTTTTATAAACAGAAACTAAATGAATAAATGGATAAATGAATGAAAATTCAGCATTGCTTACACAACTGAACAAATTACCTTGCCATATTCGGTCAAATCATTTTATAAAAACATTTCTGACGCTTTTATTGCATCAATGCAAGTCATTTTATTGATTAAAATCTATTTTAAGTTCTGTGCAGAACACAATGTTTTGATCAATTTAAATCTTTATGAAAGGATTGAAAGCATGCTGCCCATTTATTTCTGGTAAGGGCAGTGAGCTGCCCACATGACCTACCCAGAACTCAATGATCTTCCATATTAATTCAAAGGTATTTACATGTATTTTTGGGAGTCAGAACAGATAGATAATATTAGAAAAGCCATGCATATTTTTTTGGTTAAGCTAACCACAATTCTCATTCCCAAAACTCACTGCAGCAAAGACCATTACAAATCACTTCAATAACCAGTTCTAGATATTTGTGCAACAGTTTATAAAATTCATTGGGAGGGGAGAGTTAAAGCTCAGACAGAATTCAGTGATTCAGATGACATCCCGAAACCAAGGAAATAATCAGCACAAGACTTAATGTATTTTCAACATTGCTTTACAGGCTTTGGTTCCCAATCATCCATGACCTACCCAATTCCACCACAGTCAAGTAATGCTGTTCAAAAAGTAAACCATCAACAATTCACAATTTAACGTACACAACAGGCACTACAGTGTGGTTTATCTGTGAATTTAACCAAAGCAAGTAGTATGATGTTTGACTAAGCCTTTTATTTAGAAACTGCAAACCCATTCCTTATTTCCAAAAGATTTGGATATACCCCCTCCATTGATATTTAGAAAATCTTAATCTATCCTACAGGTTGAACACAAATAATAAAACAGCTTAGTATTTTATTGATTTGTAACATAATGTAAAATACTAACAACCTACCAAGTGCCTGGCAGAGTAGCAGTACTCAAAAAAAAACAGACTGTGATATATTAAGCAATTTTATGGCATAAAATGGCAACTGTTCAAAAAACAAAATTCTGAGCAGGAAGGAAATGTCCTTACTATGCCCTCTATTTTGAAACGTTTTGATAAATACTAATACTTGTGATCATTAACCAAGGTAAATGTTTAAACCAGCTGATAATACTTTGATCTCATTACCTTATGCATCTGAGGAGCACTTAATACAGCAGGGTCATTTATATTCTACATGTGTGCATCAAAATTTCAAGTAGTCATCTTCAAAACCAAAACTACGTAGATGGTTAGTAAGATCATGGAAGATCTTTGACCCATATAAAACAGTACTTTTTATAAACAAAACTCTATCAGCCTCAGATTTAAAATTAACATCTGACCTAGCACCAAGTGTCATTGAGAAGGTGTTCCAAACTTCTACCTGCATTTCTATGTAGAAACACTTCTTAAATTCACTTCCAGTAGATCTGGCTCCAATTTTGGAATATCCTTCTTCACCCTAGGCTCCTTGGCCAACAGAAATAATCCCTATCTCTTATAATAGGTGAAAATAGAAATCATCTCTTAACCTGAGGGAAGATTGAGAAATTATTGCTAAGGCATTTTCAATGCTTTAACCTGTTTCCTTTAAATTCTTGGATGAAAATCATGTGGTCCTGGGGATTTGTCATTCTTTAAAGTCACAATTTTCTTCCCTGTTAATATCTTCTTTACCCTACCAGCATGATTTCTTTGGAGTACCTAGCAGGCAATCCTCTTTCTCCACTACAAATAATACCGTAAAGTACAAAGTATACATTGTTTCCTTATTTTCACTCACAGAATCACCTTATCAGTTATCAAGGGGACATACTTTGATGATGACTGCTTCCTTTTCACATATAATGGTAAAACACTGCATTTTTATATTCCCTGTAGGTTTTTCTTCACTTTCGCCTTTTGTAGCTCTACTTTCTGCTTTGTTCCTTTCTTTCCTCACTCTCCCCTCCCCCCCCCCATCACCAGGATCTGTGATAATTTTTGCTTTAATGTGTTTTATATTGTGATTTTTAAAACCATAGTGAATATTCTCAAAGTACAAACAAATTGAAGATACCACAAGAATCGTGAATATCTCAATAAGCTACCTATTTGACTACATATGGAAAATAACTCAGTCTTTCTAGATTTCCTTGCAGTTTGCCTGGTGTCACATCTCAGAAGCAACATTTTACAGCATATTTGCTGATATCATCATACTTTCCTTGTCATATAATGAACAAAAATAAGCATTGTTCCAGATGAAGATGAACCTACAATAAATACCCTGTATAAACTTTGAACCTGTTGTTTGTTCTTTAACATTCCCATACTCTTTGCAGTTTCAAACATCTGTCCAACAATATCACAAACCTTTCTCTCCTGTGCTGTTCAATGTTGAAATGACACCATTCAGTTTATATTCTAAAGTTTATTCTGCTTCTCGAGTCTCATTACCTCCGACTCGTTGACCCAAAATTTAACCTGCCACATGGCCTAATGTCCTATCTAGATCATTCTGCACCTGCTCGTCTTTGCTCTTGACTGCCTGTAAATCTCTTCCCCTATCTTAATATCATCTCCAAATTCTGACTTCTTACCTTCAAAATCCTTTCCAGATCAATGAAATGCAACATGAACAACAAAGATTTTATTTCTGCACATCCCTGGGGAACTAGCTAGTTGCTTCTTGCCATTCTGACAGAATGCCAACGACAATCATCCTCACTGTCATCCTTTTGACCTTGCCATGTCTCAAAACCTCTCTACTTGCATCTTGTCAATCACAAATAAAAGCATCTGACAGGTTTGGTTGAAGGAGTGTAGTTTGAGGTTGGCTCCTTAGGTTACAAGACCTCAAGAAATAAATCCCACATTTGACACTGAAGACCTCTTTTACAAGACAGTAAAATGTGGAATTATTTGGGTTAAAATAAAAATAATATGCTAAGGCAATCTACTGAAAGACAAGTTTGCATCTGATGACTGGTACTCTTAATACAAATTTCTACTTCAAAAAGCAGAAGAAAGATCCAAGTAAAATAGTAAAATTCTATAGAATTTGAGAGTTTTTTGGTCTTTCAGCTGGGGATACAGAAAAATATTAAACTTACTGTTCAATTCTTGGAGAGAGGTACAGTTTAGGAAACACTTGAGTAGCTTCAGCATCCTCAAAACTGACAGACAGAAGAGCGACATCTTCTCCTGGGTCTACTATTGTATCCTACGAGAAAGAGAAAAAGAATTATTGGTCAATACCAGATCTGTTGTTTCATTACTTGTTGCAATGTCTTGCAATTATTCCTTAACACATGTTTTTCACGTGTCTTTGTGATTCAACAGGGCAAATTAGCCAAGAGAACATACTTTTCCCTCCCCTTTGAACCCTCAAGGATGCTTGCTGACTTCCAAATCACTTCCACTCTTGTAAGCCACTGTGGGCCTTCATATTCCGCAAGCGTCCCCCATTTGCTTCGCATTAACACAAACTCTCAATCAAAACTTTTGCCTATCTGTAGCAGAATCATTATCTCTAAGTGCTGAATTCAGTGTCATCTGGAAAGTGGTAAAAGTGCTGAAATGTCTCACCACTGACTCAACAATTTCATACAATGATTCTGCTACTTCTATTCACACCTTCTCCAGATGCATTTTGTGATTTTTTTTTAAATTGCTCAATTACTGTCCACTTTTGCCTTTTGTCATTTAATTTTTTTTGCTTTCCAACTTACGTTCACCTCCCGTTTTATTTTCCTCTCTCAACTTTCCAAGCTATGTTATATCTGTAAAATTTTCTAGTTTCATCAACTTTAACCGTTTCCCTTGTCACAGATGCTGCCAGTGTATTTCCAACATTTTTTGCTTTATTTTAGGTTTCCAGGAAGTACGGTATTTTACTGTTTTATTACATAATTAATATAGATAACCTTACTCGTAATCAAGGACACTATCTTATTCTGAAAAGCAAAAAAAAACACCACTGGAGGGAAAAAGAGTTAATACTTCAGGTTGATGATCTTTCATAAGAACAAAATTAACTGGAGTCCAACTCATGAAATTGGATACCTGGATCTAATCAATATTTAAATTACTTTGAATTACTTCATCATACCATAACTTACAGTGGAAAATGGCAACCACTGTTTTCAGAAATCCTTTATACTTTGCCTCCCATTTGATGCTTGCACTTATCCCTAAAGAAATTATAAAAGTCTTAGCAATCAGGCCCATGTTTATGCTGTAGTGTCTAATCTCTAAAAATGCTGGTTAAAGTAAAAAAAAATCAACCAGCGAACCATATTGTAATTGTGACATTATCGCAAATGTTCTAAATAATTTCTGCTTTGTATAATATTAAAGGAATATTCATAAAATGGATGTGGGCCAAATGCGGGCAAACGGGGCTATCTTGGTGGGCACCATAGTCAGCATGGACGAGTTGGGCTGAATGGCCTGTTTCCATGTTGTATTACCCTATGACTCTAAAAGGTTGAAGTGCAGAGAGGTGGGTAGGTGGAGGTGGGGATGGCAAGGGGAGTTCCCCTTCCTGATCACCCAGTTTATGGTAAACTACATCAAAACAGTCAAGGGTGATGAGTGCTTACTCACACACGTTTATGATGAATGCTGCAGTAATATGTTATCTGTAACATAAAACTTTACTGACCAAAGCCCACCATCTATAGCACTAAGTTTAATACAATACTGCAGATGTTGGAAATCCAAAACAAAATTAGAAAGTGCTGGAAGAACTCAGCAGATCAAGCAACAGCTGTGGAGAGAGAAATCAAGTCGATAAAACTTAGCCCTTCATGAGAACTAGAAAAGTGAAGCACCAATTCATTTGCACTCTTCCAATTTATTATACTGTATTCACTGCCCATACTGTGGACATACTTAAGAAATCAAACACAAATTAGGTGACCAATTTGCAGAATACTTTTCATTTGGCCCACAAGGGGTACCCGATGCTTCCACTTCCTGTCACTTGAATTCTTTATTGCGCTCCCATCCTAATCTATTTTTTGGCCTCCGACAATGCCGGTGTAAGCTCGAGGAACAGCACCTCATCTTCCATCTGGCTCCTTGGACTTGATATTAAATTTAACAATTTTATGTACCAGCTTTTTTTCCCCTTTCCAGACTGCATATTTCAGTTTCAATTTGTTTCCCTTTGCCCTGTTTCTGACTGCTGATATTTAAATTAATTGTGACTTTTATTTGCATTCTATCACAGACATTCTCTCTGTTCCTGCTGCTCTCTCTTCAATGCAACTTTAAACTCGGACCTTTCCAGTTCTGATAAAAAGTTCTTGACCCAAAATATGTTTTCTCTCCTCACATATGCTGCCAGACCTACTGAGTGCTTCCGGAAATATCTGTTTTTGTATCTATACCACAAAACCTGTCTGGTTTATGTATAATTGCTGGTTAGTTGATATATGTACATTTGTTTTCAATAAATAAACATCCTAATTAAATCTCTAGTTATATACAGAAAAGAGTAATACAGAAACAGCATATCTGATTTTCACATCCTTTCATTCAGCAAGGAAATTAAGCACATGGACTATGTTTATCAAAGCTATAAGATTTTGGCATTAAGTAAAAAAAAACTTTTGCATCAGGTCACAAGTCAAAAAGCAACATACTGCAGAGAGTAGCAACAAAACAAAATATAGCACAAAATTCAGCTATTCAGCCTACCAATGACTATACTGGCTTTCTGGGAGAAATATTCAACTTACCCCATTCTTTCTCCATATCCCTGCAATTTTTTATGTTCTTTAAGTAATATTGGAAATTAAAACAGGAAATGCTGTAAACACTTTCTGATCATTAAGCATCCGTCAAGGCAAGTTAAAAATTTCCTCAATTATGTATGACAATGGTCATCAACTTGAAATGTTAAATACTACTTTCCTGCATTTGCAGCACTTTCTGAATTAATTGCAGATATTTGTTTCATATGGATGTTAAAAATACACTAATTATTGAGAGGAGATAAATACATGTGCACGTGCACTAGTTTCAAGAAAACGTATTTCTTGTGTTTTAATGAAATCCAACAGGCCCAAAAATATTGGAGGCAGGATATTGAGATGGGGAAGTCATAGGATTCTGTGGAATCAACAACCAGTGGGTCAAATAGCCCCAATCATCCATTTTCTGGGTCCAATGACAAGGCCTTTTAAATTTATCTTCCTTCCTCTCTGTAATACTGTGTTCTGAGCTTTTACTTTCAATGTTCAACTACCAGTGTTGAAAGAAATTAAATTTAGATGTCTTCATATTTTCCAGTCCTGGATACTATTCCAGAATTAATTGAATACTCTGGTTACACCAAACAGTTCTATTCTGGCATATTGCTAACATGTTAATGTTTTTACAAAGCTGTGGCAACTGAAATATTTTTGGTTTAACTTCAGAAGCTGTCAGACTATCTAAATCAGGATAACACACAGTTCAGAAAAGCTGGAACACCCTGATTATAAATCTACACCCATAAATTAAATCATAGGTTGAGATTAAGGACAGGTTTCTACCAGTTTCAGAGCAGCTGCTTGAACTTGGATCAATAAATGAGCAGGGCAAAGAAAAGTTAACTATTGTAATCACTGTTGAGTTATTAACCCTTCACAATACTTATCACCTACATAAGCACTAAGCAATTGAACCGTAAATTTAAATAACATGCACACAGAAACAAACTGAGACTAGAATTAAAAAGCAGTCATAAAAACTTTGTAATTCCAATGATTTTGCCAATATTGTAAATAATTTAAATAATGATCAAAATATTTTTATTATAAAGATTCATAATAACTGTTTATTCTTCTTGGCAGTCACCTTTGCTAATCTGGATCCAATTTTCTGTATTCTCCTTTCTAGATCACATCAAATTTAAAAGTTTTTTGTCTGCACATTAGGCATTAAAACTTGTTATTTGCCACCTTTATATGACCTATGCATTTACTTTACATAACCAAAGGGGATTTGGTTTTTTTATTAAATTAAATATTTATTTCATTAATTAGAAAGACTTAATTTCTTTCAAAGACACCACTGCAACACTTAAGATTGTGGAATACACTGACTTATAGTTGGGAGGATCACAACAAAATGCAAAGTTGCAACTGAATGAGTGTAGTTCTTTCTTGTGCTATAGGTACATGTTAGAACTGTATATCATTATACCCAAATGCAAAGATGATATTGCATGAAGTGCCAAAGGAAATATTTCCTTGATCACCGAAGGGATCCATGGCAAGAGGCACTCCAAATAAATACTTGTGCATTCAATTAATGGTGCAATGACCAACATTAAATCTGTAAAATATGTCTGCAGCAGGTCATCCAGTGCAGGTGGTGAGCTGGTAAATACTTTAAGATCACATTGCTATGCATTACTGATTTGTCATCAAAAAAGCAGCACATTAACCAGCAGCCACGGGCTCTACCTGATCTTCTGGACACTGCCAGCATTTTCCTTTCGGTGGGTCAGTTAGCATCCGAGAAGAAAGAACAGAACTAACAGTGAAAGAGAGAAAACAAGCCAGTTTTCAGTAGCAGAGAAAATGGGGGAGGGATGGTTAGAACAAAGGGAATATCGCTGGCAGGTTGAGAGCTAATGAGTTAATATGGCAGTTAAAATCAAATTATGCTTCTTTGTCTGTGTTATATATTGCCGGTAGCAGGGCTGTGGGACATGCCCAGCAGACCAAACTATACTAACAGAAAAAGAAAAACTGAGCCAAAGTCAAGCAGGGATGACTGGTAGAAATGGCTAGTTCTGATACAGATAGACATGGCTGGGCATGTCCCACAGCCTTGTTATTAGAAACACGTAACACAGATAATGAAGCATAATTTGGTATTGGTATATTATTGTCACTTGTACTGAGGTACAGTGAAAAGCTTGTCTGACAAACCGATCGTACATTACGCAGTGCAGTTACATTCAGTCAGTACAGAGTGCATTGATATAGTACAGGTAAAAACAATAACTGCCACATTAATTCATTTGGTCTCATCCTATCTTTGTTCTACCCATCCCTCTCCCAGTTTCTCTGCTACTGAAAACTAACTTGTTTTCTTCCTTTCCCAGTTCTGACAAAGGATCTTGGACCTAAAGTATTAACTCTTCCTCTTCCTATAAATATTGCCTGACCCACTGTGTTTCAAACACTTCCTGTTTTTATTTCAAATTTTCAGCACCTGCAGCTTTTTTGATTTTCATTTTCCTTTTGGTTTCAGCAACAGGTCTGACCTGCATCTTACAGCTTCAACATATTCCTTTGTTTTCTCTCTGTCTGGCTCTCTCTAACTGCCCCCATTAATCGGTTGTAAACATCAGTGCTGTAAGCATTAGTTACTCCCTCTGTAACTTGTTTTCCCACTTTCCCAGTTCTGACTTAAAGTCCTCAATCAGAATCATTAATCAGTTTTTCTTTCTAATACTGCCTGGCCTGCTGACTGTTTCCAGCATATTGTGTTTTGATTTCTTCCACTGTTTATCATCCTTTATAAAACAGTAAGTACAATAACATAAGAAGGACAGAGAATCTGCTGCATCTTCTAACACAGAGCAGTACAGTACAAGAACAGGTCCTTCAGCCCACTGTATCTGTGCCGACCAATTTAAACTGCATATCTACCAGCACGTGGTCTATATCCCTCCATCCCCTGCCTGTTCATGCATCTGTCTAAATGCCTTTTGAATGTTGCTATCTTATCTGCTTCCACCATTTCCCCTGGCAGTGTGTTCCAGGCACCTACCACTCTGTATATAAAAAAAACTTGCCTCATAAATCTCCCTTAAACTTTCCCTCTCTCATCTTAAATCTATGCCCTTTAGTATTTGACATTTCCACCTGGGAAAAAGAATCTTGACCATCTACCGCTGTGTTACATGGCAAGTGAGCATAGGAGTCCCCCAGATCAGTACTAGGTTCAGGATAAGGCATTGCTGTTTAGTTGTCAACAGTGCTTTGCACCACAATGACTGCCCATCAAAACAGAAACAAAGTAGTGTGGGTGCTGGAATTCTATACTGAAAATACTCAGCAGATCAGTAACATTGTTGGAGAGGGAAACAGCACTGATGTTTCAGATTACTGACCTTTTACCAGAAATAGGCTAGGCAAGGTTTCAGATGCAGGCAAAGGGGGAGGAGGATAAAACAATAGGAAAGGTCTGTGATTGGATAGATTTCAGGAGAGATCATCAATTAGATGTTCTAGTTTTACATTCCAGGCTATTTTACCTGCGATGAGATCTTGACTTGGACCTTTGGATGGACCAAGCAAACAGGCTTTCCACTGAAAAAATAAGGTCAATTATTTTGACTATATTTGACCCAAGCTCATAAGTAAGCAAGACTAGGAGTAAATGGTATGTGGGACCTCTTGGTACATTTTGAAATGCAGTAGATCCAAATATACCTGTCAGTCCTTCGTATTACACTTGATAAGTCCAAGTTATTTTTTCCGCAGGGAAAAATTGATTATTTGAATTAAGCAACTTGGAAATAAAAATAGGTAGCAGAGAAATTATACTCAGGGTTCTTAAGATATGTGCTGAAAAAAAAATTGGGTCAACTGACAATCAAGAATATTGAAGCTGGCGGCAAGTACCTTGGGGCATTTAAAAACAGGAAAGTCTCAGAATATGCTTTCATAAGATACATTGAGTTTCTGGGCACATTACTGTACAAGAGAAACATTAATTGTGGTCCCTTTTTTAATATATATTCTTGTGTGAAGACTAATAAAGTGGTACTCAGTTTTCCATCTCCCAAGGTATTTTCCCAATATTTTTCATAGAACATAGAACAGTATGGCACAGGAACAGGCCCTTTGGCCCACGATATCGGTGCCGAACACAATGCCAAATTAAATCAAATCTCTTCTGCCTGCATGTGATCCATATCCCTCCATTCTCTGCAATATTCATAGAACAACTCAACAACTCAACTCATAGAACAACTTCCCAGAATTTGATCAAAAGAGTAAAACTAATGCCAGAAATGTGATTTCTAGAGCTGGTACAACAGAAAGGTGAAATAAGCCTTATTACGTTTTTCATCCCCATGTTTGCCATTGGAAAGGCTGCCCATTGCAAAGGAACTGCATCCAGAACTCAGTTGAGATAACCATGGAATGTGAATGTGCAACATTTAAGCTATGAAGCAATACCAAAATTAATTTTAGCTGACAGCTTGCAGCCAGAGAGTGCATTGATAAAATTTAGGGCAGAAATTTGCCCTCATAGCTCTATATGGAAACAAGTTTGAGTGCAATGTTCAGCTGCTACCTTTTCTTGTGTCTTGTACATGATTGCATGCAAACAGTGGATCCACAACAGACTGCATCTCAGTGCAGACTGGTATCACTCAATGCCGAGTCTATCCCTCAACAATTTTATCAGTTCTTCTTGTTACAATGCTGCACCTCACTTCCAACAGACCTCCTGCTGTAATGGAGCTAATTTACAGGACAAAATGGAAATAGTTCAACATACATCACCCCAACCCCAGAACCAACGTCATTCTAAATTTAATCGAGTTGCAGAACGTAGATGAGCTTGCACATGTGCATGTCTGGAGACCAAACAATTCATTTTTGGCTCATCTTTAAGCCCATTATATTTATCCAAATGCACAAAATTGCCTATAAATGTGCACATCCAATGCTTTTATTAACTGATGATGTTTTGGTGATTGTTTTACAGTAATATCAATTTTTCCTCTTCAATACAAATAGAAATTGTGCTTCTAAACTTTGAAGACCTCTATGAGGTCACTTCTAAACATTGCTTTTTCTAGAGAAGAGACCTAGGTTGTTCATGCTAGGTGACCTAATAAAAGGAGAAAGGGAAAAAATTTATAAATTTTATTTCTGCAAAATCTTTGTTTCTGCAATCCATTTACCATGCACACGGCATTCCAAATGTGGTCTAATGAAGGTCAGATACAAGTTGACCATATCTTTTCCACAAGGTGCACAGCTTAATTTCTCTTCACTTAAGTACTGCTGATATTTAGCTTTCAGAGCCTAGCCCTGATGTGCTCCACACCAATAGCCAGGTTCTTCCAATAGTGTTGCAGCATTGGAATTTATCCTATAGCCCAGCTTCCTACTACATGAGTTCTCCAAAGGCTAATGTGCAGTACTGCAAATGAATAGGAAAACTAATAGAATGACTCTCCAAGACAGCATTTGAAGACAGGTCAACCAGAGAACAGTATTGCAAGAGTTCCTCAGGACAGCATCCTAGGGCCAATCATCTTCAGCTGTTTCATCAATGGCCTTCCTCCATCATCAAGGCCAGAAACATGGATGAACCCTGATAAATGCACACTGGTCAGTTAAATCCTCAGTTTTCCAGATAACAAAAAAAGGTCTGTCCCCATATGCAGCAAGACAATATAAAAACAGGTCAGGCAGCATTGTGGAAAGACAAAGAATAAATGCTTCAGGTCCAAGACCCTTCATCAGAACTGGGAAAGAGAAAACAAGATATTTTCAGTAGCAGAAATGAGAAGACTCATTTGGTCTTCCCTTTTGTTCTACCCATCTATCTGCTACTGAAAACTAACTTGTTTTCTCTTTCCCAGTTTAAACGAAAGGTCCCAGACCTGAAATGTTAATTTTGTTTCTTTCCAAGAAGCTGCCTGACCTGCTGATGTTTCCACCAATTTCTGCTTTTATTTTAGGTTTTCAGTAATTGCAAAAAAATTTTTTGAGAGCATTCATGCCAATGGATGCAATCAGCACTTGTACCATGTAGGAGCCAGAAAATGACCATCTCTAATAAACTCTCCTTAATGTTCAACAGTATATCCATTGCTACCTCAAGCTTCTAAGGTGCAAGCCTAAATCACATTATTTATCTGTGGGCGTGAGTTAAAATAGCAAGCCAAGGCCGCCCTGATTTGTTGAACCCTAGTGCTTTTACTGGGCATTGCCAGATAATAATCAAAAGGAGGACTGTGACAAGGTTTTTTGTCTCCCCATATTGTAGCCAGCTCAGCACAGATCCAAAAAAGAACAAAGAATTCACTTTACAGTGCAGTTAATCCTTCTTTTAACTTTCCCCATGTATCTGCTGTTACGCACTGGAACAACATGTCGTGACAGTGCCTCTAAAATGTTGTCATAAAGCAATTTCATTTATTGAAGCAACAACTTTATGAGGGATAATCCCAAGTACAGTGTATGCCCACATTTAAAAGCATTTCAGTGGTGTTAGTATTTACAATATTCCACTGGCTAAATATACAGCATTGAACACAATGGAAAAAATTAAATTGCCAAAAAAGCTCCTATTGCGATTTCCATGTGGAAACACATTTTCACATACAAATGCATATATGGAGTTCAAAATATTAGATATACTTTAAACCAAATAGGGGATAAATAAGGGTCATGTCCTTTCATTAGTGAATCAATCTCTTAATTAGTTCATCACTTCTGCTTAATATTTTTTGGCTCACCTACTGCAAAACTTTGTACAAAGGTCCTCGTTACCATTCTTGCCAATTTGAATGTTCTCCTTCATGTGTATGCAAGTTATTAATTATAAATGCTTTCAAAACAGTAATACATCTCTGGCAGGTTTGTTTCTTTTCATTCCAGAAATAAGAGCCAACATACTTATCTCCCTTTATTACTTGTATTTAACATGGGTGTGGAATAAAAGTTCCAGTACTCAATGATTGGATTATTCAGAATCTCTCATGAACTCATTCACCTCAAAGCCTGTGTTATGAACAGGCCAATGTCACTATTTGGCAATAGGCCAAGTGCACTAACATGCTAAATCCACATTAAACTGCCTTCCTGCTACACTAATTGCAAACTATAATATCAAATTTATTTCTACCTTGTTTAATGGTGAAGCATTTTTTTGATCTGAGTAGCAAGGAGGAAATTGGATCCTTTTGTAAGTGCAATATCAATAAACTGTACAACTTAAATGCATCATAAAACCTCAATCCAAATTATGCAGTTCTGTTGCCCTGTTGCTATAAATTTGTTCCATCAAAACATTTTTAAAGCCAATAAAGAATTCTAGCACAAATTAAGGTTACTGCATTTATACTTCAGAAAAATTTCAATGCATTTCATGTAACACTCCAGTAGTTGGAAGTCATATCTCATACAAAGGAAGGAGGTTGTGCTGAATGGAGCCCCAGGACATTACAGAAGGCATTCCTCAGGGCAGTGTCCTAGGTCTAATCATCTTCAGTGTTTTAACAATGATCTTCCTTGCAGCATATGATCACAAGTGGGGATGTTTGCTCATGATTGCACAATGTTCAATTCCATTTGCAACCTCAGAAAATGAAGTAGCCTCTGCCTGCACGCAGCAAAACCTAGACAATATTCAGGCATGGCTGATAAGTGGCAAGTAATATTCAAGCCACAAGAGTGCCTGACAATGACTACCTCCAACAAAAGAGAACTTAATCACCTACTCTTGGCTTTCAATGGTTTTACCATCACCAAGCACCCCCACCAACAACATCCCAGGGTCACCATTGACTGGAAACTGAACTGGTCCTGTCACGCAAATATCATGGCTACAAGACCAGGTTGAAGACTTAGTATTCTGAGGTGAGTGATTCACTCCTGTCACTCCTAAACCATTCCAACATTTTCAAAACACAAATCAGGAGCATGATGGAATACTCTCCACTTGCCTGCACTGTATCAACCATTAAACATTCATTCTCTTCACCATCAGTGCACAGTGGTTGCAGTGTGTACCATCTATAAAAGGCACTGCACATACTCAGCTAGGCTACTCCAACAACACCTCTCAAACCCACGACCTTTACCATCAAGGCTATATTGCTGGTTGTTCTTCATCACTGGTTTGAGTTCTAGAACTCTCTCCACAACAATGTGAGAGTGCCTTCATAAGAAAATTTACAGGAGCAGCAGCAAGCCATCTGGCTCCTCGACACTACTCTACCATTCATCAAGATCATGGCTAATTCTCCACCTCAGCACCATTTTCCAGCACAATTTTCATAATATTTGAAATCCTTACTGTCCAAAAAACTTGCGTTTTGAATGAACCCAACGAGTATCCAAAACCCTCTGGAGTAGAGAATTCCAAGAATTCCAAGGCTCTCAACCTGCTGAAAGAAAAATTTTCTCCTCATTTCAGTCCTAAATGGCCCAACCTTTAGCTTGGTCCTAGACTCTGTCCAGGCTAAACATCTTTCCTGCATCCTGCTGCAATAATTTGGTACATTATGAAGCAATCTCCCCTCATTCTCTAAAATACATACTCTAGAGAATACAGTCCCAATGTAGTCAATCAATCCTCAAACAGCAATTCTGACAATCCTGAATGCAGTCTTGTGAATCTTTGCTGCATTCACCATACAGCAGGTACATACTTTCTTAGGTATTGCATTCATAATACTCAATACTCCAGGTGCTGTCTCACTAAGCCCTATACAATTGCAATAAGACTGCCTTACACATTTATTCAAATCCTCCCACAATAAAGACCAACATGCTATCTGCTCTCTTAATGGCATGCTGCACCTGCATGTTTGTCTTCCATGACTTGCATATAGCACACTCAAGTCTTTTTGAACATCAACTCTACCCAGTCCCTCATCCTTTAAAAGGTACTCCATTTTTCATGTTACGTGTATTAAAGTGATTAACTTCACAGTTTTCCCCGTGTTTCATCTGCCATGTTCCTACCCACTCACTCAGTTTGTCCATATGCCCTCCAAATCCTCTTTAAATTCTTCTCCAAAGTCTAAATCAAAGTGACTTTCACAGTTCTGCAGTGATTCAAGAAGTCCGCTTATCACCATCTTCTCAAGAACAGGAATAGGCATCGAGATCCAGAAAATGAATTTAAAATAATTCATTCTTTTCAAGTGCAGCAACTGCTGCACCGTAGGTAAATAATGCAGTTAATTTGCAAACAACAGGATGACACAACTACCAAGATGACTCTTTAATCCATTACGTAGCGCTAGTTAAGAGAAGATACAGGAATAATTCACAACCCTTGAAATATTGGTATTGTATTTCTTATGTTTATCAAAAACAGATAGATGTAACTTTGGTTTAACATCACTTAAAAATAAACATTCTAATATTTCATCCAAACTTGAACCTACAACCTTCTGAATATTAGATAGTACCATCAACTGACATCTATTTATGTGAACAATGCAGTTCACAGCCATTAAAAGACTAATGATATCCAAGTTTGTTCCAACTACATTTGCAATGAAATATAAAAGGCTAGCAATCTACCAAATTTAAACAATCCTCCATTAATTAACTGTCCATCATCTTTCAAACTACAATCCATACCATCGTTCAAAATTTTCATCTCTTAATCTAAGTGATCAATTTCCCAAAGGCCCTCAATCAACTGATTTGACAAAAAAAACTGATGGAAGACATAATATTTGGGAATATTATTTAGGTTTTGTACAGTGAAAATGGGCCAATGCAGTGCAGTGCACTGAAGTACAAGCATGTAATCTCTGCCGATATGCTAGATTAGCAGTTATAGTAATAGACAAGCAACCTGAAGAACTTGTTCAAATATAAACACGTATTTCTGATACTAAGAAAATAATATTTTTGAAAGATATAACATCATTAGTTTAGTAACCCATTTGCTAGAGGTATAATCTTTGTTTTGGGGATACTGATTGAAATGTATAATAGGTTCAGGGTTCAATTTCTACATTGATCTTATTTTTATTTTATAAAAAAACTTTGGCTAAAAAGATGGAGGGGGATGATAAATATTGAAGTTGGAATAAGGATTTAGATACATATTTGAAAAACAAGTTCTATCATTAACAATCAAGTGGCCTAATGCTTTATGCTTACATTTAGAACCTGAGATTCAGAAACCTATTGAGCCAAGCTGGCACGTTATGATCCAACACTGAAAACAAACAATAGCAATGCTTCCTTGCAGATGGTGTAAGTTTCATAAACATGACTAGGAACAGATCAATCCTGTTTACTAGTAAAGCAAAGAGCAGCTATGCTGGTTCAAAGAGTTTACAGGGCTTAATGTCACTGTTACTTCAATACCGACTTTGACGCAAAGCACTCTGAGGTGTCAACTCAGCTCAGTTTGCACCACTCTCACCTCGAAATCAGAGCTTTAGATTTATGCACATAATCTGTATTGACATTTTAGCAGAATTCTAATGGCAAGATGCATACAACAGACTCTGCCTGCATATTTGGATGAATGCAATAAAACCAAGATATGACTTGAAGAGCAGCAGAAAACCTCAAGAATTCTTTTGCTGGTTTAGAGTTGTGCAAGAATTTTTTTGCAGTTGGTTTTAGAATCTAGTCATATATACTGTATGTTCTGTTGCTCTCTATAATAACATCACAAGAATAACATCTCTGTTCTCCATTTTGACACATTAAATTTTCTTTTGATCCTTTCCTTTGCAGACTTTGCAACTTCCTTATTTCACTTCTAAATATTGTATGATTTTTGAATACACACTTGCCAATTTTAGGCATGGAATTGTTCTCCCTGTTCTTCAATGTTCATTAAATGGTATTTTTGGTATGGCATAAGATTAATTTATTTTTTAATCAAAGCAAACTGAGAAATGTCTTGCAGGATTCTTTTATAATGGTTTGGTTGACATTCGCAAGTTCTACTTGGTTCATTCAATTCATGCTCCTCTTACTCTACAGTTTAAAGCCTTGGTAAATGAAGCACTTGGGAAAAACAGAGCAGCCATACAAGAGCTTCAAGGTTCACAGTGAATCCTTGTTTTGCAGAACTAAGACTAGAGTCTGAAAAACAATCATGATGCAATAACCTGCAATTATTATATAGCACTGACATTCCAATGCTCTTACTCAATGTTTACAGCAGTGCAATCTCACTCCCACTAACTGGAACAGGGAGCTGTGCAACAAACGAGTCACGCAACATAATGTGTTTATATAAACCATGGACATATATACATATGTCTGTGCTCAAAGTCCTAAAGTAAGCAAAAAAGTCAGTGACATTAACTAATCCTTACTTAGTATACGTGGAGAAAATTGACAGCAAATGTAATGCATCTGTACTAAGAAACTGTAGGATTTAAGAAAACTCATGTTGAGACTTGAGAACAGTGAAGTCCATTTTATTGTCAAGTTAAAAGTGTTAAAAACTGAAAAACTCTTATTGGCACTTCTACATCTCTCAATTGTGTTCCAATCTAAAACCAGGCATGGTGTTTCCCTATTTTAGGGCTGGTTTTCATAATACATGGGCTGCAAAAGAAATTCCATTTCACAAGACCCACTTTATGGGCCCATTTTCTGCATGTTCCATCATTTGTAGTTTAAAAAGCAACATATAAAGGAAACTGGGATAATAGTTCACTACTATATGCAAATCACTTAAATTGAAAAATGGACCTGGGTTTTGTGAAATATCACATACTATTGATCTTTTATGCATTGTGCTCCCTTTTATTGTTATAAACTCGTATTAACTGCATCAATAATTAATATTGCAGAGTGTAATAATGGGATTTATTGCACCTGCCTCATCTTTGAAGGTCTTAATCCTTTAGCTGGAAGTGCCAGAACCAAATTTGTATTTTTGTTGATGGACAAAACTTAAGACTTTTTCTTCCATGAAGGAATATCTGTTCTATTCCCAATTCAAAGATATTGGAGCTGTGCTAAGTGAACAACTTACTTCCTCATGTTTGGATTGTTTTTATGGACTAGAGGAAAGCTCATGGCATACTGATGCTCAAAAAAATAAATTATGGGCTCCCCAGCATTGCAAAATCTAAGATGAATTATTAGAAGCCACTATAATGGCAACACTAAGAGCACCTTAACAGAAGAACTGACTTTTTAGAAAAATGGCTTTCTTACCAACCTGGTTAAATTCTACAAAAAGGCGAAAGGTAGACCTGCATATTCAAATTTACAAAAAGAATTTGACCAGAAGTAACACAATAAATTTATCTGGGGTTATATTTGAGGACTGGTTGCACTTTATTGGAGAGGCAACTGTCATTAAGCTCTGGGTGGAAAATGGTTACTACAGCGATCAGGATAAAAGGTACTGAGGCATCATCTGGAAGTTTGTTGATGATATAAAAATCAATGCTGCTGTCCTTTAGGAAAATAATTATAACCAGATATTAAAGTGATGGGGAATATAGATTCAGATTTATTGTCAGATACATTAGGTTGCAATGAAATTCCTTGCTCACGTGAAGCTCAGAGTAAACAGAGTACATGGTAATAATAAATACAACAATAAGTACAGCAGCAAGCACAAAAAAAAAGGAATGATGCCAAGTATAGCAGTGCAGACTGAAGTAGTGCAACAAGAAATGTTAAAGTGACAATAATGGGAGAGGTAGAATTAAGGGATCAAGAACATGGCAGCACCACCAGAAAGGGGATGTGAAAGAGATAATTGGTTCAGAAGTCTGAGAGCATGGATCTGAATCTTGATGTAATTTATATATATGGCATTAATAATGTGAGTTGGGCTGCTCAAGCCAAACATTTATATCATGCTAGGTTCTGAATTTAAGTCTATGAACAGGAAAGATAACTAAATGTTATAGTGGTTAATCTCTTAAATTTCATAACTAATGCTGAAAACCTATAATGTATAAATGCAACAGTATTGAGGCACGTTTAGTCAACATGATATAAAACAAAGCATCAAATGATTCTTTTGTAAAGGATTTTGATCAGAACCCACTAAATCAGAATGATTTGTTGAGTTTTTCCTTCACCTGGAAAAGTTTAAGGAATGAATCACTAGATCGATACCTTGTTTACAAAACCTAAGCTACGATGAAAACCTCAAATGTTTCATGTTTTTACTAAGGAAAGATGTGGAGTTTGGTGGCTTTTGACTTAAATGTAGATGCTATGACATTTATGATAGTTCTTCAAATGATAGTCCCTCAAGATAGAGGATGACTGGATTTCAATTCAGTTTTCTGAATTCTGAGGTGGCTGATGAGGAGCATGAGGGACCTGCAGACCTTGTCACAGATGGGCAAGACAACAGCTGATGGGGTGGGCAGTTTGCAGAGTGTTGCCGCAGGTCTTCTGTGTGCTTCAGATCCATGAACTTTGAGGTTCTCAACATTATTACCTCCACCGCTTTGAGCGATCATGGGCTCGATTCCCAGTAGGGATGTCATTTTCCCCAAGGAAACTTTAAGCATATTCTTGAACCTTTTCCTCTGTCTGCCAGGTATTCCTTTCCCAAGACAAAGGTCAGAATAGGTGGTCTGTTTTGGGAGTCTGGTGCCAAGCACGTGAGTGACGTGGTGTGCCCAATGTTGCCGACTGAGTGTAATGAAGGTCTCAATGCTGGATATGTAGGCCTGGGAGATGACACAGATTTTGGTTTGTTTGTTCTTCCAATGAGCTTGGAGGATTTTGCAGAAACAGCATTGGATGTCATTACCATTGTCTGGTAATGATAATTACCAATGGTGAAGGACACCATTACCTTGTGGTGCCTGCTGTGGGTAATTCAAATCTCAGAATCAAGTGGGAAAGTAGGGATCATTGCTTCCCAGTAGACCATGAATTTTGTGTCAGATCTGAAGTCTGAATCTTCAAATGCCCTCTTCTTCAATCAACTAAATGCTGTGCTGGCACATTGAAGGCGATGATGAATTTCAACTGCCTTTGCCAAGAGGTAGCTCTCAAGATACCAGAAGTGGCAGCGCACTGTGTGGTACAGTGGTGACTGGCTGGTAGAGGAGCTCTGTCTTGTGTGCAAGGCCTATCCTCTCACATACTTCAGTGAACATGTTTTTTCTTTTTTTTGCATTCATTCAATGAACATGAACCTCATAAACAGACAATCGTTTGGATCTTTGTGTTGGAGCACATGCAAGTGTAAACTTTGTCTACAAACTACAGCTTGATTGCTGAGTACTGGATGACCTTGGTTCTTGAGCGTAGTCACTGTAGGTTGGAAGAGTTTTCCATTAGCTCAGAAGATTTGCTCCTTTCCTGTAGGAAGTTTGTTGGAAATGAGGTGCAACATTGTCCCAAGATTAAATGAGTAAAGTGTTGGGGGAATGAGACAGTTTTGTTCAAAGCTGGCCTTCACTGAAATCAGCTCTGCATTTTTCTTGGAGATATTAAACATCATGTCCTCTGTGCCTCTGCATTGCTGGAATCCATTCTGCAATTCAGGGACCAGCTCTTCGGCCACTGGGTGGTAGATAAGGACAGTGGCGATAACTTTTCCTGTGAAAAATGGCAGAGTGCTTTCCTTAGTTACCATAGTTGGACATCTCCTTTCTTGAAGATGGCCACGATTATGGCATCCTCAAAATCCCCTGCGATAGCCTTGTCTTTCCAGAAGTCAACAAGGATTTTGTGGATTTGTGACTGAAGCTCTTTGCAGAGTTTGTGGACTTCAGCAAGCATATTGCCCATTTCCAAGTAGGCAACAAGGCTGGACGAATTGTGGAATGAAGTGAAGGATGCTCACATCAAGGATGGAGTTGCAGTTGAGGAAGGCTTTGAAGCACTCCTCCCAGCAGATGCTAATTGCCACTCTGTCCCTGAAGAGCTCAGCCCCATTTTTGGCTCTTAGTTGGATTAGGCCTTAGGAGCTAGGACTGTAGATGGTCTTGACACCTCTGACGACCCTCTGCACATCATGGCAGTTAGGGGGTTGCTGAATGTCCAGTGCTCTCTCCATCCACTATCTGTTCCTTAGGTCAGGGGTTTTCTGCTGGGCCTCTGCCTTCGGATACCAGTAGAGTTGTTTCATTTGAGGAATGGTGGTGTTTCTAATCCAGGAAGACTTTACATTTCTGTTTAATTAGCTCTTCAATCTCCTGGTCGCTCTCGTCAAACCAGTCCTGCTTATTCTTGGTACAGAAGGCAAGAGTCTCCTTGTAGGTACCAATTATGGTAGACTTCAGGGAAGCCCATAAGATGTGGACACTCTGTGGTTCCTCTGGGTTGGGAATCTGTTGTTGTTTGAGAAAAGGCAACTCCGTGGGATCCTTGAGAGCTCTGACAATGATAGTTGTACAGCAATGCTTCTGTAGAAAACCTGATGCTTTGGGCCCATGTTGATGGACATGGTAAGAGCAGATTTGGTGGTGGTCAGTCCAGCAGTTATCATTTCCTGTCACAGCAGAGGTACTGCTGACATTTTTGCCATCCCTCGTTTGGATGATTATGTAATCTAACAGGTGCCAATGTCAGTTACTATGGAAAATTATTGAAATTATTGTGTTTGCTAGTTATCATGGAAAATGACAGTGCAACATAGAAATTATGTATTCATAGAACGAGAGTGGATGTTAGATGCTCTCCCTTTTGCTGAGGGTCATAGACCTTTGGAATAGAATTCATACAAGTTTGGATTTGTTGAAACTTTTGAAAAGTCAACCGAGCTTAGCAGGTGGACGTATGGACTATTTAAGATCACTTTAGACTGTTACACCGAACCTGAATGGAATTGACGGTCAGTTGGCCCTTTCCTGCATGCTTTGTTTGTATAAATGTCCCGGGTCCTCCTGTGTGCAAGGTCCAAACCGAAGCACAAATGCTGATTACTAAGCTGATCTGAGCGATAGCCAAATTAGCGATCACAAATCATCTGCCTCAACAATGGTTAACATCATCAGAACTTCATAGTGTACATCACCTCAGACAACACTTCAATCAATATATTATCTTTTAGATTTAATGCAAGCTTCTCAATGTTTTCGTTTTCTAAGTATGTACACCTTTGAAACCCTAGAACTTTTTCTGAAGGATGAATGAGGTCATGACTACAGAGGTACCTGATCTTATGTCTAGACAAAAATATTAATAATGTCTGTGTGCTTAAGGTCTACAACAACAATCTCAGAAGCAACCCATGTCTGGACAAAACTATTCTTCTTGGTCAATGTTTTTCTTTTTAAATTTTCAGTGAACCATTTGAATTATATAACTTTTTCTTTACAAAAGGACAGGATTCCTTAGAGCCTTGTCAAACTCTTAACATCATAAGTACTACTAGATTATAATGTGCTGACACAGAAGTCAGAACAATACAAAAGCCTACAACAGCAACCTTGAATCACTACAAGTACTATTTTGGTACAACGTTCATAAACAATTACTTGCAGAATTCTATTTTCTACAAGTACACTATAAATAGGAGCACATTTGATGTTTCTCTATGATTAGTTCTTGAGGCATTCTGTCTGATTCAGTATTATGTCTGCAATTGTGAATATAAACAGAATCAGTTAAACTCATTTAGCCAATACTTACCACAGTCGTTTGCATTTCATTAAACATGCTCCCATTATTTTAATTTATCAAGTGATCCTTATGCAAAACAAATGATTCTTTGTTAGTCATAGTACAGAAGCCTACAATGAGAATAGTCATGTGTACTGCCAATAACATATCATTATTTAATTATCTATGAGCAAAATACACGAGCTGTTTTTTTAAACATTCAAGAATTTTTTTTCAGCTCAGGTTCATAAAAACAAAGGAACATTAGACACAGAGACAAGATAAAGTCACGTGGCCTCTCAAGTTCCGTTCTACTATTCAACAAGATCATGCCTGACCTGATCTTTGGCCTCAGTTCAATATTTTTGCCTGATTCCCCAAAGCTCTTTATTCCTGTCTGGTCCAAATACCTATCCCCAATTAGAAGCAACTTAATGACTAAGCATTTACATCCCACTGGGGTAGAAAATCCCAAAAGTTCCCACCCCTTCGAGAAATTACTCCTCGTTCCATTGTCAAGTGAGGTGGGGGCAGGGGAGGAGGGGTCAATCCCTTGTCCTTAGACTCTACCCCCTAGTTCTAGAATCCTGCATCAGGAGAAACATCTTCACGGCATCGACCCTGTCAAGCCCCATTTGAATCGTGCAGGTTTCAATAAGAACACCAGTCACTCTGCTCAGTTCCATACAGCAAAGGGTTGTTCTGCTCAATCTTTCCTCATTCGCGGCATTAGTTTAGTGTATCATCTTTGCAGCTTTACCTCCATGGCAACCCATCGTCAAATTTGTCATTGTGTTCACCCAGTTTTGCTAAGTAACAGTATGACATGCTGGGAAGAAAGTATCTTAAACTACAGTATTTTAGTCATTTGCACACACTCAAGTGAGTGATGGATTCAATTACATATTGAGTTAAAAGGATCAAAAGAATTGAATTATTTTGACTTGAAACTTAGGTAAATATGGCTCCCACCAATTGCTTTTTGTGTTGTCATTACTTCAATCTGGTGAAATTGTTAGAAAATACAATGTTAGATAACGTGTATTTAGCTAGCTTTTTGTTTGATCTTCACTATCCTTATTCACCAATATAATATGCAAATAATGGAAGCCATTGACAACTGAGTTTATAATATCACAACAGTCATCCAAACAGAGGAGTTTCTCGAAGATCCTTGCTAAAATTATCCCAGTCAAGAATTAAATTGCTCTTCTTTAGAAGGAACAGGCAATTTGTTACCCGATATGCAGGTCTTGAATGCATTTACTGGCACCAGCCAAGGAAGAACACTTCTTAGAATTAGCTACAAGAGATAAAGGTTTTGACCAAAGAAATCAAGCGTAACAAGAAAAGCAATAAATCATATTAAAACATGCTTTGAATCTAGAAGTTAATGTCAGGGACAATTCAAATATTCCAAAAAATTAACCATTTTTAAAAAAGATTTTGTGATATACACATGGAATGGATCAAAGAACTTTTGACATTTACCTGATTTTTTTCTTAAAAAGGCTGGTGTAACAAGAGGAGATATAATGAGAATATTCATGGCATGTCAGTGTTACTGGAAAGACCAGTAGTTATTGCTTTATCTCCAATTATCCTCGAGAAGGTGATGCTGAGCTGCCTTCTTGAATGCTGCAGTTGATGTGAAGATACTGCCACAGTGCTGATAGACAGGGTGTTTCAGGATTTTGGCCTGATAATTAGGAACAATTAGCTATGTATTTCCCAAATCAAGATGATATCAGACTTCAAGGGGATCTTTTCAGGTGATAGCTTCCTCAAGGATTTAAAGCATATGTTTTTCCAAGTGGTTGACAGGGAATCAAGAGGTTTGTTGCTTGCTGCATAATACCCAGCCTCCGACCTGCTCTTGGAGATGCTATTCAAAATTCCCTCCTTTAGCGTGGCACGATCATGTGCTCTTCAACAGAATTTTATCAAAAACCCAAAAGCAAAAAACTGCGGATACCGGAAATATTCGGCAGCTCAGGCAATGTTTTTGGAGAGAAAGATTATTGACCTGAAGCATTAACTCCTTCTCCCTTTGCAAAGATGCTACCTGATCTGCTGAGCATTTTATGTATTTTTCTAAAACCCTATCATACCCCCAGACTTCTGCTTTGGATCCTTTACAGAGTCAGAGCTATACAGCACGGAAACAGGCCCTTTAGCCCAACTCATCCATGCCAACCAAGGTGCCTTCCTGAGCTTGTCCTATTTGCCTGCGATTGGTCCATATCCATCTAAACCTCTTCTATCCATGTACCTATCCAAATGTCTTTCTAATTGTACCCACCTCTACAACTTCCTTTGGTAGCTCGTTCCACATACCCATCACCCCTCTATGCCCCCTGGTTTTAGACTTCCCTACCCTGGGAAAAAGACTGTGACCCATTCACCTTATCTATGCCCCTCATGATTTTATATACCTCTGCAAGGTCACCTTTCAGCCTCCTATACTCCAGGATAAAAATCCCCAGCCTACCCAGTCTCTCATTATAACTCAAGCTCTCCAGTCCTGGTAATGTCCTTGTGAAGGTTAACGACATCCTTCTTACAGCTATGTGACCAGAACTGCAGACAATAGTCCAACTGTGGTTTCAACGACGTCTTGTACAGTTGTAATATAACATCCCAACTCTTGTACTCCGTGCCCTGACCAATGGAGGCAAGAGTGCCAGATGCTTTTTTCACCTGTGTCTGCCTGTGTTGCCACTTTCAGGGAACTACGAACTTGTACCACTAGGTCTCTCTTTTCTACAAGACTCTCCAGGGCCCTGCCATTTACTGTGCAAGTCCTGCCTGGCTTAACTGCCCAAAACGCAACATTTCACACTTGCCTGAGTTAAATTCAATCTGCCGATCCTTGGCCCATTTTCCCAACTGAACTAGATCCCGTTGCAATGTTAGAAAACCTTCTTCAGTGCCCACTATACCACTAATTTTGACGTCATCTGCAAACATTCCTTGTGTGTAACAAAGTACCATTGGCAATTTGTCCTGCTCAAAACGGATGTGGGTCAACCATTCAGCACCATTTTCGTGTTTCAGGTGAATTATAATTTCCAGATCACTACTGGCTAAGTTTCGGATCAATGATAACTCCCACCAAAAACAACTGCAACTGCCCCCTCCACCCTATCCCGTACCACACTCACCAAAATGATCCCTGCACAGAATTCAACAATGAGAATGTGTAATATTTCTTGCAACATATCTGAATATTTCCATGTTTCATTATCTAAAGTCATGTGCATTAAAATGAATATCCATACATTGGACGTGGAGGGAGGGACATTAATGAAATAGTTGATGGCTGGGCCTAGGACGGAACTAAAGGCAATCCTACAGCAATGTCCTGAGGGTGAGACCATGTGCCATAAAACTGCCATGAGCAGCGAAAATCTTGAAAGCAACTTGACTTTTCTATGGATGATGGTGGTCTATTGACTTCTGTGATCAGTCAGTGCAAAGTGATGAAATAAAAGCATTGCAAATAGTTGCAACAAATAATGGGCAGACTGAAGAATTTCATGAATGCTATTGAAATAGTTGTGCACCAAATGGAAAGAGAAAAGACTTGTCAGTTTATTGGCATAACTGTAGCCAGATTCATTCCCCACAAATTTCTATGGGACATCTTTGAAAAATACGATGAACTGAATAAAGCTGCTACATAAATACTCGTTCCTTTTCTAGCATGCTTGGAATTTAATATATACAATCACAAGAAAGCACAACCAACACAAAATAAAATGATGAACCACACAGCCAAAAATAAGCCAGAAGTCATAATTAAGCATTGGAGCTAAAAAAAAACAACTGCAGATACTAGAAATTCAAAACAAAACAGGAAATCTAGGAACACCCAAAAGGTCAGGCAGGATCAGTAGGGTAAGAAACAGAATTGATGTTTTGGGTCAAAGACCCTGCATGTTTTATACTGCAGAGAAGGAAAGATGGAGAAGGGGGAGCGTCTGTGATATGATGCAGAACAAAGTTGTCAAGGTAACAATTACGTTAAAAACCAACAGCTGGAGACAGAAAAGAACAAAAAAACAACTTGAAACAGAAATTTACGGCCGTAACTATGGAGAGAGGGGTGGACGGGGAATGGTAGTTACCTGAAATTGATAAATTCATTAATCAGCTTGAGGGCTGTAACGTGCCCAGACAAGAGACGAGCTTACACATGGAGCAATAATAGGCCACAAACAGAGCTGTCAGCATGGGAGTGGGACGGAGAATTATCGGGCAGGAGACTGGGAGCTCAGGGTTGCCTTTATGGCCTGAATAGAGACATTTTACAAAGCTGTCACCCAATCTGCATTTGATTTCTACAACACAAGGCCACATCATGAGCACCGAATGTAAAACACTAAATTAGGAATGAATGCAAGTGAACTGCTGCCTGACATGGAAGGACTATTTAGGTCCCTGGATGGTGGGACGAGGTAAAAGTGCAGGGTAGCATTGAAAAGTACCATGCTATGGGAAGTGGTTGGTGGCCGAGAGTCCCAGAGGGAATGGTCTCTTCAGATTGTTGAAAGGGGAGGGAAGAAATGACTGGAATTATGATAATCGGTGCTGGCACTCATCAAAAAGATTCTGAGAAAAATCAATATCTTGTAAAAATTCAGTGTACGTCAAGGTGAATATGAGATACGAGTGATGGAAGATACATTGATTTTCTCTATTTAAAAAATTGGTTGAATTAGGAGGGAAAGCAATTCAAAATTAATTGATGAAAGGTTATCAACCTGAAATGTTATCTGTTTCTCTAAACACAAAGCTATTCTTTTTTCACATTTCTATTAGTAGTTTTTTTTTGCTTTTCAACAAGCAGGTAAATTTTTGCCGGGCCTTCAGTTATAATTCCATATTCTTTCTCTAAGAATTACAGCCACCCAGATAAATAGCATACATAGCAAAATAATGGGAGATAAAGAAATAGTGCGGCATAAAATCTGTCCTATAGTTTCCCACAATCAGGAACTTATGTAAAGTCACCGAATGAGAAAACAGCATTTTAAAAATCTTAATTCTAACAGGCACAAATTCCTAACATTATTTATTCTCTCCCAATGAGAATATAGGATTTTATTCAAATTTTTGCATAAAAAAATTATCATGAACTCTAATCTATATCATATGCTTTTGATCTCTCATATCACATTCCCTTAAACTGCACACAACTTTAGGCAGGCAAACAGATGCCAAAGAGAAAATTAGAAAAATATAGTTCAAAATGCCCAGTACGGAACATAAACATGTAGCAGCAGAATAATCAGAATAGATGGGCTTTAAAGTGGGGCTCAGTAGCTCCAGCAAGTCAGGTTTGTTCCTGACCTCCAGTGCAGTGGCTTCTACCGTGTGTGGAGTTTCCACAAGCATGACTTTCCCCCAGATGCTCCAGTTTTCTCCCACATCCCAAAGACATGCTGGTTGGTTAGGTGGCCATTGTAAATTACACCTTGTGTAGATAGTGGTGGAAGAATCGGGGAGAGCTGATGGCAGGTGAGGGAGAATAGGTTACAGGGAGATAAATGAGGGAACAGGATCGATGGAATTACAATGAGAGCCAGCATAGACGGCACAAACTGCCCCCTCCTATGAAAGGAAATATGAACAAATGTGTTAAAATATTGGGTGCAAACTGGTTCAAATGCCTAAAATTACTGTCAACATAGGGGCAACACATTAATGTCTTCAGATTACCACCTGGAGTACCTAGTCCATTATTACTGTGCTAAAATAGTGGTAACTTATACTCTGTGCTGCCCCCACCACAAAATAACAAAGAGCTGGGACAAACTACAAATATACAGCAAGCCATGGATTTATGTGATTGATTTCGACCTTTAGCTTTGGAGGGAACCATCCCCTCTGCAGCTCCTGCTGCAGAACAGAAATTTTGAAACCAAATATATAAAATATATTCCACAACATTGTACATAAATTAAATTCAGGGCTTGTATTTATCCATGGATTTTAGACTACACACTTTATAGCTGAGCAAGAGATCTGGCCCATCATGGCAGTACTAGATCTTTGCCTAAACACTGCAAAATTATTCCCTGCTCTCTGTCTATAATGCTGCATCTTCAACCATTCTAATGTATAGCTATTCTCAACTGTTTCTGTGCTGAACAATTCTACAAGAGGAAATGTCTCCAGCTCCTCCTTCTCCCTCACCTACTATGAAAAATTCCTTGCCATCATCTCCCCAACTTAGGGAAATGTTATTTTCCATTCACAGCATCAAGACCACACACTTCAAAATGTCTATTATAGTATAGTAACACTTCACAGTATTTAGGAGCACTTACTATCCATCATTATTGGTCCAGTAGAAGGTAGTGATGAACTGCCTTCTTGAACTACAATTGTCCACAATTTCCAAATTTGCTGTTAATTATAATCTTCCTATCACTCGTGGTTAAGCTGTGCAGGTTTATCCTTGTACGCCACCTTGGTTAAAGCTATGTTATAGTTCTCTACATAGTCTGCTTATCTAAGGAAGGTGGAAAAAATTCTGGACAGAGACTCTGCTATCTCCTGTCTGATTCCCTTCAAAGGCCAGTGATGCACAACATTTGGATTGGTGCACCGAGTTCTGTTGAATGCTTATGAATGAATTACATTGAATAACGAACCATTATCCTTTACAACCATATTCTTCCCTTCATCTTACCCAATCTTTAATTATTCTTATAAAAACTATTTACCTCCATTTATACAATCACTTCATTTTGTCTTTAAGGTCTTCCAATTGCCTTTTTCACCTCTTAAAACTTCCTTCATAATTTTCTTCTCCATTGCTGTAATCAAATGCCTCCCTTCAAATTTAAATCCCTTATCAATATTTATTCCAATATTTTGATTTGATCAATCCCTTTTTGTCTGATAGGAATTTAACAATTTGATACTCTTTGTCTCTTATTCAAAGATTCCCCACTGTTAATTCTTTGCCAAATTTTTCTCCCAGTTAATGAGTTACATCTTAGTTTTCTGAACACTTCTTCATTCCAAGAACACTATTTATATTTTTGACTTTTAATTATCATCTCAAATCTCATAATGTGGTGGTTGATATTTTCCAATTTTTTCCCTACACTCATAACACTTATTGGCCTCGATGCTTCTTTGATAGTCTAGCAGGAGTCTTTGTTGCATTCTTAAAAAAAAATTACCAACATTTTAGTTTTATGCTAATTTCACAGTAGTTACAATCACTATATTATTCAGATGCAACTTTCTGAATTGTATGTGGACCTTTCCCGTTATCCCTTTACTTTATTTTCCCGTTTCCTATTCCTTAACTTTATCTATATATGGGGCTTCCCAAGTTATAGATGACCTGACTTATGGAAATAGGACTTCATGTAAATTCTCCCATCCATTTTTAAAGCATTTTTCAAGACAATAATAATAATAAAAAATATTTCATGGCATTCATTAATGACTGGATATGGTATATATTCTATTAGTTTAATTATGGGTAGTCACAAGGGGAATATTTGATGAAATGAAAGAATTATACCAAGTGTCTATGGAGCGATAGAACATGGGTAGCTTTAGAAAACGAGTATTTCTGGAATACGGAGAAATCGGCTTACAAAGGAATGAAGCCCTTACGTAATCCAGAGTCTGACTGCATATCTTTTTAATATTATTTTAATGCTACTCTCTGGAATCTTACTATGTTTTGCAACTGTTATAGAATGTGTTATTGAAATTGGCACACCAACCCATTTTTGCCCTCCCCCGCCCCAGTGTGTGGGAACATAAATAAATAAATCAGGCACATTAAGTTTCCAGTATTCTTTTAACAAAGCTACTTCTCCATTTCATGTTCTCCCAGTGAAATGCTCCCAACTTTGCAATTTTGATTTGAAACATTCTGCATATTCACACACAAGCCACACACACCTGGCCCCAATTTCTTTTTGGAATCTTACTCTAAGTTTTTCCACAATCAGTTCATTATTACTTTCTCATTTTCACTGTTACTTCCATTGATCTCCTAGTTTTCCGTTTCTCTAGTTTTTATTCAATCCCTTCAAACTACCTATCCAAAGAGTAAATTGGTACCAGAGATGGCAACAAGAAATCCATCCAAAGTAAATTCTCTTGCAAGAAATAAACTTAATGTAACAACAAAATAATGTTTGGGGTTGATCTAGAGTAAAACAAAAGCGTATGGAAACTTATCTGAAGGTGGTCCTGTTGGCAATTTTAAACAAATCCATTTATTGTTCTGAGAATGGAGGAGACTTTTACCTTGAGAAGGTACGTTGGGATATTGCTGAAATCCACTGGCAGTTTCAAAAGGAAGCGGGCAGAGAATTCACCGGTCTGTGGAATTGACACAAACAATTATCATAGTACCTAGAACTGAATCCCCATCCATCCACTGTGAAAGAAGAACTGTGAAATCTTACAGTTTTTATTATGTTTATGTAAAGCATTCAATGGTTAACATTTCATATATTAAGTCTAGATACAACTTCTATTGCTGATGCAGGGTAAACATGAGCAAAATGAAATATTTTTAATGTATTTTTTTTTACAGATTTCATTAAAATGCTTAGGAGATCTATTATAATTGCAGAACAAAGTTGTTCAGGGAAGATCATTTTTACTCAAGTTTTCAACTCTTTCTATTGAATATTCAATACCCGAGAGGATAGTTGTTATACACCAAAGGTGTCACAGTAGTCAGTGCAACTGCAGAACTGATTGAGTGGAGATTATTCAATACCCTCACGTAACTAAATAAAAAATTGTTTTAAATTTAAGCGCATATTCTCCAGTTTCCACTAGTTACATTAAAGTCCAGATCCTGGAGATGAATAAGTAAGCTAACCAACTACACTATTTATGTTTTACAATCTAATGGAATGGGGGGAAATATAGCATTCAAACTGCAGTTACAAGGCATGAAAACAAAACCATGAGTCATTTCAACACATTCACATGGATCAACTAGCTGTACTGTTGGTGATTCAAGTTGCACTACAATGGAGTAAATATCCTAATACAGAATTAAAAATCAATAAATGAAAATAAAAGCCTGCAGATGCTGGAAATATGAAATAAAAACATAATGTTAGAAACATTCGGCAGGTCAGGCAGCATCTGTTGACTGAGACACTGAGTTAATGTTTCAGGTCAAAGACTCAGAAAGTCTGTAGTTTGAGGGATGAACTTTGAAATAACCTGTGAAACCAAGGCCATGACTTATTCCAGTGATTTTGGACCCAAGGAAAAGATCAAGACACTTATGGCAAATAATTTCTGCTTCAACTAATACTTACACTAGTCTTTGATTTATTCCCTTTGCTGAATCTGAACTCGGCATCTTAGCCATCCTTGAACAACCAAATTTCTCCAAGAAATTGTAGCAGTTACCATCAGTCTTCCAGCCTCTACAACCCTTCCTGTATTTCCCCTGCCAAAAGTGGTGGGATCTGTGCTATTTCCTTCCTTGGTTCTCTTTTATCTGCTTTCAAGAATGCTATATATCTCTCTATATTTTTTAAATATTTCACATCATCCCCCCTCTTTTGTGAAGACAGATACAAGATTTTTATACAGAATCTTTCTCATGACTTGCATTTTCAAGCCAAGATACTTTAATAGGTCCTAATTTTCCTTGTAATCATTTTTCCCTTTACATTTTAGGGGTTTCCTTGAGTTTAGACATCGATGTTTTCTCATGTACACTTCTGCCTTAGGCTTTCTGGAGTTCTTGTTAACTGTCACAGGTTTTCCTTTTTTGCTTATCCCATGCTTTTTTTCTCCTTGATATACAGGGGATCTAGAAGTGTGATTTATCCTTCCTCCATTACATCCAACTTCTGCTAATTTGGAATATATTTGGTCAAAACTCTCACTATATTTTTATGAATGCCCTCTGCTGCTCTGGCAGATTTCCTCACAGGTAGCTGCTTCCAATCCATCTTATCCAAATCATATAACAAGCTAGAATCTACCTTTATTTTTTTCCCCATAATTATGGCCTAATTCTAATTAAAATATGGTCATTACCTCCAAAATCCTGATCTATAGATATCTTCTTTCACCTGCTCAGATTTATTTCCTAAATCTGACCATTACTGCCCCCTCTCTTGTTGGGCTTGTAAAGTTCTCTTTAAGAGAGTTCACATTATAAATTAATTAGGTACAATATTCTGTGGAAACACTCTCACAATGGGAATTAGCAAAAATATCATTACAGGGTAACCGCCAATGAGAATTTGTGTTAAACAGCCATAACTCCAGGCAGGATCGGATCACCGTTTTGAAATAGTGAAGTATCAGAGTAGTCCAATATCAGACAGATTATGCCTATCTATACCAAAGGAGTGGGCTAATTTTATTTGGCATGATTTTAAATATGATGTGATGCACCATCTACTTTACATTATAAAAAAATTTACAAGATTAATAAAAACAGAAAGTGATTCAAATAGCCCGCAGGTCATACAGTATCTGTGGAGACAGAAACAGTTAACATTTCAGATCGATTACCCTTCATTGTTTTAAGTTCATACTTACTTTACAACATCAGTTTGTTCGAAATTCAGACAATATGCTCTTCTAAATTTTTTAGGTCAATTAACTTAAACATATAAACTTATAAATTGGCTCTGTTTGCTATGGTATCACCTATCCATTGCATTCTCCTCCAAGTATGTAGTTCCATGGACTTAATTGAAACCAATTTTGAGTTAGAATACAAAGTTGATTCCACAATGCCAGCATAACATTACTAATGGGACTAGAGTTGAATGTAGATGTGACTTCCCTATTTTCCACAAAATAGTTTTTCCTTATTATCATCATACATATATTCTGGATGTGCCAGGTGTTAGGCAGTTTCATTACAAATCCCAAAACCTTTATCTTAATTAGCACGCAAAATGAACCACTATTAAATGTAAAATTAGAAGGTAATTTTGTGCCAACGTAACATTTTTATTTTACATTTAGCATTCAGCAGTGTTTTAAACTTTAATCAGATATGTAATAGAAATTTTGGAGTAACTTAATTGAGGCAAGGCAAAAACTAGCAGATAACTCATTTCTGACACTGTAGACAGTTTAGGCTGAAGGAAGTACATAGAGCCAGCTTTCATTTTTATAGATTAGTTTCATATTTCAAAAGTTTTCTCTGTAAAATTTAAGGGAAATAAGTTTTGAATGGATGCAATAGCAAAATGAACAGGCTCACCTCAGAAAAGGCAATGCTACTTCTGCAAAAAAGTTGCTCACAGGATAACTAAATTGAAATTTGGTAGGCTGATATTGGATATTGTTGACATTTAGTCTCAACAGTTAAAATTTAAAATATGATTCATTTAATTATATTAGCTGGGAACACTACCAATGCCTTATGGATGTGGACAACTGTGGATTGGTGCTGCAATAGTGATGAATTTAAGGCCAAGTTTGTTTTCTGGGCTTGCTTTTGCAGGAAACTTATTGCCTAAGCTCCTTACACTTAAACCACTACTAGTTATCAGAGGGAGACCTTCAATTCATCTCTCTCATTTGGAGTTGAACCAAGGATTCCATGATGAAAGACACTTTATCATCCATGTTTTCACATTCATGTACTGACAGTCACCATTTGAACGGTAAGTTATCATGAAAAACAAGATCAAAGAAACCACTGAAATATGAAAGAGCAAACCTTTTCTTTTCCCAAAACAATACTGATCTCATTTTTTGTTTTGTAACTGGAAAAGTTAAAGAAAGAGAGCCAGCAATAAAACACAGTCAGGATAAAATTTCTGTGGTTAATTTTGTGTAAATCTGAGCAAAAAAACCCTGAAGAAATGACATGAAAAGCCATAGGAAAATGAGTGGCTATATCTTCACATAAGCTCCAACAAAAATGCTTTATAACTTAGCATCATAAAGTTTCTTACAATAGCTGCATTTGATAAAATGTTATTTGAGAATAAGTTGAAAACTGCAATTCATTTGACAGTAGAAAAGGGCATTGGACTGTATATAAAAATAGAATTACTCTAAATAGAAAGTAGAGACATATGCAATCAGGGTACAATGGTAATCATGGGTGACTTTAATCTACATATATATTGGTCAAACCAAATTAGTAATAATACTGTGGAGGAAGACATCCTGGAGTGTGTACGGGATGTTTTTTTAGACCAATATGTTGAGTAAGCAACTGGAGAACAGGTTATCCTAGACTGGATCTCGTGGCATGAGGAAGGAATAATTAACATTCTTGGTGCCTTAGGGAAGGGTGACCACGGTCAGACGTTTCGAATTCAGCAAAGGAGGACAAAAAGATTGAGAGGAGGAAGATAGAGCAAGTGAATAAGCTTGCAGGAAACATTGTAAAAGCTTCTATAAATATGTGAAGAGAAAAAGGTTAATAGACACACGTAGGTCTCCTATAGTCAGGAGAAAGGGAAATTATAATTGAGAATAAAGTAATAGCACAACAATTAAACATGTTTCTACTCTGCTTTCACAGAGAAGGACATAGATACATCCCCTTATTATGTTAGGGAATCAAGGGTCTAGAGAGAGGGAAGAACTGAACGAGATCAGTATTAGTAAACAAATAGTACTAGGAATGTTAAAGGGGTTAAAGGCTGACAAATCCCCAGGGCTCGATAATCTACATCTGAGAATCCTAAAGGGCCCTGGAAATAGCAGGTCCTTGGAGCTTAGCATAATGAGTGGTGACTTTATTCAAACATAAAAGATCCTCAGGGGGCTTAACAGGGTAAACACTGAGATGTTTTAACCAGTGGGAGTTATAAACAAGGGGACATAACTAGAAAATAAGGGGTCAGTCATTTAAAACTGAGGTCCGTAGAAATGTCTTCTCTCAGTGGGTAGTGAATCTCTGGAACTCTCCGCCCCCGAGGGTGGTGGGGGACAGATCATTACGTATGTCAAATAGAAAGGTAGAAACAGATAAATATTTGAATGAGAACTGAGCGTTATGGGGAACTGGCACAGAAAAGGAGATGAGGCCAGCATAGATCAGCCATTATCATACTGAATGGCAGGGCAGGTTTAAGGGGCCTGGTGGTATACTCCTGCTCCTATTTTCTTGTGTTCTTGTGTGGCACTCATCTTCCAAAATTTAGATTCTAGAGAAATTCCTAGAGATTGGAAGGGAGAAAATACAAACGTAATATTTATTAAAAATGGGAAAAAATACATGGAATTACATTCCATTAAGCTGAACATCAGTACTGGGGAAAATGCTAGAATCAATTATACAAGAGAATGGATCATTTGAGAATCATTAAATGGATTGGACAAAGCCAGAATGAGTTTATGAAAGGGAAATCATGCTTAACAAACCCACCAGAATTTTTGTGGATATAACTAGTAGAACAGATGAGGAAGTACCAATGGATGTGATGCATTTGGATTTTCAGAAGGCTTTTGATAAGGTCCCACATAATAGGTTAGTGCGCAAAATCAAAGTACATGGGATTGGAATCAATATACTGGCACAGATTGAAAACTGGTTGATGTACAAGAAGCACAGAGTAGGACTAAATGGATCTCTTTCTTCTGGGTGGCAGGCAGTGACTTGTGGGATGCTGTAGAGATCATTGTGAATAGCAGAGGTTCACGTACGCCGTGTCAATTATTTGAATGAGAGTACTAAATACAACGATTCCAAGTTTTCGGATGACACAAAACTGGGTGGAAGAGGTGGGTAGGAATGCGAGTTGTGAAGACGATGGAAAGATGCAATGCAATTTAGATAAGTTGAGTGAAGGGGCAAATGCAAGGCAAATGAAGTACAAGATGGATAAATGTGAAGTTATCATTCCGGTTCTAAAAAGAGGACAGATTATTTTCTGAATGGTGACAGATTGGAAAAGGGGAGGGGCAACGAGACTTGGGTGTCCTTGTATACTGGTCATTGAGAGCAAGTGCAGCAGTTTTCAGGTGCAGCAAGCAGTTAGGTTGATATATTGGCCTTCATTGCAAGAGGATTTGAGTACAGCAGCAAGGATGGCTTGTTGCTACAGGGCCATGGTGAGATACCATCTGGAGTGGTGTGTGCAGTTTTGGTCTTCTTATCTGAGGTAGGGGCTTTGCCGTACAGGTAGTATAACAAAGATTTACTAGACTGATTCCTAGGATGGCATGTTGCATTGGGAGAGACGTGGATGGCATGTATGAGGAGAGTTTGGGTTGATTAAGCCTATATTCACTGGAGTTCAGGAGAATGAGAAGGGACCCCATAGAAACCTGTAAAATTCTAACAGGATGAGTCAGAGTAGATGCAGGGAGGATGTTCCCAGTGGTTGGGAGTCCAGAACCAGAGGTCATAGCCATAGAGTATGGAGTATGCCATTTTGAGCAGCGATCAGGAGAAATACACACAAAATGCTGGAGGAACTCAGCAGGTGTCAGCATCTATGGAGGGAAATAAACGGTCAATGTTTTGGGTCCAGACCCTTCATCAGTCCTGAAATGTCGACTGTTCATTTCTCTCCAAAGATGGTGCCTGACCTGCTGAGTTCCTCCAGCACTTTGTGTGCACTGCTCCAGATTCCAGCATCTGCAGAATCTCGTGTCTCTGATCAGGAGAGATATCTTTTATCAAAGGATGGTGTACATGTGGAATTCCATATCACAGAAGCCAAGCTACTAAATATATTCGAGGAGGAGGCAGTTGATTGATTCCTTGATTTTGAAGGGTGGGAACAGGGTACAGAAGTGAATGCTCAGCCAAGATCATACTGCAGTAGGCCAGAAGGGCTGAGTAGCCCATTCCTGCTCCTATTTTCAATTTGCTAATTGTCCTTCAAGAGCAGGTACAATCATGTCTATGAACACTGCAGCTTCTAATCAGAAAAAAATCCCACAATTATAGATAAAACTAGAATCCAAGCCATGATGTAGCTACATCTGGAATGGAATATCCCCCATAAGTCAGTATCTGTAAAGACAAAGGAGAGGTTATAACATGGTCAAAAATAGGTCCCGCCCTTGTTTGCTGTTCCAGGACACTTGGGGCATTGGAACTGTCAAGTCTTAAAGAATGAGAAGTAAAAGGTTTTTGCAGAAGAGGTGGAGACAGAAGGCAGGTAACATTATGAGGCTTCACAGAATACATCAAATTTATATACAATCCAAGAACATTCTGGGACAAGGATTCATAAGAAGGATTGCAAGTTTGTGATAGGGTCTTAAAATCATGGGTTAGGGTGGTGAGACATTTATCTTGCCACTGGCACAAAACATCGATGGAACTCAAGCTGAAGACGCGTGTACAAATGGACGTCATGTAATTCTGTTTAGAGATGATGATCAAAGATGAATTTCTCTTCCAAAAGCTTTAAACTTAGAGGTTTAACAATTTTGTTTTGTAAACAAAGACTAGAACTCAAAATACCAACCTGATAGAACAGTTCGGATGCTTTGAGATAGGAGAACATTAGAGCTAAGTGTCAATAACATTAATGCATAAGCTGATTTAGATGCTTGAGGATTGTGTTATCAAAGGGCAGCAAGTGGATAAAGAGGAGGATGGGGTGGCAGGGAGGTCAAGGGTAGATGACTGGAGATTCTGCAGGTAATGGCTTGAGAGTGGAAGTTACTGCAGATCATCTTACTACAAATGGAGAGATATATGCAAACACACATTGTTCCTAGTAAGTACAAGTGAACAATTTTTCGCTCAATGTTTCAGGAACAGCTTCTTCCCCTCTGCCATATTTCTGAATGGTCCATGAACACTACCTTGTTATTCCTCTTTCACAACTATTTTGTTTTGTAATTTATAGTAATTTTTTAAGACTTTATGTCTTGCACTGTACTGCTGCCACAAAACAATAAATTTCACAACATATGTCAGTGATAATAAACCTGATTCTGACTTACAAGTTGTCAGTATAGTTAATGTTAAATCTACCACATAATTCTAACTGCCCTCTGGTAACACGTCCTGTTACTTACTGCTTTCAACTGCCTTTGAAATTATCCATTTCCTTTTTCTAATAGGGGCATAGTAAAGGTTGATGAAACATCTACAAGGAAACATGCAGCCCAAAGGAAACACAAAGGAATGTGATAAAGTACAAGCCACAGTTTCAGAAGACTTGCATGCACTTTGAAACATTTATTACTTGAAACATACTTGAACATTTTTAAAGAACATTATGGTGTTGGCAACTCAACAAAGGAATTAGCTTGGTATTTGCCAAGAGTCTGAACAGAAGGAAATGGCATTTTTCATATTATTCTGGAAATTTTATACTTCTCCAACAATATAAATCTGGACAAAAGAGCCCCAATAGAGCTTGTAAAGTAACCTGTAGACTTGAATTTATATACTATCTTGTAAAATGTCTTAGAAATGTCACAAAGACACTTAATAAAATTAACTAATTTTACATGCAGAGGCTGTTGCGTGGGTAAGACAATTTAGAGTTGGCAATATTAAATAAACAGTAATGAGATGAAAGCCCATTAATTAGACTTGACTGAGAGGGAAACGTTAACAAGCATAGTACTAGAGAACCAGTGGATGTTCTTCAAGAAATGAGATTATTATCTACCTGAACAATAGGAAAGAAATGGATGAGAGCATAATCTGAAAGATAGCATCTCTGGCACTGCACATTCCTAAAATGAAATTGAGAGCCTAGATTGTGTTATTTCGGTGTATGGTAAAGAAGTACTTAGAATCCAAATGCAACTTTCAGTGGCTTCACATACACATTGTAAGTAAGCTTATTAATGTATGGAAACTGAATAATTTTCACACCTTCTCTCCAATGCACTAACATCAGCAACACATTTATTGCAAATAGCAATCCACATATGTTGCCAGTTCAAAAGAATAAGGAGCTAATGATTTAAAAATGTTAAAAATAATTTAAATGTTAATTAGTGAATTACAATAACAGATTAAATGGCTATTATATTTCAATTATGAAACTAATCCATGATCTCATCAGATTTTAGGGAATATTTCGTTACAAGTTTGTTATACCTATGGGCCTTGTAGAGGAAACTCACAAAATTAGAAAATACACACCTTCATTGACACCAACTTAAAAAAAGACTTTAATAGTCAATTTCAATTTTTAATGTGTTTTGTTTTGTTTCATTTCTGTTATCATTTGCTGTTTCATTAATATTCTTTGGATTTCCAGGTCAGTTCTATAAAGTCCAGGCTAGCAATTAACACTCAATTAACAAATAAAACAGGTAATTTATTTTACAGCTCTGTGGGATGTTGCCATGCTCATAACGATTCCAGCAATTTGCTATGTTATGAAAGTAACTACATTAAAAGCATTTAATTTGCTGTGAAGCACTTTGGGTCACCCTTGAAGATGTGAAAAGAATTATTAAAATTCAAGTCCTTTCAATCTTTAGAATATACATACATCTTTAATATGCAACATTAATGCATATTGATGTGGATACCTATTTTACTATTTTCTGCCTCTGTACTTGCATAAAAGACTTATCCATAAGATAAGGATGCATGGAGTTGGCAGTAATGTCTTAGCATGGATAGAGGATTAGTTAACCAATAGAAGGCAAAGAGTTGGGAGAAATGGGTGTTTCTCTGGTTGGCAATCAGTGGTGAGCGGGGTGCCACAGGGCTCGGTGTGGCCCACAACTGTTCATGATATACATTAACAATTTGGAAGAGGGGACCGAGTGTAGCATATCTAAGATTGCTGATGACACTAAATTGAGCAGAAAAGCAAATTGTGCAGAGGATGCGGAGAATCTGCAGAGATATAAATAGGTTAAGTGAGTAGGCAAGGGTCTGGCAGATGGAGTACAATGTTGGGAAATGCGAGGTCATCCATTTTGGAAGGAAAAGTAGAAGATCAGATTATTATTTAAATGGTGAAAGATTGCAGCATGCTGTTGTGCAGAAGGACTTGGGAGTGTTGGTGCATGAATCACAAAAGGTTGGTTTGCAGGTGCAACAGGTTATTAAGTAGGCAAATGGAATGTTGGCCTTCACTACTAGAGGGATTAAATTTAAGAGCAGAGCGGTTATGCTGCCATGTACAGGGTACTGGTGAGGCCGCACCTGGAGTACCGCGTGCAGTTCTGGTCTCCTTACTTGAGAAAAGATATACTGGCTCCGGAGGTGGTGCAGAGGAGGTTCACTGGGGTGATTCCAGAGATGAGGGGGTTAGCCTATGAGAAGAGATTCAGAAGAATGAGAGGGGATCTTATAGAAACATATAAAATTATTAAAAGGGGTAAATAAGATAGAGGCAGGAAAGCTGTTTTCACTGGTAGGTGAGACTAAAACTAGGGGGCATAGCCTCAGGATTTGGGGGAATAGATTTAGGACAGAGATGAAGAGAAACTGCTTTTCCCAGAAAGAAGCGAATCAGTGAAATTCTATGCCCAAGGAAGCAGTTGAGGCTACCTCATTAAATATACTTAAGACACAGTTAGATGGATTTTTGCATGGTATGGAAATTAAGGGTTATGGGGAAAAGGCAGATAGGTGGAGCCGAATCTGCAGCCAGATCAGCCATGATCTTATTGAATGACGAAGCAGGCTTGATGGGCCAGATGGCCTCCTCCTGCTCCTATTTCTTTATGTTCTTATGTAAAATCTGTAACATCCGTAACATTTTACAGTTCCAATGAAAAGTTACGTACTTGAAATGTTAACTCTTTTCTTCTTGCAGAGATTAACCCGGCCTATTGAAGATTTCAAGCAGTTTTGCTTATACTCTTTAAATGTAAAATCTGATTGATATAAACATGGCGTGACTGGTGTAGTAAATATATAAAAATGCAACCATAGAGACTAAGGGTGGTCTTTTACTCATCAACTGGTACAATAAATCCCATTGTGAATGTGCAATTTGTACAGCAAATTCACATGAATAAGGAGAAACTTGTGTGTGGTGAGGCTCTAGAATTCACCATTTGATGTATGTCATTCCACTGCTTGCTGGACATAAACAGCAACTTGCCCTAAACTTCCCATTTTTTAATAACTTCTTGGATTCACACATTAACTCCCCATTGAACTTAGCACAAAAAATCAAGTGTTGATTAAGAGAGCAAGGACTTATTCAAAAATGCAATGGTTGTTAAGGCAATGCCAATCATCTTCTCTAGTTCAAAATGAAAACAATTAATTTGTGTTCAGCCTTACTCCTAAATGCAGTCAGAGTCATTATGTAGTCGTAGAGTAATACAGCATAGAAACAGGCCCTTCAGCCCAACTCATCCATGCCAACCATTTGCCTGCATTTGGCTCATATCCCTCCAAACTCCTCCTATCCATGTACTTATTCAAATGTTTTTTGAATGTAGTTATTAAACAGAATATGCTGTCACTATAACAGAGTATAAATTTGTCAATTTTTATGTTATTATCCTTGAATTAAAAGTGAGAGATGATTGAAAAGTCTTCCTCCCTCTCCCAATTTTTCCTTACTGTACTTTAATTAATCAGCCACTCTTGTTTATCCTCCTCCTCTGAGATTTATATTTCTATCTGAATCTTTAAATCTCATTGGTTAAGGAGACATATCTCTGGATCCATTGTTCATTAAGATCCCAGGTGATTCGTATTCCCCATCACACTATAATCAGCTTACACTTTATATGTTATATTGAGCAGGAAGGTGCATAAAGAAATTAAATTAATGGAGTATGCTGCACGATGTCATGCTCCAACAAGATTAAGTATAATCTTTCACCTTCATGAGTATGGACTACACAAATTATTGCAAAGAATCAGGCTTTGGTATGGTAAGGCTTCAGCTTTCCTTCTGAAGCTGTCATTAAAGACATAATGAATTGTTTCTCTTATTGTTCCTATTATTTAAACAAAATTACCCAATTATTCTTTCTCCCTGCATAGATTTCCATGTTGTCTCCGAATTCAGGCCCCTCTTGCAGTGCTGTGTACTCAAACATAAGGCGTGAGCTCTCGTGGAGTCGATCACATTGGTATTTGTGGTACTGCTGCACCAGTTCTTTAATAACAAGCAGAAGACAGTCTGGATTCTGCGAGTTCCAGTCATTCAGATGCTGCACATTGTGGAAAAGACAGACAGAAAAAAAACATTTGGGTTAGTGTTCCAATGCTCCAGAATTTAACAAAAATTTATTTCACTTCACTTGAACCACACCATCTTTGCATCTACAGATGCTTTTATTTTATGGTATTTTCATTGCTGGCATTGCAGTTGTGTTGTTCTATCCCTTTTGTATACCTGGCATCAAATGCAAAATATTTGTCCAGTTTCAGGATTACAATGTGTAATACACAACAATTACACAGATCAGCTGCCTCTCCCTGAAATGTCAACCCACATTTTGGGTATCACCACCTAGTAGGAGAACCCTGCATCAAAGACTGGCTGCATTTCTTTAATCTACCATATTTTATACTACGGGAGGAGACGATTCAGCTCATGATCCTTTGAAACAGCTATCCAGTCTTCCATTTTTCTCCCCAAATCCCTCATTTTTCTTACCAACTTAATATCCAATTCCCTTGTGAAAGTTACCACAAAATCTGCTTCACTGCATTTGTTACGTGAACAAAAAATGTGGAATATATAGCTTCTTCTGGCGGTCAAAGTTTTCAAGCATGTTTGCAGTGAGTTCAATGCACATTCATAATCAGTAAATTAAAAGGGAGTCAGCTCATAATTAAAACCTCTCATGATCAACCCAATAAAATCAATTGAGCAATTATTTGAATAAACAGGAAAGAGAACATTAATGGCTTCATTAGTTCTTCAGGAACTATGGAGAATTCTGAAGAAACATTACTATTACTCAAACTGAGTTGCACTGAAAAAAAAATCATTGGATAACCTGAGCAATAGCATTCCTGCAATGTCTAAGATCATAACATACCCAATTATTGTTTTGTGATTTCATCACCAGTTATTGCAACACTCACCTCAAGAGTTAACGATCTGAGCTACAGGAGGAGGTTGGGCAGGCTAGGACTTTATTCCTTGAATGTAGGAGATTGAGGGGTGACCTTATAGAGGTGTATAAAATCATGAGGGTATAGATAGGGTGAACACACACACAGTCGTTTCCCAAGGGAAGGGGAACTAAAAACTAGAAGGCATGGGTTTAAGGTGAGAGGGGAAAGATCTAAAAGGGACCCGAGGGGCAACTCCTTCACATGGAGTGAGCTGCCAGAGAAAGTGGTTGAGGCAAATACAATAACAATATTATAAAGACATTTGGATAAGGTCATGAATATGAGGAGTTTAGAAGGATATGGGGCTAATGGGACTAGCTTCGTGGGCACCGTGGTCAGCATGGATGAGTTGGGCTGAAGGACCTGCTTCCATGCTGTATTACTCTAGGACTCTAATCTGTAAAATGTCTAATGAGCTCCCATCTATGCTTGGCTCCCAATTTCACCATCTGCCAAATGCAAATTTCCATCAAAGAATGACCTGACTGACAATCCTAAAAATTGGAGCGAAGAACAAAAGAAATAGGAATAGGAATAGGCCACACAGTCCCTCGAGCTTGCTGGCATCAACTCCACATTCTGCCTGCTTCCCATAACCCTCGAGTCCCAAACAAAAAAAAATCCAGCCTTGAATAAATCTGCCTTTACAGTCCTCTGGGGAAAAGGAATTTCTCATCAACATCTTAATGGGGGATCCTTTGTTTGACATTATGCCCCTTAGTTCTAGATTTGCTCACAAGGGAAAAATATCTTTTCAACATCTACCTTGTCAAGCCCATTCAAAATCATTACACTGTAAATAAGATCATGTTCCATTCTTCTAAACTCCAATGAGTACAGATCCCTTCATCCTGGGAATCAACTTCTCTGAACTGTTTCTAATGTAAGGATATCCCTCTTTAAACAAGGTGACTAAAACCATATGCAGTACTGTAGGTACCAATGTCCTGTTTATTTGTGGCAAGACTTCCCTACCTTTGCAATAAAAGGGAAACATTCCATTCCTGACTATTCGATGTGTTGCCTTTGTTTCTCATGTACAAGGACAGCCAAATTTATCTGTCTATCAGCATTGTATAGTCATTCTCTATTTAAATGAAATTTCATTTCTATTCTTTTCCAAAGTGGATAACCTCACATTTTCAGACATCACTCATCATCTACCAATTTTTTTGCACATTGATTTAAACGCATGTCTCTTTGCATCCACCTCACAATTTTCTTGGCCATCTACCTTTGTATCTTCAGCAAATTTGGCTACAATACACTTGGTTCCTTCATCTGTTGTTAATGAAGAATGTAAATGGTTGTGGCACCTGCATTGATCCCTATGGCATTCCACTAGCTGCAACTTGCCAAACCGAAAATAGTCCATTTATCCCAACTCTGTTCTCTGGCAGTTACCCAATCCTCTATCCAATTTCTCAAATTTCCTTACACACAGGAGGCCATTTGGCCCACTAAATCTAAGTTGGTTCTCAGCATAATCCCATCAATCCCATTCCTGCATTTACTTCATTGTAACCAGTTTCCCTCACATGAATGTAGAACATTACAATATGGGAAGAGGCCTTTCTGCCCACTATGTCTGTGCTAACCATGATGCCAATCCAAATTAATCCCATTTGCCTGCACGTGGCGGGTATCCCTCTATTCCCTGCCTGTTCATAGCCTGTCTAAATGCCTCTTAACATTGCTAACGTATCTGCTTCTAAAACCTCGAGGCAGTACATTCCAGGCACCTATCACAGTGTAAAAATCATGCCTTGGACATCTCCTTTAAACTTCTCCCCTACGTCTCCTAATATTTGACTATCTAACCACGTCTCTCTTAATTTTATAAACTTCTAACACGTTGCCCTCAGTTTCCAACACTCCAGAGAAAATAATCCAAGTTTGTTCAACCTCTCCTTATAGCTAATACACTCCAATCTAGGCAACATCCCAGTGGACCTCTTCTGTACCCTCTCCAAAGCCTCTACATCCTTCCTAAAGTGTGGGGACCAGAACTACAGACAAAATGCCAAATGTAGCCTGACCTAAGTCATACAGCTGCAACACGACTATCAACGATTCCAAGATTCTCCAAAAACTCACCCACACAAGAGTTAATTTATACTGGCCAATAACCTGGGATGTGGGAGGAAACCCACACGGTCACAAGGAGAATGTGCAAATTCTCCCAGGATCAAACACAGGTCACTGGAGCAGTAAAGCTGCAACACAACACGTCTTTGAGGATAATACATTATCTCCAATGCCTTGAGCACTTATCGTTCATGTAGCACCTTATCAAATGTATACAAGAAATTCAAAAACATCACACCTACTGGTTCCCCTTTATCTATCCTACTCGTTACGTCCTCAGAGAAATTTAAGAAATTGTCAAACACAATTCAGTTATGGAAAAAAATCACAGCAAATACACATCATTCACCCATCATATCCATGTTAGTCAAATAAAAAGCTACCCAGCCTAATCTCACCTTCGAGCACTTAGCCTGCAGGTCTGAGCTCTTCAATGCACACACCCAATTTTATTTTAAAAACACATGGTGAGGATTCTATGATTCTATTTAGTATTAATTCAAACTTATTTTCTTAACAAACTTAACAAAGACATGACAGGATTTTTAACACCATCTGTAGGGAAATTTTGGGATAATATCACTCGATATTATCCTCATTATATGTACAAAGTTCTTCAAGTGTAACACTTCGATTTCTTTCAAAGAATTTGAGCAATGCAAAGAAAAATCAAATATTCCCTGGCTCTGTTCAGCTTGTTGCTGCAACTTCAGTTTGTAACACTACTGGGGATTTTAAGAAAGCTAATCTTATATTCTTCATTCTCTACACATATTCAAGTTGTTCATCAATTTGAAAGTAAAGGAAAAAGCCCTTCACAGTCAATAAGTATTTCAAGATCCTTCTCTCAAGCTTGCCAAGTGACAACTGTATCATTAGTTACTCTACAAAATACATAGAAGCTCCATTCAGTCTGGATTGCCGAAACTGGTTCAGGCCTCACCACATGGTCCTAAATTGGAAAATCATTTGGCTTTAATGACTACAACTACAGATCACTGACCAAAATTTTTTGAGCTATTAACATTGCAACTGTATTTGGAGCACACTCAACTTTTCTGTTTTTAGCATGTTTACTTTCAGTAGACTATCATTCTATCTTTTCTTTCAATCTTCCTCCCCCTTCGAGGACATCTTCAAGAGGCAGTGCCTCAAGGAGGTGACATCTATCATTAAGGATCCTCACCATCTGGGACATGCCCTCTTCACATTGCTACTATTAGGAAGGAGGTACAGGAGCCTGAAGACCCACACTCAATGTTTCAGGAACAGCTTATTCCCCTCCACCATCAGATTTCTGAACGGTCCATGAACCCTACCTCGCTATTCCTTTTTTCCGCATTATATTTATTTTTGTAATTTATAAATTTAACACTGTACTGCTACAGAACAAATTTCACTTCATATGTCAGTGATAATAAATCTGATTCTGATTCCATCCTGCCAATTTTTCATTAACCTTGGTTGGAGTTGAGGTCTCATTATTTGATTAGCTGCAAGTGTTCAGGCTTCTATTCAGTGTGGTACAATATGAGCTGGGCACTGGTATTATGAGGCTCATAATTCCTGGGATCATGCCCTAATTGAAGGCTTCCTTGCAATAAAGAGATCTGCAACATATGTAATATATTGACAGTCATTTAAAATGATTGAGAGGTCCTGGGAACAGTCATTTAGTCAATGGTTATACTCCCCCATGACGTGTATCCAAAAACTGTCCAGAGTGATGGGATGAAATTATCCTCTGCTTACTACAAAGGTCCTGTTGTTTACCGGGTGTCAGCAAGCTTCTCAGAATCAGATTGCAATTGGTGTACTGAAGGATGACTGTAGTGAAGGGGAAAGCACTTTACAGATGAGATGTTAAACAGGGAACTGTCTGTCCTCTCAGGTGGATGTCAAAGATCATATAACGCTATATAAAGGTCATAGGGAGCTAATCAAATGCTCTGGCCAATTTCTCTCTTTCAAGTAATATCATTTGGTCACTTAGCTCATTGCTGCATTTTAGTTTTTGCTTTGCAAAAAGTGGCAATTACATTTCCCCACATTACAATATTAACCATGTTTCATAAGTACTTTCACTATGAGATCCTGATGTTAACAGCATGCAACATCTGTCCATTTCCTGAGCTGTTGGCACAGTCACACTAAGAGCCCTCTTGACGTACATCACATTTGACACAGGGATACAGGTGTCCTAACAACTCTTCCACGAAAATGGACAAAATTAAACCTTACAACTCAGAAAGCTGACGCTACGGTCACTCATTAATACTTCATTAGGGTTAACAGCTGTATTTTTATGATGGTTGATAAATACTTTCTTTCTGATGATTAAACTTTCCTGCAATATAATTCCCATCTTAAGTCTATTAATTCCTGTCCTTGAACTTGTTTAAGTTATGATCCACATAACATCACCCTCCAATTGAAAATGAGATTTCATAACTAACAAATCTTAAAATGTTTTCTTGTTAAATTTGGCATTAAAAATATAGAACATTGGATTGTTGTGTTCAGAGCATATTTTTAAGTGTTGCAATAGTACAAACAGGAAGGAGTAGATTTGACTGGCACAATCCCAGTTCGAGTTTTATTGTCTATTGTTCTTGTATGGATTCAATTTAGTACGGACTAAATGCATAAACAAACGTCTGGACTGAATTATATTTCAGGAAACTATGGGAGTAAAACTTCTGTCTCCAGCAAGTTGCTCACCAAGTATATACACTTGTAGTATTGCACTGGGAATCAATACTAAGTGCAATATGCAAGTCAACCAATTTGGGAATAACTGGGCAGGTCAGGGAGCATCTGTGGAAAGAGGAACAGCGTTAAAATCTTAGTTCGAAGACAGTTGTTACAAATTAGATTTCTGTTGGCCCACTCACTATCTGTCACAGATCCAGTCCAGCAGTTATGTCCTTGAGGACTCAGCCAGCTTAACTCAATGGTGGTGCTACCAATCTATATCGGAGAGGGCATAGATGTCCCCCACCCCAAAAGCATTTGGCACCCTTCCGAGCTTCTGCCAAATGGTTCAACTTGCAGGTACAGTGATTCATTAGCTGAGGGAAGATGGTATATGGTACACGGTGAACATAACGTATCCTTCCTCATGTTTGACCTGAGACTTCATGGAATCTGGAGTCAACACTGAGAGCTCCCAAGTCAACTCCTGCCTGGCTGCATCGTGCTGTACCACACACTCTGGTCCATCTTGCCATTGGGGAGAGATGTACAGAGGAATTCATAGTTCATGAAGCACAGAGACCAGGAGTTGTCATGGAAGCACATTGTCTAACATCAATCATGTCAGGCTGTTGCTTGACTAGTCTGTGTGACAGCTCTCCCAAGTTAGACATTAGCCTTCAAATGTTTGTGAGGAGGACTGTAGGCAGAGATCAACTTTGCAGTGTTCAGGTTTGGAGCCTGGGTTGGCTGATCAGTCTAGTTTTAGTCTTTGTTTCAATACAGCATTTCTGGTACAACTGAGTGGATTCCTGGGCCATTTCAGAGGGTATGGCTGGAGGGGAGGGAAAATCAGGAATCTGTAGTCACATATGCACCAGTTTGGATAAGAATACTGGATTTCCTCTCCTTGAGGACATGAGTGAACCAGACAGTTTTATTTTATGACAAGCAATCATTAATAATGACTTTTAAAAAAAATTCTAGATAATTAACAAAATGTAAATTCCACTATAGTTTACTAGTCTGGCAATGTAACCACTGTTCCTCACTGTATCTTTTTAGATACTCTGTAAATTCCTGTCCCTTGAAACAGTCTACATAAATGCAATGAACAGTGTCATTTTATTCTAATTCAAGGATACATTTAGTTATTTTTACATACTGGAAAACAGTACTTAATTGCTGGCAAGAGACATTCAATCCATTCTTCTTTGATGGCTTTAAAAGCAGATCCTATTGGGTGAAAGGTCAGTGCTCTTTTATAGTGCAACACTCAGCCTACTTGTTGTAACCTACTACTGTTTTCGCATGGGATATATCAACCTCCAAAAGCTAAGTTCACTTAATCTGTAAATCTATGGAAACAAAAGAGATATTGTCTCTTTCAGGAAAAAAAAGCAACTATTACTGGAATATTACATCATTCTAAATTATCTTCAACTTGTCTCCTACTAAAACCAACAAAACACCACCGTAATCGTACCAGTCAACAGAACAAAAAGAATCTCATTGTTTTCTATGATTGAAAGAACCATTTGCTGTGGCAGTCACCTGACTAATCTTGGTAATATGAAGTACTACTGTTATCAAGAACTAAAGTTACTGCATCTTCCAGCAAGATTGTTTTTGTTTTTGTACGAGGTCTTTTCTGTTGAAATTTAGCCTTGTGCAAAGTTTTAACCTTTATCACAAATACACATGCAAAGTCTGCAATCTACAGCAAGTCATTGCCACATATTAAGCTGCAATGTTGGAATCTAATTGACCACATGGAGAATTTCCTAAGTATGTTTTCCACAGCAGAAAAAAAGTCCAACCTGGCTATTTAGTTGCATCAGTCTACCCAGACAAAAGGAAAATGATGGACAATCAAATCACTAAACCTGCCCACATGCAGATTTTGGCTACTGTTAGAGTTCCTTGGTTCCAGGCCTGATTACAGCCCTGATCCAAATATAAGTCAGGAGAGATAAGAGTTTGACCTCGACTGAATGTGGCACCAAGTAGCCTAATGACATTTACATCAATGCAGTAAACACAAGTGACTAGAGTTACAGTTGGCACAAGGATGATAGCTGTAGTTAGAATGATGTGGCAAGCAACATTTCCAACACAGAAGTAACTGGCAATGATTATTTTCAGGCCCATGCTTTGAGATTTCATGAGGTCTGGAGTCAAGACTTCCTAGTCTACACCACCTCATCTATGTACATGGTGCACCAGCTCCATCATGCCAGTGGGATCAGACCTACAGAGGGATTCTGAAGTCATTAAGGTACAATTCTGGAGTTTGCCATGCCTGTCTATTGCTTGACAAGGCTGTGGGGTATGGGATGGGAGTGGCTTAGCTGTGGTTCACCTGACTTTATTATTCTGTTTAAGTATTGTGGTTGGGATGCAAAATAATTAGGCCATTTCAGAGGATAGTTAAGTCTCAATCTCATTGCTGTGGGCCTAAGGGCAATTTTCTGCCTGAAGTTGTTAAGTTAACCTTATGGGTTTTTATGACAATCTGGTAGCTTCACAAGTCCAGCCTTCTTTTTCATACAATTTACTGGTTAAGTCCCAGAGCTGTTATGATGAGATCTGTACTCGCACCTCTGGATGAAAGTTCAAACCCTCTGGACTACATGCTTAATAATTGCTCCTGGCTTGACATTTACTGAACATCCAAGCCCTACCTCAATCACATCATAGTTGAAGTAGTTCTTATCTACAGACACAACTAGCCAAGGTTTCTTCAAAGGCATCTACAAAATCCACCAACCACTATCTAGATGGACGTGAGCACAGTAGAGAAAACTATTTCCAAGTTCTTCTTTAAATCACATGCTATATGATTGAGATGATTCTTGCCATTTCTTCAACTAAGTCAGAGTCATACAGCATGGAAACAGACCCTTTGGTCCAACTCATCCATGTCAAATGTTTTGTCCAGCAAGCCAGTCCCATCTGTCTGCATTTGGCCCATAGCCCTCTAAACCTCTCCTATCCACAAGTCAAATCAAACACTGAACTCACTACCACAGAATTTTGAGAGCATCTTTATCACATGGACAACAGTGATTCATAAAAGCAATCTGCAATCACCACCTCATCAAGAGTGACCAGGGGGACAATAAGTGCCACTGTCACCAGCAGTCCAGATCAAGAGAATTAACTGAATAAAAATCTGCCCATGTCAAGTTTCAAAGATTTTGACATTTGCCCAAGGGAAGAGAGATCTCCAAGTTGGTCATATGGAAGCAATGCTGCAGATTAAGGGGCTGCATACTGAATCTGCAGCAGGTTAACAAGTGGAAAATGAACTCAACTCATTTCTAAGATTCATTGGTTGAAGAGGCTATTCAAGCCATGTTGTCTCTTTTCCAGAGCTCACTGCAACTTCAGTAATCAAGCTGCAGTATACACATGACGTTTGGGTAAGCCAACATTCACACGTTCACTGAAACATACAAGTGAATGGGAGTTATATTTAACATCTGCAAAAGAAACCTGCCCCTGCTGCACACACTGCCGAAGACCCACAACTAAACCCTGGGATTGCTTCCCATGTATTGGGAGTTTTACCTCTTAACAAAGGCAGATGTTGATGACGAAAATCACCATCACCTTCAGAATGGGAGTAAAGCTTTTGTTTGCCTGAGGGAAATAGACCTTAAACCCAGCACGAGTTACCTAGGCAAGTAACTGAAGTGCACTTTGTAGATCACTGTGAATTGCCTGCAGATCACCTGTAATTACTGTTTGTCAGTGGTGCAGGGAAGATTTTTCTTTAAAAGAGATGGATGGGACGTTAATTTAACTAGCGTCTCCTATCCATAAGCAGATCAAACTCATGGAACTCCCTACCATAGAATTTTGAGAGCAACTTTATCACATGGACAGCAGTGATTCAAAAAATGCAATCTGCCATCACCATCTCATCAAGAGTGACTGGATGGTGTCAAAGTCAAGTTTATTGTCAAGTGCACAGGTACATGTATGCACAGGTGCAATGAAAAATGCCCTTGCAGCAGCATCTCAGGCACATAGCAGATAAGTTTTTCATTGCACCTGCATACATGTTTGCACTAACCCTGCACTAAATTTGCATTCTGTATATACCGTTTTTTGCACTATTTGTACTTGCACAATTTATTTGTCTGCATTTATTGTATGTCTTCTGTTTTATGTATGTCCTTTGTTGTGAGAGTCTGGGGAAAACGACATTTTGTTCCTCCATGTGTTTTTATAGCATATGGATGAATGACAATAAAGTAACTTGAACATGAACATGTCAGCTTCTGGAAAGTTGTAATACCAGGTTTTGCAGCCTCAGGAGGGATGGCACTAATGCCATCTCCACAATATCCTCCAAATACTCTGACAGGAAAAGCAAACCAATCCTCTCCCAGGTCATTGTCACCACTGCCCTAATTACATTCAATTAATTCAGACCATGTTGCTTACATGCCTGGCACCTGACCCTGAACGGACACTCTCCTCCAAGAGCCAAGACTGCAAGAGATTCCCAGGTGCAGAGAGGATTCAAGACAATTCTGAAAGCCAGCTCGAAAAAGTATAATCCACCAACTCATGGCAATTCCTTATCTATGACCGTTCAGACGTACAGCATTCAGGACAACTTGGAGAACTTTGTTCCTTTTTCAGGATCCCGTGGAAGCTCAGCAGAACAGTACCACTACCCACCCGGCTTGTCCACCACCTTCTGCCCCACCTGTAGGAAAGTGTGTCTGTCCCAAATTAGCCTCATCAGCCACCTCCGAACTGGAATGGAAAGAGATTATCCCTGACCCAAACAAAATGAGAAAAGAAACGGGAGAAGGAAAGAGAGGAGGAATGAAGTGAGCAGAAGAAAGAATAAGTGCATTTGCAACAAAAAAAATTGCCACATACTTGAATATACTCATTCTCCTGCAATAATGGGAAAAATCATATTGATGTCATTTTTAAATAAACAATTCCCATCAAAACGTAATTCAAAAAGTTATGACAAATAGAAACAAAAAGCATTTCATGAAGATTCTCTCAAATTGACAATGGGGTTTTATTCAAGAAACAGAAATACAGCAATATGTGTTTATACACTTAAAAGATCATTTTGGGTTACCATGTATTACACCAGCCAGTATTATAATTAGACATGGCTGTTTAGTTCCTGAATTTATCACACATTTTTATGTCTTTTGGACCGAAGTGAATGGAGACAATGCTTCTTTGTCCTTGTCTCGTTTCAATTTAATCAAGTTTCAGTTTAAAATGATGCTGGAAATCTGAAACAAAAATAGACAAGAGTTGGAGATACCCAGCATCTGTGGAGAAAGAAACACTTAGTATTGTAACAAGCAGTTTTTAAGTTCCAGAGAAGAGTGTATGGAGAGAACAAGGGAAATGTATCTGGGGCGGAGATCAAGAGAATCCAGATTTCATATTTCTTGTGACACAGAAGACCATTCAACCTATCTAGTTTATGCCCGCTCTCAAGAGTAAGCCCTCTAATCTGATTTCCCTATGATTTCCCAGTAACCTGCTCTCTCATGTGGTCATCATCCTCTCCTAATTTTCCTGCCACCCACCTGCACTAGGGGCAACTTACAGTAGTCAACTAACTAACCAAGCAGCACGTTCTTGGGATGGAGGAAGAAATTAGAGCACCCAGGGGAAAGCGGTGTGGTCATAAGGAGAACATGCAAATACTCGACGTCAGGATCAACCTTGAGCCCCTGGCTGTAACTACTGCACCACCATGCCAATGTTGTTGATGCCACCCGAGGATGGGAACTATGAGATGCAGAACAAAGGAGGGGCTGGAAATCTGAAACAAAGGACAATGCTGGAATTACTTGGAAGGTGAGGATGCATCTGTAGAGAGAGAGTAAATAAAGCAGTTAAATGTTTACATGTTGATAATCTTACAACAGAATTGACCAGTTAAGAATTAGGAGCAATAGGCCATCTGGCCCTTTGAGCTGTTCTACCATTCATCAGGATCATGGCTGATTATTGACCTCAGCACTATCCCCATGACTCCCCTGAGATCCATAAATCTTTGGACTACTGCTATGAATGAACCCAACAGCCTGGCTGTGTGTGGATTTCCAAAGGTTCATCACCCTCAAAGGGAAGTAATTGCGCCTGATCTTAGTCCCAAATGGCCTTCCTCATATTCTGCGATTGTGACCTTTGGTTATAAGGTACCCTGACCTTTATAGCCCTTCCAAAATGCATCACCTCATAGCCCTGACAGAATTTGTAAGTTCAACAGGATCGACTCTCATTCTTCTAAACTCAATAAAATACAGGCCTAGTCTACTCAATTTCGTGTCGTACGACAGGCCCATCAACCCAGGAATCTTTTGTTGCTCTATCTCTATGCAAACATAGAGGGAGTGCAACAAAAGATTCCTGGGTTGATGGGCCTGTCGTACGACAAGAGATTGAGTAGACTAGGCCTGTATTTTTTTTTAGATAAGGTGACTAAAACTGTACACAGTACCCCAGATGTAGTCTCACTAATGCTCTATACAATTACAGCAAGATCTTTCCACTGCTGTACTGAATACTCTCACAATGAAAGCTAAAATGCCATTGGCCTCCAAACTTCTTGCTGCACATATACCTGTGAGCATTCAGTAACTTATGTACAAGGACAACCAAATCCCTTTGAACATCAATATTTCTCAATCTGTTGTCATCATTTGAAAAAAATACTCTGCTTTTGCTACATCATTTTCTATCTGTCATGCTCTTGCTCACTCACATAACTTGACTACATCCTCTTGAGGATTTTAACATCCTTATCGCTATTCATAAACCACCTGGTTTTGTATCATTAGCAAACTTGGAAACATGATATTAGGTCCCCTCAGACAAATCTATGATTTGGATAATTGAGCTCAAACACCGATCTGTGTGGTGCCCCACTAGTCACAGCTTGCCAATCTGAAAAAGACCTGTTATTCCCACATTCTGCTTTATGTTAACTAATTCTCCATCCATACCAGTAAATTACACCCAATTCCATGTGCTCCAACCTTGTTGACCAAACTCCTGGATGGAACTTTATCCAAAGCTTCTGAAAATCTAAAAATACCAAATCCATTTGTTCTGGCTTTCCCTATTCTATTAGTCAAAGAACTCCCATAGATTAGTCAGACATGGTTTTCCTTTCCTAAATCTATCCTGACTCTGCTAAACTTTCTTTCTCACATGCTCTGTTTTATTTCCTTTGATAAAGATGATGATATTTTCCCTACTATTGATTTAGGCTCATGGTTTGTTAGTTCACTGTTTCACTCTCCTTCCTTCATGTTTCAGATCTATGATCTTTCATCAGAACTGAGGAAATGAAGAAGACAAGTTAGTTTATATCGGGGGACTCTGAAGGTTGGGGGGAGATGGATAGAGCAAGGGAATACCTCTGATGGGGTGAAATGGTGGAAAGGGGAAGAAGTGAAAAGATTAGTGTTGCCACTCCTGCTGGTCGATGGTGAAAGTGCCATAAAACAGGGTGAGCAGGTACAGCAATTGGTTTATTATTGTCACATGTACCAAGATACAGTGAAAAACTTGCTTTGCATGCCATCCATACAGGTTGTTTCAAAACACAAGTACATCATGGTAGTAGAAAGGGAAGAGTAATAACAAAATGCAGAATATAGTGCTACAGTTACAGAGAAAGTGCAGACAATAAGGCGCAAGGGCCACGATGAGATAGATTGTGAGGTCAAGAGTTCATCTTTATTGTACAAAAGGTCCACTCAAAAGTCTTATAACAGCGAGATAGAAGCAGTCCTTGAGCCTGTTGCTGTGTGTTTTCAAGCTTTTGTATCTTCTGCCCAATGGAAGAAGGGAGTAGAAAGAATGTCTGGGGTGGGAGCTGTCTTTGATCATGCTGGCTGCTTTTCCAAGGCAGTGAGAAGTATAGACAGATAGAGGGGAGACTGGCTTTCCTGATGGAATGAGCTGTGTTCACAACTCAAAGTCTTGAGCAGAGCAGTTGCCATACCAAGCTGTGATGCAACCAGGTAGGATGCTTTCTATGGTGCATCTATAAAAATTGGTGAGGGTCAACAGGGACATGCTGAAGTTCCTTAGCCTTCTGAGGAAGTAGAGACGCTAGTGTGCTTTCTCGGCCATGGAGTCTACGTGGTTGGGCCAGGACAAGCTATTGGTGATGTTTACACCTAGGAACTTGAAGCTCTCAACTACCTCCACCTCAGCACCATTGATACATACACTGGCATGTGCACCGCTGCCCTTCTTGAAGTCAATGACCAGCTCTTTGTTTTGCTGACAATGAGGGAGAGGTTGTTGTCTTAACACCATGCCACTAGGCTGCTATGTCCTTCCTGTACTCAGAAGAGCAGACTTGGAAATTGAGAAAGGAGTGATCCACTTGAATTGCTAAAAAGAGAGGGAATGTGTGCCTGGGTTTTTGGGGGGGGGAGGGGGGTGGTGGTGGGGTAGTGGGGGGAGTGGTGAGTGAAATCTTGTTGGAGCTGGAATGAAATTGCAAGGATAATCCTTTGAATACAGAGGCTGGTGAAACTCAAAGACCAATGCATAGCTAGTAAAGCTGCTGCCTCACAGCTCCAGCAACTGGATACAATCCTGATCTCCAGTGCCCAACAAAAGCTGAGGAACACCACCTCATTCCATCTAGGTATCTTGCAGCCCTCAGGATTTACACTGAATCCAAACATTGCAGGCAATTAGCAATTTCAATGTGTGTCAACTGGCCAAATTTGATGCAAAGTTATCAACCTATGTTATTGTCTCAGCTCAGCTTTTCTTTCTCCACAGATGCAACTTAGCTTGGGTATTTCCAGCATTCTCTTCTACTTCCAGCACCTGTTGTGTTCTGCTTCTTGGTTTCAGCATAGTTTTGTCCTTCTTTCCTGTTTTCATTCATCTCTACATCTCTTCCAGGAAGATCAGAATCACCATCCCCTCTTAGATGGCATCAACAGTATCTGTATCTTCTGGATTCTCTTGGGCTCTACCTTACCAACATTTCCTTTGTTCCTTGCACCCTTCCCCCTTTACTGTAACTTGAAACCTGCTGCTTAAGAAAGGTCTTGAACTCTGAAATGTTAAATCTATCTCCAAAGCTGCCTATCCAGTTGAGCATCTCCAGCATTTTCTATTTTTATATCAACTTTTAAAATGTTGGAAAATGCATGGTTCAATGCTTAAATCCCCTCCATTTCTTACCCTTTTAAATTAAGTTCAGCCTATCATTGTGACATGGGCATGAATATTTCGAAGGGTAGGAAGAATTCTGTGAAATAAGCTTGGGTAGTCCAGGGCACACGTCTGCAAAACAAAATACACCCTAATTTTAAAATGCACTATGATACCATAAGGATATTTTACTGGACAGGACCAAGTACGTTTTCTGAGCAGAACAGAGGAAATGTTATTTAAATTGACTAGAATTCAATGCTCCAGACTAGTTGTAATGTTGGATATCTGAAGAAGCTTCCTATCTCCAACATTAACAAGAGTAGGACAAAAAAGATAAGGGAGAGAGTCCAATTATGGAGACAAAGGCGTGGTGATTATACTAAATAAATTATAAAAAGGGATGCAGAATATTTATCTTGGACGTGAAAATTTGATGTACCAAGAACAAAATGGAGTAATTGATATAACTAACTGCAGCAAAGAATTAATTCTCAAACCAATAGCAGTATTAAGTGAATACCTCACCAATGTCTCAAATTATTCAAATTAGTGCAACTATAAGCACAACAAAATCTCTAAACATAGATACAACTGATGAGAAAATGAGTAAATTGGATTGTAGTCAAACAGCTCATTATGCTTTTAATTTATCGTAATTTGTTACAGGCGCTGCTTCTTATCCATGTTTATGTAGGAATTTTGAGCACCACCCAGGTCTGGAGAAAAGGAGATTCTGAATAGAATCCCCAAATTAAAATGTTTACCTTAAGGTACTATATAATACAATACAAATAACACTGCAACATCACTCAAGGAAGAAAAAGTCATGGATTCATTGTAGGCAAGCTTTGGGACCCTCATGCCGATGCCCATTCTTTGAAACAGTTACCCAATTAGTCCCAGCCCTTGTTCTTTCCACATAGTAAGCCAATTTATACTCCACAATCATTTATCCAACTCATTTTGAAAGTTAACATTACATCTGCCTTATTTATCTTCTCAGGAAATGCATTTTAGACTGCAACAACTAATTGTTTTATGAAAATGCTTTTGTATATGCTTCTGGTTCTCCTGCCAAATATCTCAAATCTGTCCCCTTTGGTTAGTGACCCTTCTGCCACTTGAAACAGTTTCTCCTTATCTACACCATCAAAAGCCTTCAGAATGCCGAATCTCTTTACCAAATTGCTCCTTAACCTCCTCTGGTCTGAAAAGAACGAGCCCAGTTCCAGTAGTCAGTCTCGTTATCACTGTAGTCTTTTGTCCCTGGTACTATTCTGGTACATCTTCTCTGAACTCTAAGGCCTTGACATCCTTCAGTTAACTCTATATGGTGCCTTGAATTAGCCCACAATATATCAGCTGATGAAAAACCAGCAATTTGTAACATTCTTTACTTTGTACTCAGCCTCTATTGATAAAGCCAAGGTTTCCATATGTTTTTTAGTAGTCTTCAGTTTGCTCTGCTCACCATCAAGAACTTCTATGTGTAAATGCCAAAGTCTTACTGTTCCTGAACACCCATTATAAATGAACTATTTAATTTATATTGCCTCTTTTTTTAAAAAAAACAAGTTAATTGAAATTTATCTTGAATGAAGAGTTCATGATCTCCGTGTTGACTCGATTTGTGTTCTTTTAAGGTTGACTACTATCCTCATTTTTACACTTGCAAGTTTCTATTGATTTGGCATTACCCCCTACCAACACAAGATTTTCTTTTTTAGCCCTTAATTGCCTCAACCTTATTTGAACAATCTTCTTACCATTTATGCACTTTATCTAGTAGTTCCATTTATTTCCTGCTAATATGCTCTTTGCGCTTCTTGTTTTGTACATTTCCCCCTTGTACTTGATCAATGCATTGGATTCTCCAATAAATCATGAACCTGATGCTTATCATAGGCTTCTGTTTTGTGTTTCATTTTAACCTTTTTTTAAGTCATTCAGTGAGCTCGAGTTTTTGCTGCCCTTTTCCTTTAGTGAGAATGTGACCAGCCTGTACCCAAATATCTTCTCTCTGAAGGCCAGCCATTGCTCACTTAAAATACACAACTCATGCAAAACTCTTGATATTTGCAATTCATATTTCACTTGAAACAAGTAAATTTAAGGTTAAAAAGATGAGTCGCAGATTATTTGATTTACTTAAATAAGCAAGATATGACATGGAAGGAACAAATTAGTCAGTTGTACGTAGATAAGAGAAACAATTTCTTTCATCCAACTGTCACAGGGTTGAATAAAATTTCAGATCAAATGTGGAACCCTCACCCACTCCCACATATTAGCATCCCTTCTTTGAAAAATAAAACTTGAAACAAAAATATGTGGACATACAGAAGCCTTGTATCTAGTTTATGTTCACTTTGTCATCAGATCAAATCTTGGGGTTTGTAATTCGAGACCTGAGAACTGTTAAGAGCAACATGCTCGGGGGAGAAAAGATGACTTTGTACCTGCATGTTCCAATTCAAAACCTCTGTCAACTAAGTGACATTGATTGCTTGGTATGATTAGTTACCAATCCAGGTCATTGAAAATCAATTGACTGACTGATTTTTCCACTCCCCTCACTCACTCTAACATTGAACCGTACTGCAGAGGAACAGGCCCTTTGGCCCAGCACATCTGCACCAGCTGTGATGCCAATCTATCCAATCCTATCTGTCTAATGTGGTCTGAATCCCTCTATTCCTTGCCTGTTCATGTGTTTGACAAAACACCTCTTAAATGTTGCTATCATATCTGCTTCTACCACCTCCGCTGACAGCACATTCCAGGCACCTACCTTTCTCTGTTTAAAAAACTTGCCTTGCACATCTCCTTTAAACTTTCCTCCTCTCACCTTTAAGCTATGACTTCCTCCAGCAGTTTTTTTTTGCTCCAGATTACAACATCTGCAGTCTTGTGTACAACATCTGCAGTCTTGTGTACCAGCAATCTCCTCCCTCACCTCCCTCAGTACCCTGGGATAGATTCCATTAGACCCTGGGAAGAAATCCACCTTAATGTTGGGTCAAGAGACTGAACACCTCCTCCATCTTAATGTCGACATACCCCTCCCTGACCTCCCCATCATCCATATCCTTCTCCTTGGTGTATACTGATGTAAATTACTCATTTAGGACCTCACTCACTTCCTCTGGCTCAGGACATAAATTCCTTCTTTTGTCCTTGAGTGGAGCTACCCTTTCCCTAGCTACCCTCTTGCTTTAAATGTACATATAAAATACCTTGGAATTCTACTTAATCCTACTTGCCGAGGATGTTTCATGGTCACTTTTAGCCTTCCTAATTCTTTACTTAAGTTCTTTCTTAACCTACCACTCTCTGAACTTGCTGCACTCTGCTCACTAAAAATTAATCTCGACATTGTTATCAAACCTGCTGACAAGGGTGGTGCTGCTGTTTGGTGAGCTGACATCTATCTTGCAGAGGACAAACATCAGCTCTCAGACACATCCTTCTACCTTCCTCTGGACCTTGACCTCACCACCAAACATCAGGGCATTGTGTCGCACAGAGTCATGGATCTCATTTCCTCAGAAGACCTTCCCTCCACAGTTTCCAACCTCGTAGTGCTCCACTTTCACACAACCTGCATCTACCTTCTGCTCAAGATCCAAAAGCAGGACTGTTTGAGCAGATCCATTGTTTTGGTGTGCTAATAACCCACCAAGTTTATTTCTTCCTACCTTGACTCCATTCTTTCTCCTCTTGCTCAGTCCCTTCCCACATACATCCGTGACACTTATAATAACCCTCCACCACTTTGAGTTTCCAATTCCCTCATCCTAACCAGTTCATCTTATCCATGACCCTCCACACCTTGAACCCACAGCCATGAAAAGAAGCCAAACCTATTCCCCCAAACTAACACACTCATTTACCAGGCTGAACTTGTCCTCAAGGATCCTGATGAAGGGTCCAGGACCTGAAATGTTAACTCTGTTTCTCTTTCCACATGCTGCCTGACCTGCTGAATGTTTCCAGCATTTTCTGTTTTCACTCCATGATGACTGTACAACCACTAATGTGGTAGAATGTAAACTAAATAGGCCATTAACTTTATATATTGTATTTGTAATTTCCTATGAAATAGGTTCCACAATTTGTAATAATGCAGCTGGTTTTGCACCTCATTTGTATTTTATATATATGTAGCTTGCCAATAACTTTCAAAACCCAGTATAAAAAGAAATCCAAAACAGCTTGGTTATATTCTGTTGTTCTTCTAAAAATCATTAATTTTCCCTTGGAGCACAAAGGACTGCAGATGCTGGAATCTGGAGCAACAAACAAGCTGCTGGAAGAACTCAGCAGGTCAAGCAGCATCTGTGGGAGGAAAGGAATTGTCAACGTTTCGGGTTACAACCCTGCATTATTTTGGCCAACTTGTCGCTCCACTCTCAGTCCTCATGCAGGGTTCCAACCTGAAACATCGACAATTCCTTTCCTCCCACAGATGCTGCTCGACTCGCTGAGTTCTTCCAGCAGATTGTTTAATTTTCTCTTGTTTTTTTAAAGCTCTCTCTTTTTGAGCATTTCCTTCTCTGATGTCTATTTCCTTCTCTTTTATTCCTTCTCGTTTATTTCCTTGATTAATGAGATAGCACATTGGGCACAATGTTCATGAGGTCCCAGATGGGATGTTGACATTGTTCTGCTATTACCTCTTGTTGTTCCAAAAATATGCAGTGCAAATACAGCACAGATGAACAATCACATTACATTATCATCTAATGTTTCTGATTGGAAAGTACTATCAAATGATCCCAATCTCCAGTCAATTACCATCTATCAAAGGTTTTTTAAGCTCACCCCAAAAACTGTTCTGTGAGAATGTTTGTGATAGGCAAATTTAGGTATGTATTTTCAGTTCCAGTGCGTGCTCTTTTGATCTCAGAATACCTGACCTTAAAATTTTCAATTATATCACGAGCTACAAAGAGGTACAAAAACTAAATTTAAAAAAATCAATTGCATTTAACAATATCCTGCTTAGGAACTAGCAAATTATATGTAATATCAGCAGTTTATATTCAATATCAAGTACCTTGCCAAAAAGAAAAGCATTTCTTGCCCTATGATTCAAAATTATTTAAATCAGTTTTTTGATAATGCCCAGAATTTTCATATGCTGGTACTGATAATATGATTGGAGTCATTTTTAGCATCAGCCCTTTGAATAATATCTTTAGATAAATGGAGCTATATTGATACAGCCACTCCTTTCCTAATTTGGTTATTTCATTTATGTCAGTTGGGCAAAGTAGTTGTCATAGACAATGACTCACTGCATTCAACAAGCCCAATAGGCAAGTTCAAGTTTCAAATGGGAAACAAAAGTCTGAGCCATTGGCTGCTTTGAACAAATACAACATATTCACTGGATGACCTGCATCGTGATTTCACAAGAAAACCTATCAGCAACACACAACTCTTCTGCATTTAAATGGAACTAATAAAAAATTCCTTAGAGATTAAAGAAAAGACTGTTATTAACTGTTGGTAGAAATTCTCTACTGAATCACCACTTTTTCTGTGCTTGGCAATATGCCACATCAGCAGGAGGGATTTTTGGAATTAAAGATGTATTGTCCAATGCATCATATACTTTCCTGTCACAAAGTATTGGTTTATATGCTGGTTGGTCAAACAAACCCTTTAATAATCAATATTTGCAAATGAAAGGCTTTGACTATCAGATATGACCTATTGGGGAAAAAAAACATCAGAAGTTATTAGGATAGGTAGTAAAATTCAGTTATGGAGCTTAAGAGTTCCTGAATAAGCCATTGTTAATGCATTGGATAGTGTACCACCCATCTCTAGTGATAAATTATGAATACAGAGAAATCTGCAATTACACACACACCCAATTTGCCCATTGAAAACAGGGTGTGCACACAGGATACACCATTCCCCCTGATAAATACTCCACATCTTTGTTTGACAGGAAACAAGAATGTGACACAAGAGGCGAGCATGAGCCAGAAATTCTACCAGCTAGTTGATTGTTGGTTCAGAACCTAAAATACTTTTTCTCATCAGGTGTGTGTTTGATTTCACAGATTTAACATTTTTGTTGAAGTCAAGGCACACTCCTTTTCCTATCATCAGGCCCCATTCTTGCCGTCTGCTTAGAAAAAAGCTACTGTGGCGACTCACCGTCTAGTCGGGCGAACCGGCTCGGCAGTCGGGTCGCGCGGCGTCGGAGCGACGAGGCCCAAGATGGCGGCGGGCCTCGTCTTTCCGAGCGACAGGGAGAACCCGCGCGCGGGAAAGTCCTGATGACGTAGGACTTACGTCATTGCTGGTTTTTTGGGCGGGAGTTTTTCTCCCTTAAAGGGCCCGCACAAGGCGGGAAAATAAACCAGTTCTGTTTGGCAATCCTCCGAGTAGAGTCTTGTTTTATTCCGCGGTAGCAACCGCTACATTGGTGACCCCGACGGTCCAAACGGCTTTTGGACCTGCGAAATGGACGACAGCGCAGCAGCCAACGCAGTGGCCCTCAAGCTGCCCACCTTTTGGACACTTCGGCCCAGCGTCTGGTTTGACCAGGCTGAAGCGCAATTCCACCTTCGGCAGATCACCTCCGACTCCACGAAGTACTACCATGTGGTTAGCTCTCTGGACCAGGAGACAGCCGCCCAGGTTGGAGACTTCATCCAACATGTCTCCGGAAAGGATAATGTCGTTGCTGATGCACTTTCCAGACCAACCATCCACAACCTATCCTTGGGTGTCGACTTCACGGCCCTGGCTGACGCACAGCAAGCCGACGACGAACTGCCCAGCTACAGAACCACAGTCTCGGGTCTGCAGCTCCGAGATTTCTTGGTTGGTCCAGGTCAGCGGACCCTACTTTGAGACGTTGCGACTGGTCAGCCCCGCCCTATTGTCCCTGCAGCCTGGCGGAGACGCGTTTTTGACTCGGTACATGGGTTGGCGCACCCATCCATCAGATCTACAGTCCGACTGGTCGCCAGCAAGTTTGTCTGGCATGGCCTGCGCAAACAGGTCAGTGAGTGGGCCAGGACTTGTCTGCACTGCCAGACGTCAAAAATCCAGCGACACACCAAGGTCCCACCACAGCAGTTCGAGCCTACCCGTAGGAGGTTCGACCACATACACGTCGACCTCGTGGGCCCTCTGCCGGTTTCAAGAGGAGCCCGGTACCTCCTTACCATCGTGGACCGGTTCACGAGGTGGCCTGAGGCAACCCCCCTGACTGACATCACAACTGATTCCTGCGCCCGAGCGCTGCTCACAACTTGGGTCTCACGTTTTGGCGTTCCGGCCCACATCACTTCAGACAGAGGCACCCAATTCACTTCCAGTCTCTGGGCTGCATTAGCGAACCTGCTAGGGACGCAGCTGCACACCACCACGGCCTACCATCCTCAATCAAACGGGTTGGTGGAACGTTTTCACCGCCATCTAAAATCGGCCTTGATGGCCCGCCTGAAGGGTCCTAACTGGGTTGACGAGCTGCCTTGGGTCCTGCTCGGCATACGCACTGCCCCCAAAGACGACCTCCGCACTTCGTCAGCTGAGCTTGTATACGGGGCGCCACTAGTTGTCCCCGGGGATTTCATACCTGCCCTTCAGGACCAAGGGGAACAACCCCCAGCAGTTCTACAAAGACTGCGCGAGAAGCTCGGCGCCTTGGCCCCGATTCCCACCTCATGGCACGGTCAAGCCCCATCCTGCCAGCCCAAGGAACTACGGGACTGTAAGTTTGTTTTCGTTCGCAGGGGCACACCTCGGGCGCCATTGCAACGACCATATGAGCGACCGTTCCGAGTCATACGGAATAACGGATCCACTTTTATTTTGGACATTGGAGGCAGGGAACAGGTTTTCACGGCGGACCGCCTCAAACCGGCCCATTTGGATCTGCAACAGCCTGTCGAGGTTGCCACGCCACGACGCAGAGGCCGCCCCCCTAAGCGGCAGCTGGCACAGCCCACGGACCTTGGGGACTGTCTCACCGGTTCTGGGGGGGGTTGTGTGGCGACTCACCGTCTAGTCGGGCGAACCGGCTCGGCAGTCGGGTCGCGCGGCGTCGGAGCGGCGAGGCCCAAGATGGCGGCGGGCCTCGTCTTTCCGAGCGACGGGGAGAACCCGCGCGCGGGAAAGTCCTGATGACGTAGGACTTACGTCATTGCCGGTTTTTTGGGCGGGAGTTTTTCTCCCTTAAAGGGCCCGCACAAGGCGGGAAAATAAACCAGTTCTGTTTGGCAATCCTCCGAGTAGAGTCTTGTTTTATTCCGCGGTAGCAACCGCTACACTACTCTCTTTATTAATAATGAGCCGAATCATTTAAGTTTGACCATCAAGCCAAGTAAATCAGCTGACTCTTACCTCCAAGATGGTTTAGCAAACTACTCAGCTCAAGGTCAATGAGAAATAGGCAATAAATATTGGACTTGACAGCAACACCCACATATGGTGAAGGAAGTAATTAGCTCTACACTTATTTGATTCATTTTAAACTGCAGAATGCATCTTAATGACAACATAAAATTACATTGAAAACGTTAACAACTACGTAAGAAACTCCCTGCAAAAATTTGAACCTTTCAAGTCTATGCTTTGTCTCAAATGAAAGAGGCAAATTACAGCTTTTCCCCAAATCCTATTGATGCATCATAGAGAACAGTAATAAGACATGCAGAGGAATATAGTTGATGGCTCTTTCAAAGTACCTTTTTAATCACCAACAGATTTATTTTTGCATAAGAAGTTGAGGTTTCATGCATCATTAAATTAAAATCTATTTAACTAATTGGCTTAATAAACACTAGTAGAACTTCAATTAAGGGTCACATCAGAGTCCCAGGATCCTATCAAAGTCAGATTATTCAGAGACGATATTCCATTCTATGTAGCATGAGTAAGAATCAAATTATAAATTCTAAAATAAAACTCACATGGAGCATTGTGGGTTCAGGTAGAAAATCAATATCTTCTCCAAAGATGAAATCTGGAGGAAGGTCTGGATAATGACAGTTGAAAATAATGTCCCCTTGAAAACAACAAGCCAAAATTTATTTTGTTATTCATGACTTAATCATGAAGCTAGTCTTTGCAAAGACACAGGACAGAGGTAACTTGACACTCTGGCCAAGATTCTAATCTGTTAGATTGGCTTAATGAATAATATGTATTTCTTCTTTCTTGTCAATTGTTTTCCTCTACCCCTTCCCTTCATGTGTTGGCATCCTCCAAGGACACACATCTACAACATTAAGTTTGTCCATGTCACTTTCAATCACCCATGACCCTCAATAATTTTACAAATTATTCAACCTGGAGATCGTTAATCAAATCAATGCTTACAGTCCAGCAAGAGGAACTGGGTGGTGATCAGGAGTGAGATGATAAGCAATTTTCTGCTCCCAACTCAAAAGAGTCTGTTGTGCCATTCAGTGAGATCATGGCCAATTTTCTACCTATCCTCCAGGTTCCAAAGTTCCCTGTTGTCCGAAAATGCTATCAATTCCAGCCTTCAATAAACTCAATAATCAGGGATCTGAAGTTCCTATTAGTGAAATACAAAAATTCACTGCTTTGAGAAACAAACTTACACACCAGTCTTAAATGGCCCATAATTTGTTCTGGGACTGCCCCTAGTTCAAGTTTGTTTAGCAAGAAGCAGCCTCTCATTAGCAATGCTGTCAATCTGCTTCAGAAGCTTACGCGTTTCAATGAGATCACCTCTCATTATTCGCAACTGGAATAGAATAGACTGATCTTACTCAATCTCTTATCCGGTAAAGACTTATAGCAGATTTCCTGTTATTTTGGTTGTCCTTTAATTTGTCTAATTGATTCTGAATGATATGAATTTCTAATTTCGCACTGGTGAGATCATACAATAGCTTTATTTTTTTAAATGTCCATTTGGCATGGGCAGCAGAGGGCTACAGATATTCTGACGTCTGTGATATAATTGATTATTTCCTGTTACTTTACAAAGTTTTCCTCAATATTGCAAATCAGTGCCCTCTATTGCTATTTTTAAATTATTTTTTTGAATTGCAACTCAAAAATTCATCAGCCTTTTCTTGTTTGATATGACATGTAATAATTACGTATTCATTCTTATATATTTAAATGTAGATAGGACATTGATTCTTCAACACAAAGTTTATGAAGGGTAAACAATGGATGTGCTAAATTTAGATTTCTAGAAGGCATTTGATCAGGTACTGCATCAAAGGTTATTGTGGAAAATAAAAGACTGTAATGCAAGAAGGTAACATATTGGTGTGGGTAGAAGATTAGCTGGCTAATAGGAAACAATTGGTATAAATGGGTCTTTTTCAGGTTGGCAAGATGTAGTGAGTGGTGTGTTACAGGAATCTGTGCAGGGTCTCAACTTTTTACATTATATAAATGACTTGGAATGAAGTTACTGAGGATATATTTACTAAATTACCAATGACCCAAAGGCAGCAAAATTGTGAAGAACACAAAGGGAGAATATGACAGGATATAGATTAGTTAAATGATTGGTCAAAGATCTGGCAAATGGGATATAACGTGGGAAAAAGTAAAATTGTCCACTTGACTAAAAACAAAATTCTGAGGGGTCTTGACAGGGTGGATGTGCATTGGATGTTTCTGCTTTTGGGAAAGTCTGGAACCTGTTGTCACTGTTTAAAAATAAGGCAGAAATAGAGGGGTTGCTGAGCAAAGTTACCAGGGATATGCAGGAACACAGACTTGGTATTACAATCGATCGCCACTATTACATAAAATGTAGAAGGCTTGAAAGTCTGAGTGGTCTACTTCTGCTCCTAACTTGTATGCACAAACATATCTTCCCATTTTTAATCTCATAATGCTGTTCTATAAACAATTTGCATTTTAAGTTGCTTTGTCAACTTAAATCACTGTTACAGATTTCAGGCTAATTACCTCAACTAGAACTTGCATTCGTGTAATCACTTCACCATAAGCAAAACTTCCTAGAATCGCCTTGCGTTACAAGCATTTGGTGACCCATACTAAGAAAATTCTACTTTCATATCTCAACTGTAACTGACAAAAAGCTAACGTATTTAACAACCTAATTCTGCACTGGCTTAAACACTTGTTAAATTCCCTTGGAGCACCTTTTAACTTCTTGTCATATTTCTTTCTTTTTGTCTTCATTTCCTTGCTCCTTCCTTCCTTCCCAATTATTGTTCCTAGCCTTCCCTTGTCCTCCTTCCCTTTCCTACTTTGTTTTCTTTCCATCCCCTCCTTACCTCTCTTTCCTTCTCTAATTCCTTTTCATATTAACCACTGCAGTACAAATAGCCTGGATTTTCTCTATCACCACTGAAACACCATTCTTACACCTTAAATCTACATAGTATTTCGACCCCCAACCATCCTCCCCAACTGAACCCCTTTCCCCACCAACTACCCTTCATTTTTTCAAAACTGCAAAGAATGAAGGTCTAATGTTTTTTTAGCCATTCTTGGTAAGATAACACTCTCATCCCGTAAATTAGCCAAGTGGACTGCCTCCAACATTAGTGTATCCTTTCTTTAAAGAGGAGACCAAAATAATCTTGTCATTTCAAATATCCTCATATTTATAGGAAATGAATATCAATTGAATTCCTTTGTTAATTTCCAATTGAAATTATTGCAGGACTTTCAATTGGAAACTAACAAAGGAAACAATCTCCAGTGCAGTAGACACTTCCATCCTGATGGCCTGTTGAGTTTCACAATTAAAGGAAAAAAGACCATAACTTTGGAAGAGGAACTATTTTCATTCAGAGTGGTAAATACATGAGTTTTTGGAACAATATTCAACAGGTCAAATTCAAATGGTGCCTTTAACTGATGTGGTACTGGAAGACTGGAGGGTGGTTAATGATGTGCCTTTAAGGGCTGCAAGGATAAGCCAGAAAACTACATGTCAGTGAGCCTAAGGTCAGTGGTGGGAAAGCTACTGGAGAGGATTCTGCGAGACAGGATCTGTCTGTACTTGGAAAGGCGAGGATTAGGGATAGTCAGCATGGCTTTGTGCATGGGAAATTGTGTCTCACAAATTTGTTTTTTTTGTTTGAAGTGGTGAACCAAGAGCATTGAAGAGGACAGTGTGGTGGATGTTGTCTACGTAGATTTTAGAAAGGCCTTTGACAAGGTCCTGCACGGTAGGCTGGGCCGCAAGGTTAGGTCACATGGGACCTAGGGTGAACTAGCCAAGTGGATACAACATTGGCTTGGTGAGAGGGAACAGAGAGTGGTCATGGAGGTTTCCTTTTCAGATTGGAGGCCTGTGACCGATGATGTGTCGCAGGGATCCCTGCTGGGGCCCCTGTCGTTTATTATATATATTAATGATTTGAATGAGAATTTAGGTGGCATGATTAGTAAGTTTGTGGATAACACCAAAATTGGCAGTATAGTGGACAGTGAAGAAAGTTGTCTGAAGTTATACAGGATCTAGATCAATTGGGTATATGAGCAAAGGAAAGGTAAATGGAATTTAACTCAGACAAGTGAAAAGTGATGCATTTTGGGAAGGTAAACCAGGGCAGGTCATACATAGTGAATAACAGGATGCCATGGAGTGTTGTAGAACAGAGAGTCCAAGGGGTACAAGTACATAGTTCTCTGAAAGTGGTGACATAGTTAGAGAGGGTGGCGAAGGTGTATGGCACAATCTCCTTCATCAGTGAGGGCAATGAGATTGGAACATTGTGTTACAGCCGTACAAGACATTGGTGAGACCACACCTGGAATGTTATCTGCAGTTCTGATCGCCATACTAACAGGAAGGATGGAATTAAGCTGGAGAGGGCGCAGAAAAGATTCACAGGTATGCTGCTGGGACTGGAAGGCTTGATTTATGAGGAGAGATTGGAAAGGCTGGGACTGTTTACCCTGGAGTGAAGGAGGCCGAGGGGTGATCTTATAGAGGCTTATAGAATCATGAGGAGCATAGATAGGGCGAATGGTCATAGTCTTTTTCCCAGGGTAGGAGAGTCTAAAACTAGTGGGCATAGGTTTAAGGTGAGAGAGGAAACATTTATAGGGGACCCGAGGGGCAAGTTTTTCCACAAAGAGGGTGGTGAATGTATGGAACAAACTGCCAGAGGAGGTGGTAGATGCAGGTGCAATTACAAAATTCAAAAGGCATTTAGACAGGTATATAGATAGGAAAGGTTTAGAGGGATGTGAGCCAAGCACATGCAAGTGGAAATAGCTCATGTAGGCACCTTGGTCAGCATGAACGAGTTGAGCTGAAGGGCCTGTTTCCATGTTGTATAACTCTATGACTCTAATGTATAATAAATAATAACAGGCACTTCACAAGTATGAACCCCCCTGAATTGTCAATCCCTTTAACTGCATCAAGACAGATAATAGCAAGGGTAAGCAAAAGCCTGGCCAATGGAGCCTTTTGTGGGCAATGAAGTAGTTGGAAGAGTTGAGGAAAGGAATTCCAGACTCTGGAACACAGGTGTCCAAAGGCACTCAAATAATAGATGGGGAATGGATATGCACAGGAAGTCAAAAGAAAGAAGAAATCAGGGTGATGGGTATAGGAATTGAGAGAGGTAGAGAAGAGCAAGGCAACAAAATACATTTCAAAACATAGATGAGCATTTTAATTGGAAATATCTTGAAGACAATACAATAAAACTCTGATAATCTGTTGGAGACTCAAGAGACTGCAGATGCTGGAATCTGGAGCAAAAAAATAAGCTGCTGGATGAACTCAGGTCAAGCAACATCTCTGGAAGCAAAGGTGTGGTCGTCGTGAACCTACATAGTGACCCTGATAATCCACTATTTGATTGCTTGGAACTCCAGATGGTTCAATATCTGGCTTACCAAGTGACGTCTCCCTTGCTCCCTTTAAACTTACTGGGGCCCCTTTTCCTGCTCCTCCTTTAAACTCACCAGGTTCATTGAGAAAATTGTATTACTGTGTAGCCGCCATAAAAAAGTGGGGGAAAAAGTGGGTTGGAGTATTAATAGGAATAACATCAAATAGTCCAGTAAATCTGGCATTTCTGCACCACCAAAATCCCATGGGTGCTGTAAATGTGGAGTTTTACTGTATGTCTATAGTTAGTGGAAGCATAATTGAAGATTTCAGGAGCAGAGAGCTGAAGATCAGTAATGAAATAGACAATGTCTCCTAAGGAAGCAACTTGTGTTTGTAACAGAGAATTTAAGATTGTACTTTTAATTTGTAATTCAAATTGGACAAAGTGTGAACAGTCTGATGCAAGTGAAACAGCAACTGATAGGTGTCTGCAGTCAATATTCTCAACATTTAACTGGAGAAAGCTGAGGCTTAATAAGAATAAATGTCAAAAAAAGCATGTCGATGATACAAGAGAGAAGAGTTTTGTACTGACATTGTGCAATAACTTACCCAATATCTACTGATTATGCCAAACTGTCATGGCAGCAAGTAAATGAGGGAAGGTCTACTTGGAGGCGGGGGCAGTAGGAAGGTTCCAGAAGCAAGTAGAAGCTAGAGCTACAATCAAACTGATAGAGATGGAAGACAGGAGAGCCTTCTTGAGCTGGACAGTAGGGAAGTGTTGAGAAGGATGGTGGCGAAGTGAGATAAAACTAGGTTTGACTCATTTTGAAGTCGTAGTAGGAGTGGAAACATTGAAGAATGTAGAAACTTGGAGTTGTGGAAAAGATGGGGCACATGCATAAATTTAAAATGTATACAGTATACTTATTATATCCCACTGCAATTCTTATGACTTTGCTACTCGAGATATTAACAATTTATACAATTTCAACAGAATGAACTTTTGACAAATCTTTTGTAAACACTGTACACAAACCAGATGCACTACTGATGGTGACATTCCCAAAACATAAGTTGGTATGTATATTGTACCATAAAATGCCAAAGTATGCTTCATGTGCTCACTAAAGAGCATAGCATATATGATAGACCATTTTTAGTCACTTGAAAGATTCTAAAGACAATTATTATTTTACGATATTCCTACTTCCAAAAGTGCAATGCAGTGAAGCAGTTTTTTTAAATATTACTTAATGCTTGTATTACTTGAGTTTTCAAACTGATTCTGTTTATATCCCATCTATAACAGTAACCACAGAATTAAAATACGACCAATGGTTCAAGTTATAAGTGTTTTAAATTCAGAATAGTAAGTTCCCACAATACGAATAACATCACCAAAATTTACAATTTGCTTTGGATATGAAATACTTAAATCTTGAAAAAATGCGTTTTCCCTCATTGAGTCTAGAACCAAAGGTCACAATCTCAGAATAGGAGGTATGTCATTTAGGACTTGAGATAAATAGGAATTTCTTTACGCAGACGGTAGCAAATCTTTGGAATTCTCTACCTGGGCAGGCTGTGGAGGTTCAGTCATCAAATTAATTCCAAACTGAGATCAATAGATGTCTGGATATTATGGGAATGTAGAGATATGGGGACAGTGCAGAAAATGGGACTAAGGTAGAAGATCAGACATAATCTTGACATAATAGAAGAGGCTCAAAGAGCCAAATGGCACACTGCTGCTCTTAGTTCTAACGTTCTATTTTCTTTACTTCGACTACAACATCTTATAGATGGCATCCTAAACCATAACTGTTAAGTCACCTTTTTTTCTTAAGCCAGAACCACCATCCCAGGCCAGGAAAACTAATATTAGTTTTTATATGTGCTTAATCAAAAATGCACAGGTGAGTGAATGAGAAATCTCAACTGATCTATACACTACTTTACATGGATCACTAAACTGTTAATCCACTGTTTATTGAAGTACAAATGTATATTAGTCATGCTTGGAGATTACTAGACCATGTAGTCAGTCAATTAAATTAATCCAAGCAATAACTCGCATCCATTACACCAGCTGCCTAATATTATTTCAACTGTGTGCTCTGTTCCTCATCTTAATGGTGGTGAAAGTACTATTTTAAAAAAATTGCAAAGATTTACTTCTGAGACAAATCTACATATTCTTTTAAAATACAGCATTTCAAAGCAACACCTTCCTGCAATTTTAATTTATTTTTCAACATAATGAGTATTAAAAGCATCTTATTGGAATTATGTGAGGTCCTGAAGAGAGGCCACATCTGGAATACTGTGTATAGGTTAGGTCTCCCTATCCAAGGAAGGGTATACTTGTGATAAAGGGAATGCAGCAAAGTTTTATCAGACTACTTTCTGACATGTCGGTGTTTTCCTGACGAGAGGTTTTACGGACTGGGCTGTGCTTTCTAGATTTCAAAAAAAAGTGATTTTGTTGAAACACACAAAATTCTTAGAGCTTGAAAGACAAGTGCAGGGAGGATGTTTCCCCTGATTAGAGTGTTTAAAACCAGAGATCACATTCTAAAAATAATGATCAGACATTCAGGACCAGGTTGAGAAAATAGTACCAAATCTGTGGAATTTTCTGCCCAAGAGGGTTGTGGAGGTTCAGTGGTACTGAAAGAAAAGATCAGCCATGATCGTATTGAATGATGGGGTAAGTGCAAGGGGTAAATGGCTTACTTTTGCTTCTAGTTTTGTTAGTTTTTGTCTCCTAACATATTTCAAAACGTAACTGGCAAACCCCGAAAAAAGGAATAAGTTCCTATATTCAGTTTGACACTTCACAACCCTGTTGAGAATAACTTGCCACGGCGAGTCACAGCTACTAACAGGCATCTGCTTTTTAATCATCACTGAAGTGAAGGAAAAGTGTGTCACAATCATCTTTATTATATTCATGCAAAAGACTGCAGTGCATTTATTAAGTTCATCAGGAGTGTGTAAAAGGGGTGTGGGAAGAAGAGCTGAAGGGGAAGAGAGTCAGGGGGCCAAGGTAAGGGTGCTGAAAAGAGTCGAGAGGGATGTGGTTGTGAAGATAGCCTCAGCATGAAAAAAATCTGATCACTTCCACTGGCTGATGGGTGCCTGGAATGTGCTGCCAAAGGTGGTAAGTGGAGGCAAATAAGATGGAGGTGTTTGAGGCTTTTAGATAGGCACACCAATGTGCAGAGAATGGATGGATATGGACATTGTGTAGGCAGAGGGATTAGCTTAGTTTGGCACAACATCATGGGCCGAAGGGCTGTTCCTGTGCTGTACTGTTCTATAACTTTGGTGCATTTAGACTGGGCATACTCAGAGGGCAAAATCAGCTGCTAGTTTCTGGTGCACTAAGCCTAAGATTTCTCCTGGCTTTTCTCCTGCATTTGAAAAGTTTTTGGGTCCACAAATTTGGTTGAAAACGACCAACCTACACCAGTTACTTATATCCCTGAACAGCATCATCAGATTGTCTGAGAGCAGGCAATTTTTTGGCCTGCATTATGGAAACAGGGCCTGCAATCCACATCTCTGCCAATTATCAGGCATCTAACAACACCAATCCCTCTCAACTTCCCTCACCCTGATTCTTTTGCTTTCTATCTATACTAGGCAATTCAAGTATCAATCAGCATATCTTCAGCAGGTTTTGGGGGAGATGGGTGGCTGGACTGGAGGACAGGGAGAATGTGTAAACTACACACATACAGCAGAAGTCAGAATCAAATCTGGGTCGCTGGACCATAAGATATAGGAGCGGAATTAGGCCCTTTGGCCCATCGAGTCTGCTCTACCATTCAATCATGGCCGATTTTTTTTTAAACCCCATTCTCCCACCTTCTCCCCATAACCCTTAATGCCCTTAACAATCAAGAATCTATCAATCTCTGCCTTAAATACACCCAATGACTTGGGCCTCCACAGCCTTCTGTGGCAACGGATTCCACAGATTCACCATCCTCTAGCTGAAGAAATTCCTCCTCATCTCAGCTTTACAGGGACATCGCTTTACTCCGAGGCTGTGCCCTCAGGTCCTACACTCTCCAACTAATGGAAGCATCCTCTCCATGTCCACTCTGTCCAGGCCTTTCAATATGAGACAGCTTCACTATCTGCTGTGTCACTGTGCCACTCACTATGCTATTAAGAGAGTGAAGTTTGAAAGAAGAGTGGAAAGAAAAGTCTTTCATTAAACAAAAACAATGTGGTCCACTCATTCAATGGCAAAAGGCATACTGTATTTAGTATATTATTGGCAACATGCAAAAAAATTTAGAAAACAAAAATTGCTCTTGTTAAAAAGCCCACAAGCAGAAATAATTACAAGCAGCTGACCATGTTCATGCAAGCCTATTTCATCCATCAAACCAGCTTTTCCATCTGCAAGGTATTTGTCCAGTAGCCAACCCGACTTCAACTATGCCTTTGGCCCATCCAGTCCACGTCAACCTGATCTTCTGCCTAGTCCCATCTACCTGCACTGGGACCATAACCCTCCAAACCCCTCCCATCCATGTACCTATCCAAACTTCTTAAATCTTTACAACTGAACTCGCACCTATCACTTCCACTGGCAGCTTGTTCCACACTCGCACCACCCTCTGAATGAAGAAGTTTCCCCTCAGATTCCCCTTAAATATTTCACCTTTCACCTTAAACCTATGTTCTCTAGTTCTAGTCTCAACCAACCTTAGGGGAAAAAGCCTGTATGCATTCACCCTATCTATACCCCTCATAATTTTATATACCTCTGTAAGATCTCCTCTCACCCTCGTGTGCTCCAGGGAATAAAGTCCTAACCTATTCAACCTTTCCCTATAAACTCAGGTCCTCAAGTCCCAGAAACATCCTTGTAAATTTTCTCTGCACTCTTTCAAGCTTATTGATATCTTTCCTGTAGGTAGGTGACCAGAACTGAACTCAATACTCTAAATTTGGCCTCAGCAACGTCTTGTACAGCTTTAACATAACATCCCAACTCCTGTACTCAATGCACTGATTTATGAAGGCCAAAGTGCCAAAAGCTCTCTTTACAACCCCATCTACCTGTGATGCTACTTTCAAGGAACTATGGATCTGTATTCCCAGGTCCCTGTGTTCTACTGCACACCTCAGTGCCCTACCATTCACTGTGTAAGCGTAACCCTGATTTGTCCTCCCAAAGTGCAACACCTCATACATGTCTGCATTAAATTCCATCAGCCATTTTTCAGCCCATTTTCCTAGCCAGTCAAGATCACGCTGCAAGCTTTGATAGCCTTCCTTGCTGTCTACTACGCCCCCAATCTTGGTGTCATCCTCAAATTTGCTGATCCAGTTTACATTATGATCTAAATTATTAATATAGATGATAAACAACAACAGACCCAGCACCGATCCCTGCGGCACACCACTAGTCACAGGTCTCCAGTCAGAGAGACAACCATCTACTACCACTCTCTGGCTTCTCCTGCTAAGCCAATGTTGAATCCAATTGGCTACTTCATCCTGAATGCCAAACGATTTAACCCTCTGAACCAGCCTCCCATGTGGGACTTTGTCAAAGGACTCGCTAAAGTCCACGTAGACAACGTCCACGTAGACAACGTCCACTGCCTTTCCCTCATCGACCTTCTTGGTAACCTCCTCAAAAAACTAAAGATTGGTTAGACATGGCCGACCATGCATGACATATTCGAGCCAATCAATGTAAAACATATTGAGAATCCCATTGGAAATCATGGATAACAGAGTGGAAACTTTCAGGCTCAAAAAAGAAAATTTACAGCTTAGCTGGGTTTCAATGAAAGATTTTAATTATCTATGACTTCCAAAGCAGGAAATGTACAATGTTTACAGTAAATGCAATGACAGAATACGAAGGCAAAAAAAAGTGTTAGTCGCATAACTAGTTACGAAGCTGTGAACAGCATATTTTATTTAATCTTCAGGAAGCACACGTCATTTGGCAGGCTAGAATTCACTGCCCATTTCTAACTGCTTTTGACAAGGTGACACCCACAACACTGTTGGGTAGAGATAGTTTAAGGATTTGGGACTTGCGATAATGAAGGGATGGTAATATGTTCCCAAATAACGACGGCTTGCAATTTGGAGGGGACTTACTGCCCACGTCCTTCTTGGTTGTAAACGTCAAGGGTTTAGGAGGTGCTGTTACAGCAGTTTCAGCAAGTAACTGCAGTGTACTCAGTCAATAGCGCAACTGTAACCATTGTGCATGGGTGGTGGAGGGAATAAATATTTATAGTTGATGGGGTATAAATTAAGTGGAAGCTTTGACCTGCATGATGTTGGGCTTCACGTGTTGGAGCTGCACTTATTCAGGGAAGTAAACGGTATTCCATCAGACTCCTGACCTGTATCTTGAAGATAATGGAAAGCTTTTGGGCTATTCAAGTGAGTCACTCACTGCAGGATACTCAGCCTCTGACCTCTTCCTGTAGCTGTAATACATCTGACTGGTTTAATTGAATCTTGACCAATGGTGACCTCTCACACACCCTCAGGATTTGATGGTGGGGGACTCGGCAATGGTAGGAGTCAGTGGTTACTCTCCTTACTGTTCAGGGGTCATCGGTCACTGCCTGGCACTTTTGTGGCATGAATGTAATGTGCCACTTATCAGTTGCACAACCTGAATGTTGTCTGGGCCTTGTTGCATGTAGGCATGGACTGCTTCATTCTCCAAGTTAGAAATGAAATTGAAAATTGTCTAATCATCCTCACTTCTGACATGATGATGGAAGGTGGGTCATTGATGAAGAAGCTGAAGATGGGCTAAACCTAGGATCTGAGGGATTCCTACAGTGATGTCTTGGGGCTGGGTAATTGACCTCCAACAAACGCAAGCATCTTCTTTTGTTAAGATATTAAGATGTTTATTTATTAGTCACAAGTACATTGAAGCACACAGTGAAATACATCTTTTTGCATTGCTAAGAATGTGCTGGGGGGCAGCCTGCAAGTGTCACCATGCTTCTGGCGCCAACATAGCATGCCCACAGTTCCTAACCAGTACATCTTTGGAATGTGGGAGGAAACCGGATCACCCGGAGGAAACCCACGCAGACACGGAAAATGTACAAATTTCTTACAGACAGCAGTGGGAATTGAACCGGGTTGCTGGCGCAAGGTATTACTCCAAAAATTGGAGTGTTTTCTCCTTAATGCCATTTACCTCTGCTTAACAGGGGCTCTTTTATGTCACATTTGTCAATGCTGCCTTGATGTCAAGGGCAGTCACTCTCAACTCTTCGGTCTATGTTTGTGCCAAGGTGGTGATGATGTTTGGAGCACAGGGGTGCTGGTGAATCCCAACTGGGCACAGTCAACAATACCTTCCATCGATTTGCTGATGATTGAGAGCAGACCAGCTGGTCAAGTGACCTCTGGCCATACTCGTCTGATCTTATCTAATCTTGGAAGCTAAGCAGGCTCAGGCCTAGCTCGTTCTTGGATGGCAGGCAGTCTGGCAACACCAGGTGCCTCAGGCTTTGTGGGGGCGATCTGACAGAAGCATATAAAATTATGAGAGGTTTAGATATGGTAGATCATCAGCCTTTTTCTCCCAGGGTAGAGATGTCAAATACTAGAAGGCATGGGTTTAAGATGAGAGGGGATTGTTTAAAGGAGATGTGCAAGGTGCATTTTTTAAAAAAAAACAGAGAGTGGTAGGTATCTGGAACGTGCTGCCAAGGGAGGTGGTAGAAGCAATGTTTAAGAGCCATTCAGAAAGACACATGAATAGGTAGGGAATAAAGGGATACGGACCATGTTTAGACTGATGGGATTAGTTAGATTCCCAACATGGTCAGCGCAGATGTGGTGGGCTGAAGGGCCTGTTCCTGTGCTGTATTCTTCTATGTTAATTCGAAGGGCTGGATTTGTCCTCTTTTATCCAAAAAGAACTCAGCAGGATCAAAGGGCATGTAATAAAATTCTCTGTTACTTAACCACATTGATATCCAGGCTCAGTGACAGCTTGGATATCAATGTGGTTAAGTAACAGAGAATAACAGTGAAAAGTTGTTTTTCATATTGGAGGGAAGCTTGCAGTGGGATTTCTTAGGGGTCGATACTAGTATCACCACTTAAATATTAATAGCTTGAGCTTGGTGAATAGAACAATTTCCACATTTGCAGATGATACAATGTGGAAGGACAGTGAATTATGAACCGTCAGATTGACTGGAAGAATAGCAAATAGATGGCAGATGAAATTAAGCTGAGAAACCTGAAGTGTTACACTTGGTAGGATGAGTGAGAAGAGGTTATTTCATCAATAAAAAGGTGAAAAAGAATTAGGAAATCTGGGGTACGTGCGAATGGTCAGTGAAAGTGCAGGGCGTTCAAAAAGTGATTAAAATAGCATCCAAAGTCTTGGGCTTAATTTATAGAGATACAGAGTACAAGAGCAAGGAAGTCAGGATGAACCTTTAGAAAATGCTAGTTTGACCATGACTGGGGTATTATGCTTATAGAAACATAGAAAACCTACAGCACAATTCAGGCCCTTCAGCCCACAAAGCTGTGCCGAACGTATCCCTACATTAGAAATTACTAGGCTTACCCATAGCCCTCTATTTTTCTCAGCTCCATGTACCTATCCAAAAGTCTCTTAAAAGACCCTATCGTATCCGCCTCCTCCACCGTTGCCGGCAGCCCATTCCACGCACTCACCACTCTCTGAGTAAAAAACTTACCCCTGATATCTCCTCTATACTTACTCCCCAGCACCTTAAACCTATGTCCTCTTGTGGCAACCAGTTCAGCCCCGGGAAAAAGCTCTGACTATCCACATGATCAATGCCTCTCATCATCTTATACACCTCTATCAGGTCCCCCCTAATCCTCCGTTGCTCCAAGGAGAAAAGGCCGAGTTCCCGCAACCTGTTTTCGTAAGGCATGCTCCCCAATCCAGGCAGCATCCTTGTAAATCTCCTCTGCACCCTTTCTATGGCTTCCACATCCTTCCTGTAGTGAGGCAACCAGAACTAAGCACAGTACTCCAAGTGGGGTCTGACCAGGGTCCTATATAGCTGCAATGTTACCTCTCGGCTCCTAAATTCAATTCCACGATTGATGAAGGACAATACATCATATGCCTTCTTAACCACAGAGTCAACCTGTGCAGCTGCTTTGAGTGTCCTATGGACTCGACCCCAAGATCCCTCTGGTCCTCCACACTGCCAAGAGCCCTACCATTAACACTATACTCAGTTCTAGATGCCAAACTTTAGAAAAAGATATAGACTTTACAGAAATGATTCCAGGGCTGAGGGACCTCAGTGACATGGATGGACTAGAGAAGCTGGGTTTGGTCTACTTTTCCTGAGAATAGTGGAAATTTAAGGGTGAACTGAATAGGTATTCAAAATGGAGGGATTTTGTAAAAACAAGGAGGGAAGATATTATTCTGGAAAACAGATTGACAACCAGATTTAAAGTAATTTCTAAAAGATCTCAGATAGTGAATTTTTTTCTACTGACATAATAAGATCTGGAATGCATTGAAAATGTACTGAAAAGATTTCTGAGGAGCATTTAAAAGTCATATAGATACTACTTGATGAGGACTAATTTATAGTATTAGGAAAAAGCTGAAGACAAGCCTAAATGTGACACCCTTTCAAAGAAGATACATGTACAGTACCAAATCATCACCTCCTCTGCTGCAAGATTCCAGAGTTCCATCTACCTCCACCTCATTATCACAGGTATCGAAACCCCATGCTTTCATGAACATTTAACTCAACTTCTTCAAATGGAACTCTCGCCCAGTGTCTGGTTTCCACGAGTTGTATTTGTTCAAACTCCATTTCTCACATTTTGTCTTATTCGTCTTGTCCTTAGCAATTTCTACAACTTCCACAGACTCCTTAATGAACACCTCAAAAATCTCTTTCAGCTTTATATTCCATCCTGCCCTTTTGACTTTAGGCTTCATCCATCCCTTTCTTCTTCGCCCTCATTCACTGCAGGGTCTTCAGCCATCACAAGCCAGCTTCCTGCCTTGATCCTTTGTTTTGGCACTCTTACTTCACCAAAGGCCTCTTTTAAAAACTCACAATTCCAATCATACTTTCAATTGCTTTCCATAGCTCCTACACTGCTGTTCAATATTTATAATAATTTCCTACATTAAGCTCTTTAAGCTGTTTTTTCCTACAGGAAAGCAAACCTGTCAGTTTAAAAAGAGTCACGATTGTAATTTCTGGACAATTCATGAACAGTACTAGTTACATAAAAGTTCCACAGCACGTTCCCGGAAGTTTTATATGCACATTTTCATTTTATCCAATTAGAATGAGAAAATTTCTTAATATAAAATAATTCTCACATTTTAGCGTCTCTCCAGCATATGGAATGTGCAGCTTAAACCGGTCGCAACAGGGTCCAGGTGTTAATGACGTGCATCTGAAAGGAAGGACCAAAGACCAATTTCAAAACTAAAATAGAAAACAATTCCTGATAACACTCGTAACAACCATGAGGAAAATTACAGGAATTGCAACAACCGAATTTGCTTCAGACAAAATCCAAGTCATTTATTCAGATGGTACAAAACCAAAGTTGAAAGCTGGAAAATGTATCACATCGTACTGGGATATGTTTATTTGAATTTATCTTTAAAAATAGATTATAATTACATTAGACTTCACAATATGTTCCAAAAACATCTTCCCACACAACACTGATAATGAATTATTTTTAACCCCCGCCCCCACCTTTTCTTAAAATTACAAACACTGCATCCATTTTGCACTCAGCAAACTTCAGGTTCTTTGGCCAGCATGCTCAAGAAATTCCTGCTCTTCGTAGTAGCACTGATCAAACATTTCATCTTAAGGATGGTACGTTTGGTAATGGGATGTTGCACACTTAACATTATGACTCCTCTTTAATGCAAGCGTATCAAAATATTTTTCCTTTATACGAAGGGAAAAATATAGATGACACTATAAACAAATAAAATTGTGTAAAAGTTCACAACCATGAAACTGGAAGTAATATCTATATAAAAATAAACAAAAAGACTATACGACTTTCTACTAAACGTCAGCTATTGTGAGAAAACTTGCACATAAAACGAGCTCAAACCATCAGTCTACTTCTTTACTTGGTGTGTCTGCCTAAATTTATATTAAGTTATTGCCCTGGGAACAACTCTGGAGCTTGTTAAATTCTCTGGTACTTAAACAAGCAAACTTTCTGACTCAGAAATATTATTGTTCCCAAACAGAACAAGTAAAGGCATCCAAAACAATTCAAATGTAGTTGTTTAATTTAACAAGATTTGCAACTGATATCTGATTGCAACTAGCAGTGGTGTCACAAACTGTTTCATGCACCAGAAATAGGAGGGATGGATACCACTGTGAACTGGGGTTGGCAGAGGAAAAGATAGAAACATAGAAAACCTACAACACAATTCAGGCCCTTCGGCCCACAAAGCTGTGCCAAACATGTCCCTACCCTAGAAATTACTAGGCTTACCCATAGCCCTCTATTTTACTCAGCTCCATGTACCCATCTAACAGTCTCTTGAAAGACCCTATCGTATCCGCCTCCACCACCGTTTCTGGCAGCCCATTCCACGCACTCACCACTGAGTAAAAAAACATACCCCGACATCTCCTCTATACCTACTCCCCAGCACCTTAAACCTATGTCCTCTTGTGGCCACCATTTCAGCCCTGGGGAAAAGCCTCTGACTATCTACCCGCTTAATACCTCTTATCATCTTATACACCTCTATCAGGTCCCCACTCATCCTCTGTCTCTCCAAGGAGAAAAGGCCGAGTTCCCTCAGCCTGCTTTCATAAGGCATGCTCCGCATTCCAGGCAGCATCCTTGTAAATCTTCTCTGCACCCTCTCTATGGCATCCACATCCTTCCTGTAGTGAGGCGACCAGAACTGAGCACAATACTCCAAGTGGAGTATGGCCAGGGTCCTATATAGCTGCAACAATACCTCTCGGCTCCTAAATTCAATTCCCCAATTGATGAAGGACAATACACCATATGCCTTCTTAACCACAGAGTCAACCTGCACAGCCGCTTTGAGCGTCCTGTGGACTCGGACCCCAAGATCCCTCTGATCCCCCACACTGCCAAGAGTCCTACCATTAATACTATATTCCGTCAACATATTTGACCTACCAAAATGAACCACTTCACACTTATCTGGGTTGAACTGCATCTGCCACTTCTCAGTCCAAATTTACATCCTATCTATGTCGCTCTGTAACCTCTGACTGCCCTCCAAACTATCCACAACACCCCCAACCTTCGTATCATCCACAAACATACTAACCCACCCCTCCACTTCCTCATCCAGGTCATTCATAAAAATCACAAAGAGTAAGGGTCCCAGTACAGATCCCTGAGGTACACCACTGGTCACCGACCTCCACTCAGAATACGACCCTTCAACAACCACTCTTTGCCTTCTGTGGGCCAGCCAGTTCTGGATCCACATTGCAATATCCCCTTGGATCCCATGTCTCCTCACCTTCTCCAATAAGCCTTGCATGGGGTACCTTATCAAACGCCTTGCTGAAATCCATATACACTACATCTACTACTCTCCCTTCATCGATGTGCTTAGTCACATACTCAAAAAATTCAATCAGGCTCGTAAGGCAGGACCTGCCCTTGACAAAGCCATGCTGACTATTCCTAATCATATTATACCTCTCCAAATGTTCATAAATCCTGCCTCTCAGGATCTTCTCCATCAGCTTACCAACCACTGAGGTAAGACTCACCGGTTTATAATTTCCTGGGCTGTCTCTACTCCCTTTCTTGAATAAGGAAACAACATCCGCAACCCTCCAATCTTCCGGAACCTCTCCCGTCTCCAATGACGACGCAAAGATCATTGTCAGAGGCTCCGCAATCTCCTTCCTCACCTCCCACAGCAACCCGGGGTACATCTCATCCGGTCCTGGCGACTTATCTAACTTGATGCTTTCCAAAAGTTTCAGCACCACCTCTTTTCTAATATCTACATGCTCAAGCTTTTCAGGCCACTGCAAGTCCCCACTACAATCCCCTAGATCTTTTTCTGTAGTGAATACTGACGTAAAGTATTCATTAAGTACCTCTGCTATTTCTTCCTGATCCATACACACTTTCCCACTGCTGCACTTGATAAGCCCTATCCTTTCGCATCTCATCTTCTTACTCTTCACATACTTGCAGAATGCCTTGGGGTTTTCCTTAATCCTGCCTGCCAAGGCCTTCTCATGTCCCCTTCTGGCTCTCCTAATCTCTTTCTTAAGTTCCTTCCTTTTAGTCTTGTACTCTTCCAAATCTCTAACATTACCTAGCTCTCTGTACCTTTTGTATGCTTTTCTTTTCCTTTTGACTAGATTTATTAAGATGAGGTTGTGAAAGAAAGAGGACTTAAACAATTTGAAAACAGTTTAAAAAGTGAGGCATGTAAAGCCACCCAGCTTAGTATCAAGGAGTTTCTGTATAATGCTATTTTTAATCACTATTTTCAACCATCAGATCAGCTTGACTTTGCAAATACAGATTTTATCAAATGGTGCTAAAACAAACAACATATATTGAACATACATGTTGCACACTTAATGTTATGACTCCTTTTTAATGCAAGCGTATCAAAATATTTTTCCTTTATACGAAGGGAAAATATAGATGACACTATAAACAAATAAAATTGTGTAAAAGTTCACAATCATGAAACTGGAAGTAATAGCTATATAAAAATAAACAAAAAGACTATACGATTTTCTACTAAATGTCAGCTATCATGAGAAAACTTGCACATAAAACGAGATCAAACCATCAGTCTACTTCTTTACTTGGTGTGTCTGCCTAAATTTATATTAAATTATTGCCCTGGGAACATAGAAATCATGCACAAACATCACAAAATAATAAAATGAATTAAACTTTTAACATACAATCATCAATTACTTACCCTGATTTAAGGTCAGTTATTTTGAGATTGTTTGTAGCATCCAAGCCAATTTTCCCATTTCTAACCACACTGGAGATAAAGGGACGAAGTGCAGGAGAAATTCTATTCAAGGCAACTTCTGGTGACATTTCAACTGAACTGCCTCCACAGTGGCACTGTCAAAGACCAATGAACAGGATATCCTGTAGTGCTGAATATTCAACAAAGAAAAATGTTTAATACAAGAGAAAAATATACGTGAAAAACAAAACAATATGTTAATGGATATTCATATTGCAGTTGGTATAATTTTAAAATTTTGGTGTGCCAAGTGGTAAGATTGGCATTTATTGCTCACTCCTGGTTGTCTGATTGCCTTCTGAGAGTAAAGGGTTGCAGAAAGACCAGATCAACACTAATGCCAATAACAGTTAGTTATTAATAACAACATCAGTGAATTAATTGTTGTTTTTAATAAAAATGGCAAATCAAAATCTTTGTATTCACTTTTATACATAATCCATTCTTCTCCCTGATCATTATTATCCTACATACCCTTGGGGCTCGAAAATACATTGACTTCAGTCTTGAATATACAAAGTAACTTGTATAAAAAAAAGACAAAGTAGCAATAGCCCCGAGATACAGAATACCAAATATTTGTAAAATATTGTGCAATTAGATCTCTACTTCTGTCCTAAGTGGCCATTTACCTTGAGACATTAGTTTATAAGACCAACCAGCAAACACTATAGGATTCATAGATATTTATGGTTTCTCACTACTCTTGTTAGAGATAGCAACTTACAGGATGCTCAGCTTTTCAGAATCCATGGTTAAAGGAAGTTTTCCTTAGCTACCATTGCTAAGCTAAATTAAGCTCCATAACGACATTCCACCCATCTTTCCATAGGGATGATATGCCAAGAAATACTGTAACTTTTTTTTTCAGAAACTCTCTAGATAGGATTATTGGGTTGGGCCATTAACAGATAAACATACACAGCAGTGTAGTGGTTAGCGTAACGCTTTACAGCGCCAGCGACCCGGCCAATTCCGGCCGCTGTCTGTAAGGAGTTTGTACATTCTCCTCGTGTCTGCATGGGTTTCCTCTGGGTGCTCCGGTTTCCCCCCACATTCTAAAGACGTACAGGTTAGGAAGTTGTGGGCATGCGATGTTGGCGCCGGAAGCTTGGCGACACTTGCGGGCTGCCCCCAGAACACTCTACGCAAAAAGATGCATTTCACTGTGTGCTTCGATGTACATGTGACTAATAAAGATATTTTATCTTACAAAAATAGTAGTTTTTTGGTGGACGGGGAGGAGCTGTGAGAAGGATTCAAATAATATGCCGTATCATGCATTATCATACAAAGCTTTAAAGAATGAAAATTCCATTTTTGTAGTTCAGGTCTTATGACATTATGCAAAAAGATAGTAACAAAAATAACAAGGTCATACAGAAGACAAGAAAAAAAACTAAGTAACACAGTAAAATAAATAAGAACTACTTAAAACTATAAATAAAAACTAGCAATATAACAGATTATTAATAAAACCTATTATAAATGTATTGAGAAATTAAAAGGTAAAGGAGAATGCAAACCCATTAAAGAGAAGGTGAAAATATAGTGGAGCCCAAGGCAATGCCTTACTGTACTTCATCGTTTTCATGGCAGAGATATGCCACTGGTACAAAACCTAAAATTAAGTCAATGGGAGGAGCAAATTAAAATATGAAAGGAGAAAATAGTGATAAGTAAGACAGTCAAATCAAGATCTGAAGTCTTTTGGGTTGAAGTGTCTTCAACCCAAAATGTTAAGTGCGTTTCTTTTTCTCCAGATGCTACCTGACCTGCTGAGTGTTTCCTGCACCTGACAGCCCAATCTCCCCATGCCTGCTTGCTCTCCCATCACAAGTTTCTGTTCATTTCTGTTCACTTACAAACAGTTCAGGTTATGAACAGTTCTCAGGAATGGAACTCTGTCATGATCTCAGGACTTCCTGCACTTGTCAACTTCTGAGAAACTAGTAGATCTTATTACCAAGAACAAAATGGAGGAAGAGTTCAGCAAGTATGAACTGAAGAAAAAGGGTCAGCATAGATTTGCAAAGGCAAGATCACATTTGTCTTGTCCCGTTGATTATTTTGAGGAAGTTACTAACACGGTGAATGGTGAGTTGTCTATGGTCACTGAATAAATTGGCCTGCAAGTGATAACAGGTACCACATGGAATTACAGGCAAAATTGGAGCACACAATATTGGGAGCAGTGCTATAAGATTGGTGAGTAATTAGCTGAGAGGTAGCAGTTATTCTTAATGGGAATGTACTTCGATTGACAGGATGTCCCACAGGGATCTGCACCTCAGGTATAACATTTCATTACATATTCTTTGATCTTAACCATTGAGATAGAGTTCTATACCAAGATGACACTGCTAGGAAACAAAATGTATACAGAAATCCAACATCAAAATACTGTAGATGCTGGAAACTTGAAATAAAAACAGAAAACGCTTTAAGTGTGCACAGAATCAGAGTCTCCTTGTATCCAAACAAATGCCTGTGGACAAGTGGACGAAGGAATGACAGATAGAATTTAACTCAAACAAATGTGAAGGGATATATTTTGGGAAGTTACATCAGGGCAGGACATATACAGTGATTGAGAGGGCACTGGAGAGTGTTGTAGAACAGAGAGGCCTCCAGGTACAAGTACATAGTTCCCCGAAATTGGTGACACAGATAGACAGGGTGGTGAAAGCAGTGCATGGCACATTCATCTTCATTGGACAGGGCACTGAGTACAAGAGTTGGAATGTCATATTATGGCTGTAAAAGACATTGGTGGGACCATACCTGGAACATTGTGGGCAGTTCACGTTGCCATATCATAGGAAGGATATGATTAGCTAAGGAGTGTGCAGAGAAGATTCACAAGAATGTTGTCAGGACTGGAGAGCTTGAGTTATAAGGAGAGGCTGAATAGGCTGGGACTGTTTTCCCTGGAGCGAGGGAGGCTGAGAGGTGACCTTATAGAGGTTTATAAAATCATGAGGAGCATAGGTTTAAAGTGAGAAAAGAAAGATTTAAAAGAGATGTGAGGGACAGCTTTATCACATAGAGGATAGTTAGTATATGGAATGAGCTGCTAGAAGAAGTGGTAGAGGCAGGGACAATTACAGCATTTGAAAAGACATTTGAAGAGGTACATAGATAGGAAAGGTTTAGCGGGATATGGGCCAAACACGGATAAATGGTACTAGCTCAGGAAGGCATTTTGGTCAGCATGGAGAAGTTGGGCTGAAGGGCCCTTTTCTGTGCTGAATAACTCTATGACTCTTTGTAGTAGAGTAAAACAGACTATGTGATGAAGCAAAAGTGTAATCAATGTTAAGAATCCTACTGTAATGAAAAACAGCAAGGATCCGTGGAGGAGCACAGAGGATGTCGATGCAAACAAATCCTTGAAATTAACGGACAATTCTTGTTTTAACTACTGCAACATGCGCCTCACCTCCATCAGACTTCCCACAAGAGTGGGGCTAATCTTCAGAATAGAAAAAGTTCAACTTATGGCGATTACTTTCAAGAACCAAGGTCATTCAAACCTCAAAAGTCAAGATGCAACAAGCGGATGTTGCTTGCATTTGTGCACGCTCAGGAAGCCAAGCTCCAAGCCACCAATTTGTTCACTGCAGTACAAGAGGATGGACTATACACTCAACACCCACAGACAAAGGTGCTCTACCAACATGATCCTGCCAGACAACACTGCCCACCAATAATAAAGGATCACAGCAAGACCCTCAAAAACATGGACCTCATAGCTTTTGAGCCATTTCAGCAAATACAGACATCGATAATGAAGTTCACCATAACCTCCAATACTCCAGGACAGCTTTTAATTAATTGAGAAAAAGGTCCTCCTCTTCCAGGCCAACATCCCCAGCACCAAGGTCCTATTTGGGTCTATATTCCTTGGAGTTTAGAAGATTAAGAGGTGATCTTACTGAAACAAATTATATCCTAAAGGGGGCTTGATAGATGTTCTCACTAGTGGAAGAGTCACGAACAGGGGGACATAGCTACAAATGAGGGGCCAGTCATTTAACACTGAGGTGCACAGACATTTCTTCTGAGGGTAATGAAATATTTGAATTCACTGCCACTGAGGGTGGTGGAAGTCAGATCACTTAAGGTGGAGATGGATAAAAATTTGAAAGATCAAGGAACTGAGAGCTTTTGAGGTGGTACAGGAGTTGAGGGCAGCGTATGTCAGTCATGATCAGGTGGCCTAGCCTCCTCCCATCATCTTGCATTCTAGTTACAGTTGGCTTTGTTGAGCAGGCCTCGTCATTCCCATACATGACACCACACTCTCAAAAAGGCACTCTATTCAAAGCTGACACGGACGAAGGAACAGATTCAAGGATGTGCCTCCTTTAAAAATATGCAACATTCCACTGACTCCTAGGAATCCTGGGCTCATGACCACTCAAGGTAGAAGAGGAACATTCAGGATGTAATTGAGACCTTCAAGTCCATGCATCAGGAACACAGAAATGCCTTGCATAAATGGTGGAAGAAGCATACCACCATGGCTTCAGGCACTAACTGCCCCCAGCGTAAAAGAGTCTCACATTGGCCTCATTAGTCACCTCAGAATCCATAGAACTGGAATGGAAGCAAATCATCATTAATCCTGATGGACTTCCTCAGAAAGCAGGAGCAGGAGCAGGAGTAGACCTATTGAAACTGTCCCACAGGCTGACCTGCTGCAGGGGTCAGTTCCTTTGCTCTGCCAATTCCACATAGTCCTCAACTCACTGATCTTCCAAAAACTTGCCCATCTTCTCTGTAAATACCCCCATTTATCTGGCCTTCAACCCTCATGGGTTGAGAATTCTAGAGATTCAGCCCCATGTGTGAAAAGTTCTCATGCAATTTTTAAGTGACTGCCTCCTTGTAACTACATCCCCTTGATGGAGACTCTACCACTAGTGGAAACATCTCAACATCTACCCTCTGACACCTCTACGATGTTTCAATAAGATCACCCCTCATTCTTCAAAACTCCAAAGAATATAGGTCTAACTTCTTTAGCGGTTCTTTCCTCTCATCCCAGGAATTAGCGTAGTGAATCTCTTCTGGGCTGCCTCCAAAGCTGGTAAGGAGATAACACATAACCAAGATGTAGATAGAATGTTGGCCTTTACTTTGAGGAAGTCAGAGTAAAAAAAACATTGAAGTAGTTGTGCAGACTACTGGTCTGACCTTTGCTGAGATACTGTATTCAATCTGGGCACCATATCTCACTACATTATTGTGCCTGGAAGGGAAGCAGTATAAATTTGCCAGGATTATGTTGAAATTAAATTATGAACAGATGTTGTAAAAGAATGGATAGTAATCCCTGCTGTTTAGAAATTGAGGGTTGTGATCTAATTGAGGTGTTCAGAGGGACATGAGTGACTGAAAACAAGATGAACTAAAAATTGCACACAATGAAAAATCATGTAGAGTGGCTGTAAGGAGATGATGAAGGGTCTTCAACCCAAGGTGTTAACTTTAGTTTCTTTTCCCACAAATTCTGCCTGACCTGCTGAGTGTTTCCAGTTTTGTGTTCTTATTTCAGGAAAGAAGCCCCTCACCCTGGAGCTTCAGCCTACATTAAGCAAGACTGTGAGTTTGCTATAATGTAGTAGTGCACAAATAGTGGCACACCGCTGCATATAGGAAAGCTGGACAGCCAGATGTACACTTTCAAGTGCTGTTTACTAGAAACATATTTCTTTTTCTGAATGGGTTGAACAAAATAAAACCTATTCACACCTTACTCTCACAGGACAAACAATTCCCATTCCTCCAAGTCAGGAAGCTATTCATGTTTGCTCCGTGTCTACTCTCAGTAACCAATGTACTTCCAGTTTACCTACACATAAGAATAAAATCTGGGACGGATGACGTAACAGGGACGGCAATTCAAAGAACTTTACAGACCAATGGACTCTTCAGAGCAGCTTTTTATAACTGCAGTTTGTGCCAGCAGGAGAAATGTGCCCCAGTGTTATACAGCGCCTGACATGTACTCACCATTACTGAACTCCAATGTTAGACAGTGATCGACCCAGTGTTATACAGCAACTGACTCGTGCCCACCAGTACTGCACCCCAGTGTTACGCAGTGACCGACTGACCTGTGCCCACCAGTACCGGACACCAGTGTTACACAATGACAGACCTCCACACACCAGGACTGGACACCACTGTTATACAATGGCTGGTTTGTGCCCACTAGCACTGCACCCTGGTCCTGCACAGTGCTCACCAGTACCAGTGCTTCCAGAGCTGTATGTGTACCTGGATACATACACAGGCACAGGTTAGACCTTGTCCAATGGTCCCAGAACAGACCTGTCCCTACAGTCCCCAGTTCAGTAAGCTCTGAACTTGACATCAGCCACGCTCTGAACAGTGAGGTGGAAATCAAATTCTTTTCTACGATCTCCAGCCCCAGAGCACTCCTCCTGACCCTCACACACTTCAGCCCATTAACACCATAAACTGCTCATTTTAAGGAGATAGTGTGGCCTGGTGATTTGCAGAAATTGAGATAAATCTACTACTAAGGCAGCCAGTGTGGCAAGCAGACAAATGGGAAAGAAACAGATCTTGCAGGTCATTTATTATGCACCACAATGAGAATAGTAGTCTGGGAAGTTGGAAAGCCAGTTGCCATGTCAGAATTTACTAACTGGAAGGTGGAATTCCTCTCATTTCTCATGTTGAAAATGAGATTAATTCAATACTTCCTGACAAAGTCAGTCAACAACTTTGCCTGAAAGTTAGATTTTGAAGGAGTGGCATCTCAACTGATGGGGCAAGTGCTGCAGGAAGTTATAATGACATGGTATACCTGGACTCTCAAAGGCTCCTTTCACAAACTGTCGGAAGAGTTAACACAAGGACAAAGCACAATTATAAAAAGATGTCAAATGGGAAAGAAAGGGAGATTTGTTGAGTAGAGGTTGCAGAGATTAAATCTGTTCCAAGCCCCAATTAATGATCTTGTGTTAGTCTCTGCTACCAAGTTAACCAAAATAATTAAAATTTGAGTCATTTGACCCCAGGATTACAGCATTGAAATTACTTGTGATTACATAACACTACAATCATAATTAGGAAAACTGAATTTTTGAGCTTCCCGTGTCAAACAGTTGACACATCTGGTCATTCTTATACGAAATGAATTCAATGAAGCGCAGAGTCCTTAGAAGGCTTGACAGGGTAGATGCAAAGTGACTGAGAAAATGTCCAGAACCAGACACCATTAATTCAGGGTAGGCATTTAGGTCTGAGATGCAGGGTAATTTCTTACTTCGGGTTAAGAATCTTTAGAATTCTGTGCTCCTGACAGCAGGAGAAATTGAAATGATTAAGAACATTTAAGATAGAAAGTACTGAACCTGCAACTTGTACCCCAAAAGAACCTTGGAATTGCATGGGGGCAGTGGAGTTGAAGATCAGCCTTATTCAGTGGCAGGTAGGTTCAAAAAGCAACATGGCCAATTCCAGTCCTATTTAAGATAAAACAGAAATGCTGGAAACATTCAGGTCAGGCAGCACCTGTGGAGAGAGGTTAACATCCAAGTCAAAGACTGATGAAAAGTCATTGACTTGTAACATTAACTTTGCCCCTCTCTCCACAGAAGCTGCCAGGCCTACTGAATACTTCCTCCATTTTCTGTTTTTATTTTGGATTTCAAACATGTTTATATTTTTCTTTTCAAGTTTCTCTTTCTTATACTTTTTTATGATGGAGAAATCTATCTTGTAATGCAATTATTACAGCAATAAACAAAGAGATTACTGGGAAATAATGAACTTTATTGACAGAAATGGTTTGATGTTTTGTGCCTAATCCTAAAGGCAAAATTATGATCTTTAAAAATTATTATTTTCAGCCTATGCACAATTTTCTTGTGAAATATACCACTGATTAGCTTTTACAAGCAGGCAATACTTAGCACAAATAAAGTAACCTGTGAAGTTTAAGAAATCATGAAAGGTAAACAATACCAAATAGAGCTTTATTTAATATCAATAAATACTGAAATTGGCCTGTGAACATAAAAAGATTGGATGTTGATGTTTTGTGAGCAAAAAGTCTTCAACCCAGTTTTCAGATACCGACAGGTATTGTGGCTGTTTGCAACTTAAGAACACAAGGTCCGTGGAACTGCTGACTAAGGGCAAAGCATACAAGTTTAAAATTTAAATTATGAAGTATATACTTTTAAAAAATCACCTTCAGAGCTGCAGAGGAAGAAACCCGTGACCTTTTCTCGATGTACGTCAGTCTGAAACCTAAATACAGCTCCAAATGCTGTGCAGACCTCTGCACCTGCGTCACTTCTGATGCTGCTGAGATGTCACTCCTCCCCAGGATATCGGCTCCCTCCTCCTCCTCCTCCTCCGGGCTAGCATTGCAGGAAATGGCAAGCACGGTTTTGTAAACAAGCGGGTCGCTTAAACCCGTGCAGGGCCAAAATTTAGGAAATAAATGCACCAGCCATCACTGCATGCACCTCTTTTCTTTATTAAATGCAGCCACCTCAAACGAGTACGGTGCAGCAATGATTATTGCCCAGGACATTTTACCGGGGGTTGTAAGTGGGCCCTTTGGTAGGAAGGAGTTGCAATGGTTTATGTTTGCAGCGCACACACATTGATAATATATACACACACACACACGTATAAATATACGTTATATACACCCGGCGAAGCGAGTACCTGCTTGAGGCCTCCCGGCGATGCCCATCAACACACGGCGTCGAGTGACGCCGGCCCGCGCTCTTCCCAACGGTTCAAACGCTCCACCACGCCGGGCCGGCCGCGCATGCGCGCTCCACCGCTCCGGGCCGGCCCGCGCGCGCTCGCTCGCTCTCCAGCCAGCCGGGCCGGCCGCGCGCGCCACCGCGCGCGCGCTCTCCCCCCCCCCCCTCCCCCCCCCCCGGGCCGGCCGCGCCTGCGCACACCACCCCTCCCCTCTCCTCTCCTCTCCTCTCTCGTTGCTGACCCCACATTGCCTGACTGCCACTTTCCATCCCAGCGGGCTAACCGATAAATTCCCCCGCCCCCCCCCCTCTCCCTTCGCAAAGCAGTCCTTCTTGCTTTTCCCCTCTGTCCGGAAAATAAAATGTCTTGTCGAGCGTCATAGTTGTCAGAGTGAGGCAGCCTACTAGGTGTGGGGCCTTGCAGTAGCCCTGGATTGCATTGACCCACTCTTGCTGCCCAGCTCGCTGCAGAGAGTTGGTTCTGCTTCTTTTTAAAAGTAAAAGTTCCAAAACATGTCAAACTCTCCCTCTGCTACTGCGGTGCATGATGTAGTGGTTGTAGGATCCTGTATGACTGACTTGGTCAGGTTAGTGTATGGGTGTGCATGAATATTTCAGGGATATCTGTGTGTTTTCTGATTGCAAATTGTTAGTGCTGGGATTAAATACTTGATTTCACAGGAAAATTAACCAGTTTTAGAAGCTGAAAGCCTCGGTTTAAATATTTAGGGTATACAGTTTTTGTTTGTAAAGGAGAATTACTCTGTGCTGTTTCAAGTTCAAGTTTGCTGCCATGGGCATACATGCCCGGGGTATAAATGCCATGAAACTTAGCTTTTCTCAGCAGCAGTACAGTACATGCTCTGCCAGTGGTTCATGTTCCCAGGGATTACTTGCAGAAAAGTGGGTATTTATTTTTTAATCTGCCTAAATACATGTAAAATAAGGCTAACCCAACTCCAAAAGGATGTGTTAGAGTCCAATGCTTGTGTGTTATCTTGTTGGCATTAACTGGGTTCTCTTTCTGCTGGTGAACTTTGGGAAAGTAAACATTGCATGTATTTTTAGGTTGCCTCGCCCTCTTCTCTGTAGAAAGTGGTATATTTTAAACTTTATATACTCTCTCCTTGGGTTATATTCCATTGATATGCAATATATAAGTTTTGGTAGGAGGGGGGTTATCTATTGTCACTATTGTGGCTATTTTACTACCATGTTCATCAGTGATGAATTGCACAGCTCAACAGCCCTGATGTACAAAAGGATTGAATCTGATGTGCTGTCATCTTGAACATTTCCCGTACCAAGTTGTGTATCTTAATGTATTAACCTTTTCTAATATTCTTCCAATAGTGAAGTATCAATGGAGTATGTGTTTCAAATGGCTCTTAAATATTTTACTTGGAGCTGAGAAAAATAGAGGGCTATAGGTAAGCCTAGTAATTTCTAAGGTAGGGACATGTTCGGCACAGCTTTGTGGGCTGAAGGGCCTGAATTGTGCTGTAGGTTTTCTATGTTTCTGTGTTTCAAATGGTAGTTCTGAGAATTTGTTCTTGGATCTTTCCCTTTTATCCATTTGTTATTTAGCATTTCCATCCCATGTGAGTTCTGTAAGTTTAGAGGCAAGTGCAGGATAAGAACATGAGAAAGAGAAACAGGAGTAGAGTATTTGGTCCCTTACACTTGTTCCTTAATTCCCTGAGATCATAGCTGATATTTTATTTTACTGTCATTGTCCTGCATTAACTCTATATTCCTTAATTCCCATTATATGCAAAAATAAAAAGAAATATGTTTATGAAGGACAAACTCACTGTGGATTCTATTGCTTCGCTGCTTCCTGAGTCAAATAATTTGGAGGTACCTGAATGAATCCTGTTAAGTGTGGTTTAATTTTTGTTTTCAGTTGTTTGCTTGTGAGGAAGCTGAAGGTTTAAGCATTTGGGGGTTTTCTGAGGAGGTGCATTCAAACCATAAGTTCACTGAGCTGTCTGCCTAATAATGGCATTAGTAGTTTTGAAGGCCCAACGTTGCTTTGAACTTGTGGACACAATATATTTCTGTGATTAAACCAACCTGGCAGCAGCTCCTTGATCTATCTTGTTACTTTGTGCAGGAGCACATTGTTGAACTTTCCAAGTTAGTGAAATCACTGGGGTATGTTGGAGGGGCAAGGGAGGTGTTTTAGGTCTAAAGCTAGATATCACAATCCCATTGTTGAATTTCATTGTTTGTGTAGGAATACCCCTTGTGTGAAGGAACTAACTTTTGTTGCTTAGATTGAAAGTTGGTCGACATCCTTGATGATTCAGAAGATGATGGATACTGAGTTACCAGGGGCTTCCACATAAAGTAGGTACACTGAAGAACTGGAATATAGGTATACACTCAATATCTGCAAGAATAAGATCCTCTACCAAACCAAACCAAACCTGAAGCAGCAAGCTACCCTCCAACAAGAAAGATTCACAACAAGACTCAGGGGAAAATGTGGACCACTTCCTATATATCAGGAGCTACGGATGGGCGAAGGCACTCATTGATAAAATTTATCACTGCCTTGAATACACCAGTACAGTCTTGGCTAACTGAAGGAAAGGATATATGAAGATCAAAACGCAAGAATATATGGTCCACTGTCCTTTCCTATCAGATTCCATCTTCTTCATCACTTTGCCTCTTCCACCTATCACCTCCCAGTTTCTCACATCATTCCCACTTGCCCTCCCTCATCCCCACCTACCTATCTTCCCCCCTCACCTGGATTCATGTATTATCCTCCAGCTTGTGCTCCTCCCCCCCCCCCCCCCCCCCCCCCACCATTTTATTCTGGCTTCTGCCCTCTTTCTTTCTAGTCCTGATGAAGGGTCTCAGCCTGAAACGTCAACTGTTTATTTCCCTCCATAGATGCTGCCTAACCAGCTGAGTTCCTCCAGGATTTTTTTCTGTGTGTTATGGAGATCAAGACCCAGCACAAAACTCATAGTCTACTGGGCAGTAGTGATCCCTGCCCTCCTATATGCTTCTGAAATCTGGACTGCCCACAGCAGGCATCTCAAGGCACTGGAGAGATATAACCAATGCTGTCTCTGCAAAATCCTCCAAATTCACTGAAGGGATAAGCAAACAAACGTTAATGTCTTCTTCTAAGCCATCGTCACCAGTGATGAGGCCCTAGTTGCATTTGTTTGGCTAAATTGGGAAAGGCATGTCATTTGTATGCCCAGCACCAGACTCCTAAAACAGTCACTCTACTCCAAGCTCTTTGTGGGAAGACATTCCAGGATGTGCTCAAAGCTGCTTCGAGTAAATGCAACATCCCCATTGACTCCTGGGAATCTCTGGCCCTTGACTCCTCAAAGAGCAGGAGGAACGTTTAGGATGGTGTTGAGAACCTCAACACTACGCATTAGGAACATTCAGAAGCCCGGCAGAAGGTGCACACCACGTTATGAGCTTTTACTTGTCTACTTGCCCCGTTAGCCTCCACCTTCCCTATTTGTGGAAAATTCTGCATGCTCATTGATCTCATTAGTCAACTCAGTGCCCACAAAACTGCATTGGAAGCAAGCCATCCCCATCACATTGGACTGCCTAAGACAGCTTCTATCCCGTCGTTATAAGACAATAGTTCAATAGTCTTAGGTACCCTAGTACAATAAGATGGACTCTTGACCACACAATCTACCTTGTTATGACCTTGCACCTTATTGTCTACCTCCAGTGCACTTTTTCTGTAACTGTAACACTTTATTTCTGCATTCTATTATTGTTTTACATTGTACTGCCTCGATGCACTGTGCAATGAATTGATCTGTATGAATGGTATGCAAGACGAGTTTTTCACTGTACCTTGAGTTTTTCACTGTACCTCAGTACATGTGACAATAATAAAAAAAACTTACCAATTTAAGGGAGGAAAATAGTAATGTATATTGTTTGTAAATAGATCCATTGAGAGTCAGAGCCATAAAGCATGAAACAGGCCCTTTGGGCCAACTCGTCTGTGCTGATCAAGTTGCCTAACAACCTCTCCCATTTGCCTGCATTTCCCTCCAAATCTTTCCGATCCACATAACTGCCCAAATGCCTTTTAAATGTCGTAATTGTATCTGCCTCTACCTCTTCCTCTGGCAGCTCAATCCATTGTACAAAGTCGAGTTTATTGTCATGTGCACAAGTACATATATGCACAGGTGCAATGAGAAACTTGCTGGCAGCAGCATCACAGGCATATTACATCAGATACGCAACATTCACAAGAAAAATATAACTTAAACATACACATTTTTTTACAAAAAAGAACACAATTAGAACAAAGTCCATCTTAGTGCAAAGTGGTCATAGTGTTGCTGTACTGAGGTAGTGATTGGGGTTGTGCAGGTTAGTTCAAGAACCAAATGGTTGAAGGGAAGTAGCTGTTCTTGAACCTGGTGGTGTGGGGCTTCAGGCTTCTGTACCTCCTGCCTGATGGTACTACAAGAAGATGACATGGCCTGGATGGTAGGAATCTTTGTTGCTAGATGTTGCTGCCTTGAGGCAGCTTCCGCTGGTGGGAGAGATGTGCCCGTGATGTATTGGCTGAGTCCACTACTCTTGGCAGCTTCTTACGTTCCTGCGCATTCGAATTGCTATACCAGACCATGATGGAATCATTCGAGACACTTTCAGCAGTACATCTGCAGAAGTTTGTTAGATGTTTGGTAACATGCCGAACTCACTTAACCTTCTAAGAAAGTAAAGACACTGGAGTGCCTTCCTTGTGGTTGCATCTATGTGCTGGGCCCAGGACAAGTTATCCAGTATGTTAATGCCCAGGAATTTAAAGCTGCTGATGCTCTCCACTGCCGATCCCCCAATGTAGACTGGGACATGTTCACCCTCCTTCCCCTTCCTGAAGTCAACAATCAGCTCTTTAGTTTTACTGACATAGAGCGAGAGGTTGATGTTGTGGCACCACTTAACCAGGTGCCCTATCTCGTCCTGTACGCTGACTCATCACCACCTGTGATTCATCCAACAACAGTGGTGTCATCGGTGAATTTGTATATAGCATTGGAGCTGTGCTTAGTCACATAGTCCTGTGTGTATATGGAGTAGAGCAGGGGGCTAAGCACACAGCCTTGAGGTGCACCTGTGTTGATGGTCAGAGAGGAGGAGATATTGTTACCAATCCTCACTGATTGAGGTTTGCCGGTGAGGAAGTCAAGTATCCAGTGGCAGAGGGAGGTACAGAGGTCCAGGTCTTGAAGCTTGATGATGAGTTTGGATGGGATGACTGTGTTGAACACCGAGCTGTAGTCGATGAACAGCAGCCTGACATATGTGTTCCTGTTGTCCAGATTGTCCAGAGCAGAGTGAAGAGCCAGAGAAATCATATCTGCTGTTGACCTGTTGTGGCTGTAGGCAAATTGAAGTGGATCCAGATCATCTCTGAGGCAGGTTGATTCATGCCAAACCAACTCACCACCCTATGTGTGGAAAAAGTTGCCCCTCAGGTCCCTTTTAAATCTTTCCCCTCTCACCTATGCCCTCTAGTTTTGGACTTCCCTACCCTGGGTAAACTTTGGCTATTCACCTTATCTATGCCCCTCGTGATTTTAGAAACCTCTATAAGGTCACCCCTCAGCCTCCTGCACTCCAGAGAAAAAAGTCCCAGCCTATCCAGCCTCTCCATATAACCCAGCCCTCCTGTCCTGAAAACATCCTCATCTTTTTTGCACCTTCTTTCGTGTCCAGTCCTCCTGTCTAGATTCCATGGATGTCGAAATTTATCTTTGTGCCCTGTTGCAATATTTCTGCAACCATAGCAAAATTAATCAGGGAAAATGGCCCTTTGGAGGAGATAGAAACATAGAAAACCTACAGCACAATTCAGGTCCTTCAGCCCACAAAGCTGTGTCGAACATGTCCCTACCTTAGAAATTACTTGGCTTACTCATAGCCCTCTATTTTTCTCAGCTCCATGTACCTATCCAAAAGTCTCTTAAAAGACCCTGTCGTATCCGCCTCCACCACCGTTGCCGGCAGCCCATTCCACGCACTCACCACTCTCTGAGAAAAAAAACTTACCCCTGACATCTCCTCTATACCTACTCCCCAGCACCTTAAACCTATGTCCTCTTGTGGCAACCATTTCAGCCATGGGAAAAAGCCTCTGACTATCCACACGATCAATGCCTCTCATCATCTTATACACCTCTATCAGGTCCCCCCCATCCTCCGTTGCTCCAAGGAGAAAAGGCCGAGTTCCCTCAACCTGTTTTCATAAGACATGCTCCCCAATCCTGGCAACATCCTTGTAAATCTCCTCTGCACCCTTTCTATGGCTTCCACATCCTTCCTGTAGTGGGGTGACCAGAACTGAGCACAGTACTCCAAGTACTGTAATGATGTACCAAAATGTAGGGTGGCGTGGTGATGCAGTGGTCCTTGCAGCTCGTAGTCCTAAATATCCAGGTTCAATCCTAATCTCTGGTGCTGTACATGTGGAGTTTGCACGTTCTTTCTATGACTGTATGGCTTTCTTCCAGGTGCTTCAGTTTCCTCCAACATCCCACAGACATGCTGGTAGATTAATTGACTCGTGAAATACAAAGAAACTTTTGGTGAAGAGTACTGGACCCAAGTGTTAATTCTTTCTATTTCCACAGATGCAGCCTGACCTTTGTGTTTACAGCATTTTCTGATTTTTATTTCAGATTTCCAGCATCTGCAGTTTTTGGATTTTCATTGACAGCAAAATACCCCTTGGTGTTAGAGATAGCAAAAAGAATCAAAGCAAATTCTTTGGGTAGGTGAGAAAAAATAAGGTGTCGTAGTGCAAGGAAATGAGGGAAGGGGGGTAATAGGACTGATGGGATTAGTCTGCTTGGAACCAGCATGTACTGAATGGCTTCTTGTGATGTAATTAGGATATTAGGATATCAATATTCAGTCCTATTTAATCTGTTGTGTATTGCATGAGATCTTTAAATCCTTCACGTTATGCTCAAGGTATATTTGACTTTGAAGTTATTTTTGTTCTTTCAATTCAATTTAAGGTGTCTCTGAAACCAAACTGGCGTTATTTACCTCAATGCTTTTATGGAGGCTGCCATGTGTTTTACACTTTTAACATTTGTCACACTTAAGTAGTCAATCGGTTCTGAAGTGTTTTGGGTTGTATTGAACTTGCAAAAAGCCCTATGAAAATACTAACTCTACTAACTGTATCATCTAACTTCGGATTTTTTTTTCCACTCGTTATGTTTGTGATGATGCTGGGACAATTAATGGGATGACAATTCCACCTACTTACTCTTGCAGTTCATGTGGGATGATGCCCCGTAGAGCATGTGTAGTTAATAAGCATCCTCACATAACCACTATTGGAGAACTGACGATGACAGTAATGCCTTAACTAAAATTGCTTACACTAAATATGTTATTTTGGTTAATGCATCTAAATTTTTAAATCATACCAAATTGGGTAAAATTCCAAGTATGGTAGGGTGGCCCTCCAATTAGTATGATTGGAAGTAACCGGAAGATTACTTGTTGGCTGAGTCACCACCACTTCCTAGTTCCTAAATATGGCTCTGCAATATCCATGCTGTTGAGTGAGTGGAGACAACATCAATGTGTCTAGCCAAAGGAGTTGTTGAGAAGGCCACATCTCCCAATGAAAATAACATTGCCTTGGGAGCAGATGGCATCCCCGCTGAAATCCTAAAATTTAGCAGTGAAGAGCTTAAGTCAAATCCACAATTCCAATGTGGCTCTATGATGACATGCAATCCATGATGCTAACCAACTGCTTTACAATAGAACCAGTCTCGGGGAAGGGGCTTCAGAAATGCTGTAATCATGGCCCTTCTTCAAGAAAAGAGACAGGACTGACTTTGGTAATAACAAAGAGTTCTCCCCGTTGTCTGCCACAGGGAATGTTCTTGCTATGGTCCTCCTCAGCTGCTTCATCACTGTGGCTGAAGAATCACAGTGTGGATTCTGTCTAACTAGAGGCACAGTAGACTTGATATACACTGCATGACGACTCCAAGCTAGACACAGGGAGCAGCACCAGTGATTATTCATGGCTGCCTTCAAGTTTGCTAGAGCGTTTGGCTCCATCAGCCAGGAAGGAGAGTGAACATTCTCCTCAAATTTGGCTGCCCACAGAAATTCATCTCCATCTTACACTGGCTCCTTAACAGCATGCAAGCCATCATCCTAACCGACAGGTCTATAACAGTCTGGATGAAGGGTCTCAACCCAAATCGTCGACTGTTCATTTCCCTCCATAGGTGCTGCCTGACCCGATAAGTTCCTCCAGCATCTCATTTGTAGGTCTACAACAGAACCAATCTCATTGTCAAGGAAAGGCTGCATCATTGCCCCAACAATTTTCTCACTGCAGTGTTATTACCTGACCTCCAACAAACATCCCAAGGGATTAGAGCTGATCTTCAGAACTAATGGAAAACTGTGCAACCTATGGCAACTACACTCCGGAACCAAGGCCATTTGAACCTCACATGTTGATCTGCAATATGCAGATGACACTTGCTCTTGTGCACACTTGAAGGCTAAGCTTCTAGACACTATTGACTTTTCACTGAAGGATATGAGAGTATTGCCATACATTTAACCAACTTACTGCTGGTGTACCGCAATGCCCTCTGATTGAGGTCCACATCGAGCCGCTGGAAAATGTAGAAAAGATATTTCCCATATCTCAGAAGCCACTTCTAAGTGAAGGCAGACAAATTCAACACCAACTTCAGTGTGCCAGCTCAGCCTTTGGTCAATTGAAGACTTTGAAGATCTAGACCTTAAGCTGACATGAAGTTCATGGTCTGTTGGATAGCAGTGATCCCTGTTCTCTGAAATGCTTCTGAAACCTGGCTACCAATACCAAGTATTGCAAGGGACTGGGAAGAATACAATCGCTGCAAAATTCTCTAAATTTGCTGGATCACCAAATCCTGGGAGAGGATATCATCAATATCTTCTTCCAGGCCAACATCTGCAGAAATGAGGCCCCAGTCATTGTCAGCTGACTCAGGCAAACAACATCGCTCACATGACTGACACCAAACTCCTGAGACAAAGCTTCTATTTTGAACTCTGTTGTGAGAGAGAATTGCATCCCCACTGATTCCTGGGAACCTCTGGCCCACAACCACTCAAAGTGGGGAAGGAACATTCGGAATAGTGTGGAGAACCTCGACCGTGCATTGAGAGCACAGCGAAGCCCAGTGTAAGTGGCAGATGGAACACACCACTCCACAAGCTACCTGCCTGGGCTGAGAGCCGCCACCTACCCCACCATTGGAAGAGTCTGTGATCCCCACATTGTCCTCATTAGTCACCCCAGAACCTGCGAAACCAGAGTGAACCAGGTCATCGGCATTCCTTAGGACTGCCTGAGATGGAAAAGAGATCAATGTCTTTAATGGGGGAAGTGCAGAGCAATTAAAGCAGAAAATGCTGGAAGCACTTAGCAAGTCAGGCAGCATTCGTGGAAAGGGGAGACCCTTTGTCAGAACTTGAAATGTTATCTCTGTTTCCCTTTCCACATATATGCTGCCTAATCTGCTGAGTATTTCTAGCAACTTCTGTTTTTATTTCCATTTCCAGTATCTTCAGTTCTTTGATTTTCATTCAGTGTAAAGAAATCCAACCAAGATCATGACTGATTTCAGTCTTTGGTGTGCTACCTTTTCTGTGCTCTGCTCCTGCTCCTTTCTGGACCTTTTGCCTAATGCACCGTCAATGCCAAATTAGGTAGTTTGCAAATTCAATGTGCCTTGTCTGACTATCCATGTATCTGAAATAACAGTTAGCATCCTTGCATCTGTTGAGTAATTGACATGTGATGCAGTTTCCTGTGGTTTTGATAAATGTTGTTCACTTGCTCCATCCACACTCTGTAGCTATGTGTTCCAGCCTTGTAATAATGCTGCTTTAGCAGTTTAGACAGATAAAATGCTGTGTTAAGGATTGGGATGAAGACAGCTCAACACCAACCAGGACTAAGCAGCTGGCTTGATTGGTACACCAAGCATCACTTGAAGCATTTACTCCCCTCACCACTGGTGCACCATAGCTGCAGGGCGCGTACCCCCTATAAAACACACTGCAGTTACTTGCATAAGCTATAACAATGGCACCTTCCAAACCCTGCCTCTGCCATTAAGGAGGATAATGGTAGCAGGTACAGGTCACCACCTACGTGTTTTCCCCCAAATCACATACCACCCTCACTTGAAAATATATCACCATTCCTTCATCAATACTGGGTCTAAATCCTGGAATTCCCTTCCCAACAGCACCATGGCAGTACCCACAACATAAGGACTGCAGAAGATGACTCATCGCCATTTTATCAAGGGCAATAAATGCCAGAGATACCCACATCCTTGAATAACAAAAAAACGTTTCCCAAAACATCCTCTAAAAGATACAGAGACACAAGTGAGACTGCAGATGCTGGAAATCAGGAGCAACACACAAAATGCTGGAGGAACTCAGCAGGTCAGGCGTTATCTGTGGAGGGAAATGGACAGTTGACGTTATGGGCTTTGACCCTTCATCAGGACTGGAAAGAAAGAGGGCAGAAGCCAGAATAAAGGTGGGGGTGGGGGTGGTGTGAGGAGCACAAGCTGGCGGGTGATAGGTGAATCCAGGTGAGGGGGGAAAGGTAGGTAAGTAGAGGGGGGGGAAGTGGGAATGATGTGAGAAGCTGGGAGGTGATGGGTGGAAGAGGCAAAGGGCTGAAGAAGATGGAATCCAGATAGGAGAGGACAGTGGACCATGGAATAAAGGGAAGGAGCTGGAGAACCAAAGGGAGGATGGTGTGGTTGATGGGCAGGTTGTGAGAGCGATGGGAAAGAGAAGGGGTAAAGGGGCCTGATGGGGTAAGGGAAAACAAAGGTGGAGGGTGAGGGGAATCAGGGGAGCGGTTACTGGAAGTTAGACAAATCGATGTTGATGCCGTCAGGTTGGAGACTACCAAGATGGAATTTAAGGTGTTGTTACTCTAATCTGCATCTAAGCTCAACTCAGCAGTAGAGGAGGCCATGTTCAGACATGTCAGTGTGGGAATGGGAAGTGGAATTAAAATGGCCGGCCACCAGGAGATCCCGGCTGTTACGGTGGATGGAGCAAAGGTGTTTGACAAATCAATCCCCCAATCTGCGTCTGGTCTCACTGATGTAAAGGAGGCCACACTGGGAATACCGGACGCAATAAATGACACCAATGGATTCACATGTTAAGTGTTGCCTCACCTGGAAGGGCTGTTTAGGGCCCTGAATGGTGGTAAGGGAGGAGGTGCAGGGGCAGGTATAACACTTAGCACGGTTGCAGGGATAAGTGCCAGGAGGGGGACTATTGGGGAGGGATGAGCAGACAAGGGAGTCACAGAAAGAGTGATCCCTCCGGAAAGCCGGGAGGGGAGGGGAAGATGCGCCTGGTGCTGGGATCCCGTTGGAAATGGTGGAAGTTGCGGAGAATGATATGTTGGATACAGAGGCTCATGGGTTGGTAGGTGAGGACAAGGGGAACCCTATCCCTGTTATTTCGGTGGGGGGGAATGGGATGAGGGCAGATGTGTGGGAAAGGGAGGAGATGTGGGCGAGGGCTGCATTGATAGTAGTGGAGGGGACTCCCCATTTTTTTGAAAAAAGAGGACATCTCGAATGTCCTGGAATGGAAAGCCTCATCATGAGAACAGATGCAGTGGAGACAGAGGAGCTGAGAGAAGGGGATAGCATCCTTGCAAGTGACAGGGTGGGAAGAGGTGTAGTCAGGGTAACTGTGGGAGTCAGTGGGTTTGTAAAAGATGTCGGTAGAGTTGGGGAGCGTTACTGGTGTAGGTTTGGAACATGGATTGTTCCATTTAGCCAACGAAAAGGCAGGCATAGCTGGGGCCCATGCGAGTGCCCATGGATATACCTTTGGTCTGGAGAAACTGGGAGGAACCGAGAGAGAAGTTATTGAGGGGTGAGTTCCAGTTCTGCCAAACGGAGGAGGGTGGTGGTGAAGGGGAACTGGTTGGGTCTTTTATCAAGAAAGAGCCTTGAGGCCTTCCTGATGGGGGACGGAAATGTACAAGGACTGGACGTCCATGGTGAAAATGAGGCAGTCAGGGCTGGGGAACTGAAAGTTGTTGAAGTGGTTGAAGGCATGCAAAGTGTCACAGATGTAGGTGGGAAGGGACTGAACCAAGGGAGACGAAATCAAGTTGAGATACCAGGACATGAGTTCAGTGGGGCAGAAGCAGACGGAAACAATGGTCGTACTGGGACAGTTAGGTTTGTGGATCTTGGGTAGGAGGTAGAAATGGGCAGTGCGGGTTTGGGTAACAATGAAGTTGGAGGCTGCAGAGGGGAGATCTTTGAAGGTGATGAGGTCAGTGATGGTCTGGGAGACAGTGGCCTGATGCTTCTCAGTGGGTCCTGGTTCAGAGGTAAGCAAGAGGAGGTATCTGAGAGCTGCCGTCTGACCTCAACAAGGTAGAGGTCAGTCCACCAGACTACAACAGCACTGCCCTTGTCTGCGGGTTTGATGATGAGGTTGAAGTTAGTACGGAGAGAATGGAGGGGAGTGCATTCAGAGGGGGTGAGGTTAGAATAGATGAGGGGAGTTGTGAAGTCGAGATGGTTAGTGTCCCTTCGGCAGTTAGAGATGAAAAGATCCAGAGCAGGCAGAAGGCCAGAGCGGGATGTCCAAGAGGAGGAGGAGGGCTTAAGGCAGGAGAAGGGGTTATCGGTGGGCGCTGGGGAATCCTTGCCTGCACATGTACTTTAGAAACTGAAGATATCTTTAAGAGGTTTTTTTTAACCTAAAAACCAAACTGCTAAAGGAACTCAGTGGATCAGGCAGCATCTGCGGAGGATAAATTGACATTTGGAAAGGGTATAGAAGAGGTTGACTAGGATGCTGCCTGGACTAGGTTGACATTTCGGGTCGAGTCCCTTCATTTGGAAAAGGTTACTTTTATAATTTTTTTTGGAGACTGATCATTACTGGCAAGACCAGCACTTATTGCCCATTCCTAATTACTCTTTAGAAGATGGTGGTGAGGCGCTGCCTTAAATCACTGCAAGTTCTGGTGAAGGTATTTCCACAGTGCTCTTCAGTTGGGAGTTCCGTGGTTTGGATCCAGTGGCGATAAAAGACCAGTGATACGTTTCCAAGTCAGGATGGCGTGTGACTTGGCAGGGAACCTGGAGACAGTAGCATTTCTACGTGCCTGCTCCCTTCTCCTTCTTTGTGGTGAAGGTTGCGGGTTTGGGAGGGGCTGTCAGAGTAGCCTGTATAAGTAATTGCATGCTATTAGGTAGCACACATTGAAACCAATGTGGCCTAGTGGTCAAAGAAATGAATGTTTAAGATGTTAGATGGGGTATTAATCAAGCAGGTGGCTTTGTTTTGTATGGCATGTGACTTTCTGAGTGGTTGAGTTTTACTCACCTAGGCTAATGGAGAATATTCCATCACGCTCTTAGCTTGTGTCTTCTTGTCGGCAGAAAGGTTTTTGGGATGAATAGGTGAATGACAGGCCATGGGTACCCAGCCTCTGACTTGCTCATGTATTTACAGTATGTAGCTGGTCTTTGATCAACAATGGTGACTCCCCAGGGTACAGATGGTAGGGGACTCGGCAATGCAACTGAATGTCAAGCGTAGGTGTGACTTTCCCTTGTTGGAGATGGTCATTGCCTTGTACTCTTGTGATGCAGCCGTCTGTTGCCACTTTTTATCGCTTGCAAGAATATTGTTTAGGTTTTGCTGCGTGCAGGTATGGACTGTTTCATTTGCTGAGGAGTTCCAACAGTCCATTATGGAATCATCAGTGAAAGTAATCACCACTTCTGAAGTGAAGGGAGGAAGCTTATTAAAGGAGCAACTGAAGATGTTTGAGGTTAGGGCACTGCTCTGAGGAACTCTTGCAGTGATTTCCTGGGGCTGGGATATTTACTTCCTGCAACCACACCATCTTCCTGTGCATGAAGTATGACTCCAACCATTGTTTACCAGTTAATACCCACTGGCTTCAGTTTTACCAGAGTTCCTTCACACTATTTTCAGTCAAATGCTGCCTCAGTGCCAAGAACAGTCACTCTCACGTCAGTTCTTGAGTTCGGTTTAGTTGGTCCATGTTTGGACCAAGCCTGCTATGAGGTCTGGAACTGAGTGGTCCTGCCAAAAACCAAAACTGGCATCGGTGAGCAGGTTGGATTGGATTTGTCCCATGTAGTGTGAACAGGAAGCACCTGGGCAATTTTTCACATTGTTAAGTAGATGCTTGTGTACTAGCTACTGGAACAGCTTGGCTAGAGGTGCTGTTATTACTGGAGCACAGGTCTTTACTATTACTGTTGGGGATATCCGGACACGTCATTTATTGGCTTTTTTAAAGGCACAAACACTTAGAAAATAGAACAGTACAACACAGGAACAGGCCTTTCGGCCCATGATGTGTGTGCTGAACACCATGCCAAATTAAACTAAATCCCTTCTGCCCGCACATCATCCACATCCCTCCATTCCCTGCATATTCATGTGTCTATCTTCAACCATTTGGTTCTTGAACCAACCAGTCCAACGCTAACCCTAGAGTTTAGCCACACTATGACCACTATAACTTTGATCACTTTGCACTAAAATTTTGTTGCTCTAATTGTTCTTTCTTGTAAAAATTGTGTTTAATTTATAATTTGCTTTTTCCCTTGTTAGTGCTGCTTATATGGTGCTATGTGCCTGTGATGCTGCTGCAAGTAAGTTTTTTCATTGTACCTGTGCATACATGTACATATAACAATAAACTCGACTTTGATTTTTTTTATCTAAAAGCCTCTTAAATGCCACTATCATTTCTGCTTCTACCACTACCCTGCCAGCCCATTCCAAGCACTTACCATTCTCTGTGTAAAAATAAAATTTTGCCCCGCTCATATCCTTTAAACTTTGCCCTCTCTCACCTTAAGTGCATGCCCTCCAGTATTAGGCATTTTGACCCTGGGGAAAAAGATACCTGCTGTCTATCCATGCCTCTTACAAACTTCTATCAGGTCTCCTCTCAGCCTCCAAAGCTCCAGGGAAAACAACCCAACCTCTCCTTGTAGCTCATACCCTCTAATCCGTGTAGCATTCTGCTAAACCTCTTCTGTACCCTTTCCAAAGCCTCCACATCCTTCCTGTAACGGGCCAACCAAAACTGCACACAATACTCCAAGTGCGTCCTAACCATAGTTTTATATAGCTGCAACGTGACTTCCTGACCAACGCCTCGACCAGTGAAGGCAAGCATGCCATACGCCTTCTTTACCACCCTATCAACTTGCGTGTCCATTTTCAGGGAGCTATGGACTTGGACTCCAAGATCCCTCTGTACATCAATGCTGTTAAGGATCCTGCCATTAACTGTACATCCCCCTTACTTTTGACCTCCCACTTACATTTGCTCCAATTAAACACCATCTGCCATTTCTCCACCAATATATGTAACTGATCTATATCCTGCTGTATCCTTTGACATACACTGTCCACAACTCCACCATTTTTGTGTCAATTGGAAACTTAGTAATCCATCCATCTACATTTTTATCCAAGTCATTTATATATATCACAAGCGACAGAGGTCCCAGCACTGATCCCTGCTGAACACCACTGATCATGGACCTCCAGCCAAAATAACACCTTTCCACCATTACCCTCTGTCTTTTATGAGCAAGCCAATTCTGAATCCAAACTACCAAGTCACAGTGGATCCCATTCACCTTAATCTTCTGGATCAGCCTTCCACGAGAGACCATGTCAAATGCCTTACTGACAACCATGCAGACAACATCTACTGCCCTACCCTCATCAATCACCTTTGGCACCCCCTCAAAAAACTCAATCAAGTTTGTAAGACATGACCTGCCGCGCACAAAGCCATGTTGACTGTCTCTAATCAGGCCAAGCTTTTCCAAATGTGCGTAAATCTTATCCCTAAGAATCATCCCCAATAGTTTTCCTACCACTGGCCTATAACTTCCTGAATTATCCTTATTCCCCTTCTTGAAGAAAGGAACAGCATTGGCTACTCTCCAGTCCTCTGGGACATTGCCTGATGCTATTGAGGATGCAAAGGTCTTCATCGAGGCCACAGCGATCTCCTCTCTTGCCTCTTTCAAAAACCTGGGATCTATGCCATCAGACCCTTGGGACTTATCCACCTTAATGCTCTTCAAGAGACCCAGCACCACTTGATCTTCAATACTATACTTCCAAGTGAACTCATCTCCAAATTCCTCGACCTGGGACTCAACACCTCCCTTTGCAACTGGATGCTTGACTTCCTGACCAACAGACCACAAACAGTAAGGATCGGCAGCAACACTTTCGCCACTCTGGTGCCCCACAAGGCTGCATCCTCAGCCCCCTACTCTATTCCCTATACGCTGACATCTGGGTGGCCAGATTCTGCTATAACTCCATCTACAAGTTTGCAGCTGACACCATTGTAGTGAGCTGAATTTCAAATAATGATGAGTCGGAGTACAGGAAGGAGATAGAGCCAAGTGACATGGTGTCATGACATCAACCTTTCCCTCGATGTCAGCAGAACAAAAGTGCTGGTCACTGACTTCAGGAAGGGGGGCGGTGCGCATGCTCCTGTTTACATCAATGGTGCTGAGGTTGAGAGAGTTGACAGCTTCATGTTCCTAGGAGTGAACGTCACCTGTCCTGGTCTAACCATGTAGATGCCATGACCAAGAAAGCTCACCAGCACCTCTATTTCCTCAGGAAGCTAAAGCAATTTGACATGTCCCCTTTGACCCTTGCCAACTTTTATACATGCACCATAGAAAGCATCTCATTCTGATACATCACAGCTTGGTAAGGCAACTGCTCTGTCTGAGACTGCAAGAAACTGCAGAGAGTTGTGGACACAGCTCAGCACATCATGGAAACCAGCCTCCCCTCTATGGACTCTATCTACACTTCTTGGTGCCTTGGAAAAGCAGCCTGCATAATCAATGACCCCACCCACCCTGGACATTCTCTCTTCTCCCCCCCTCCCATCAGGCAGAAGATACAAAAACCTGAAAGCACGTACCACCAGGCTCAAGGACAGTTTCTATCCCGCCGTTATAAGACTATTGAACAGTCCCCTAGTCTGATTAGAGGTACTCTTGACCTCACAATCTACTTCGTTATGGCCTTGCTCCTTATTGTCTGCCTGCACTGCACTTTCTCTATTTCTCTGTAACACTTTATTCTGCATTCTGTTTATGTTTTCCCTCGTACTGCCACAATGCACTGTTGTAATGAAATGATCTGTGTGGATGGCATGCAAAACAAAGTATTTCATTGTACTTCGATACATATGACAATAATAAAATTTACCAAAAATTTATCTCAAAATGCCCTAGCACATTAACATGCCCCACACTGATCTCACAGTCCTTCATGTCCTCCTCCTTGGTGAATGCCGATGCAAAGTACTGTTTCGTACCTTGCCTACATCCTGGTATTGGTTTATTATTGTCTCATGTACCAAGGTACAGTGAAAGTGTAGTTTTGCAAGCCATCCATGCAGATCTTTTCAAAAACGTAAGTACTTTGAGGTAGTAAAAAGTGAAAAGGAGTAACAGAATGCAGAATATAGTGTTAAGGTTACAGTTACAGAGAAAGTGCAGTGCAGGTAGGCAATAAAGTGCAAGGGCCATGATGAGGTAGACAGAGGTCAAAAGTTCATCTTCAATGTACAAAAGGTGTGTTCAATAGTCTTATAACAGCAGGATAGAAACTGCCCTTGAGCCTGGTGACGCGTGTTGTCAAGCTTTTGAATCTTCTGCCCAATGGGAGAGGGGAGAAGAGAGAATGTCTGGGGTAGGAGGGGACTTTGATTATGCTGGCTGCTTTTCTGTGGCAGTGAGAAGTGTAGATGCCATCCATGGAGGGGAGGCTGGTTTCTGTGTGTGCTGAGATGTGTCGACAACTCTCTGTGGTTTCTTGCAGTCTCAGGCAGAGCAGTTGCCTTACTAAGCCGTGATGCAACTGGATAGGATGCTTTCTATGGTGCATCTATAAAGATCGGTGAGGGTCAACGGGGACATGCTGAATTTCCTTAGCATTCTAAGGAACTAGAGGCGCTGGTGTGCTTTCTTGGCCATAGCATCTACATGATTGGACTAGCACAGGCTATTGGTGATGTTTACACCTAGGAACTTGAAGCTCTCAACCATCTCTACCTCAGCACCATTGTTACATATGAGCATGTGATCTGCCCCGCTTCCTGAAGTCAATGCCCAGCTCTTTTGTTTTGTTGACATTGAGGGAAAGGTTGTTGTCATGACACCATGTCACTTGGCTCTCTATCTCCTTCCTGTACTCTACCTCATTGTTATTTGAGATCTGGCCCACTACGGTGGTATCGTCTGCGAACTTGTAGATGGAGATAGAGCAGAGCCTGGCCACACAGTCATGAATGTATAGGGAGTAGAGTAGAGGTCTGAGGGTACAGCCTTGCAGGGCATCAGTGTTGAGGATGATTGTGACAGAAGTGTTGCTGCCTGTCTCTACTGATTGCGGTCTGTTGGTCAGGAAGTCAAGGAACCAGTTGCAGAGGGAGGTGTTGAGTCCCAGGTCCAGGGATTTGGAGATGACTTTGCTTGGAATTATGGTATTGAAGGCAGTCAATGAATAGTAGCCTGACCTAGGTGTCTTTGTTATCCAGATGCTCCAGAGATGAGCGTAGAGCCAGGAAGATGGTGTCCACTGTGGACTTGTTTCGGTGATAGGCACATTCCAGTGGGTTGAGGTTGTGTGGGACGCTGGAGTTGATGTGTGCCATGACCAGCCTCCCGAAGAACTTCATGATGGTGGATATCAGAGCCACCTGGTGGTAGTCATTAAGGCATGTTACCTTATTTTCTTCGGTACCACAATGATAGTAGTCTTCTTAAAGCAGGTGAGAACCTCACATTGAAGTAAGGGGAGGTGAAAACTGTCTGCAAATACGCCAGCTGATCTGCACAGAATCTAAAGACACGGACGGGACTCCATTCGGGCAAGCCGCATTCCGCAGGTTCACTCTCTGGAAGGCTGATCTGACGTGGGCAATGGTGACTGAGGGTACAGTTGCATTGGAGACTGTCAGGGTGGGTGATGTCGTTTCATTGCCCTTCTGTTCAAAATGTGCATAGAATGCATTGAGCTCGTCGGGGAGGGATGCGTTGTTGTCAGCGATGCTGCTCGACTTCGTTTTGTAGCCCATAATAGTGTGCAAGCCCTGCCGCAACTGACGGCTGGTCAGGGACTCAGTTTTGGACTGGTATTGTCTCTTGGCATCCCTGATAGCTTCTCGAAGGTCGTACCTCGACTTCCCATGTAGGTCAGAGTCACCCGATTTGGACGCCGCAGACATCAACTTCAGTAGGGAGTGGATCTCTTTGTTCATCCATGGTTTCTGTTCGGGAAACACCCAGATTGATCTCGTTGTGGCACAGTCCTCTACACACTTGCTGATGAAGTCTGTCACAGCGGTGGCATATTCATTTAGGCTGGCTGCTGAGTCCTTTGATATGGACCAGCTACTGACTCAAAGCAGTCACGTAGAAGCTTATCTATTTCCTCAGACCAGCACTGTACGACCTTCTGTACTGGATCGTCCCATTTCAGTTTCTGTTTGAATGCAGGGAGGAGGAGCACAGCCTGGTGGTCCGATTTACCAATGTGCGGGTGGGGGATGGATTGGTAGGCGTCTTCGATGGTTGTAATTGGGCCGCTGGTGGAATAGAAGACTTGCTAGATATTCTTGAAGTTGGCGTGGTTGAAGTTACCAGCTATGATTCCAAGCATGAGTTCCCTCCTTCATCCTTGAGTGGTCCTATCCTCTTCCTAGTTATCCACTTGTTTTAAAAGTAAGTATGAAATGCCTTGGGTTTCCCTGTAATCTTACTTGCCAAGGACATTTTATGCCCCTTTTGGCCCTCCTAATCCCCTGCTCAAGTTCTTTCCTGCTTTCTTTATACTTCTCAAGGGCCCTGAGATAGAGACTACCTACCCACCTCTGTATACAGGGCAAGAACACCCTTCCACCTCTGTTTCTAGGGTTCAATGAGCCAGATACACTCTTCTCTTAATGAGTTCTTACTGAGAAAAAGGTCCCATCCATTCCCTGTATTTCAGTGAAATTGCCTTTAGCTATTCCAGCAGTACACCACCTCCAGTGGGAGGTCTGTACTACAGATGGGTCAGGAAGCTGCTTAGATTACTAGTAACAGAGGTCATCTGTTAATACAAGGGTCCAAGAAATATCTCTCGGACACTGAGCTCCATGAAGAGCTTGGAACTGGGACTCTTGACCTCACAATCTACCTCGTTATGACTTGCGTCTTACCGTCTACCTGCTCTGCACTTTCTCGGTAGCTGTGACACTTTATTTTGCATTCTGTATTGTTTTACCTTGTACTACCTCAATGCACTGTGTAATGAATCGATCTGTATGAACGGTATGCAAGACAAGTTTTTCACTGTATCTCTGTACACGTGACAATAATATTCCAATTCCAACTGCAGTAGAGGCCCTGTTGGATCAATCCAAAGCCTCCTAGAAGGCAGGCAAACTGATAAGTCCACTAAGTGCCAAAATACAGGGCCATGTGCCCTGTGTCCAAAGGTCAATGTATTATCTTGGCTGTTGCTTAATCATTCAACAACATCTTTTTTGGAAGGTTGCTCTCCCACAGCCAGTAGAAGCTGAGAATTTTTGATTCACTTAACTAATGCTGTCGAAACAGCAGGATCAAACAATGCATTTACTGTAGAAATTATAAAGTGATCTGAATAAAAAGTATTTTTATTCAGATGTTTCCTTTTTATTCTCTTCTCCTTGTTTTCAAAATAATAGCGAAGAAATGGCAAGTCTAGCAATTATCTCATTGCCCTGATATTTATTCCCATTTTTCTGTTTTGATGTGTGTGGTTTCTTCGAAAAGTTCATGGATTCTTACCACTCATTTTGCAGCTGATGGAATTACTGACGTCATGTTTTAAAAGTACTTTTTTATAGCATAAGTGTTATGTTGGCAGTAGATCATTAGGAGACATAATCATGTGTTTTTGAGACAATGCAGTTGAGAAAATAGCTCTAGATAAATTTAGCAATCCACTAATTTGCTACATTAGCAAAATCCCATTCCAGTCACAGTGACATGATAATGTGCTGCTTTATACAAAGGGCACAATGCTAATTGCATCACAGTACCATGACTTGTAAATTATTGCCTATAATGAATGTCTAAAGTTCACTGGTTGTAAAAAGACAATGAAGATGTCTACAGTGTAATACCACCATGAGTTTCAACAAACATTGTATTACAAACTATTGTTACTTCAACTGAAAATCCTGAAATTGAGATTATTCCAATAAAATGTGAATTTCTTAAAAATAAAAAGAAATAATGACTTGTTTTAAATATGTAAAACTTGTACTCAAGCAGAGTTTTAATAGCTGCAAGTGATGTATGAATTCCCTTCTTTGCTTACTTTTTCTACTTGCAGTAAATGCATCAGCTTTGCATGGTTATGTAGGTTTAGCAATGAGAAATTTTAACATATAATGTTTATTCTTTGTAGTTTGCTATCTTGAGGATGGGAGGGAGGTGGTCATTGGTGGATAGGGAGATGATGAGTATCAATGTTTCTGACAGTGCCTTCAGCAGATTTGCAGATTGCTTCATAAAATAGGTAATCACATTCCATCATTATAATTTGTCCATCACAGCTTCTGTATATTCCCCATATCTTGACCTCTGTTTCTAAATTTAAGCAGGCAGAATATTATTTAGCAACTGCAATTTAATATCAATTTGTTAATAAACCATAACTAAGTGAATATATCTTGAATGTGAATTCACTGTTGCCCTTTTATTCTAGCTCTCATTTGTCTCACTTCCATCCTCTCTCCCAGAATCTGTTTGTTTCTTAGCACTTCACAAAGACTTCCCTTTGTGCCACTGACTATCAGCTTCACATCCAGTCATGTAGGCAAAGGATCAACTTGTATTCTGGTGCTTATACCACACAATAGTAAACCTTAATAATTCTTTACCCAAGAGGACAGTGGCAGTTCAGTTGCTGAGTCAATTCAAGATTCTGAGATTGATAGAGTTTTAGATATTGAAGTATAATAAAACAAATGTGGTTAGTGCAGAAAGTGATGCTGAGGTAAATGATCAGCCTTCATACCGAATGACAGAAGAGGCAGGAGGAGTCAAATGGCCGACTGCTTTTATTTCTTGCATCCTAATTCAGTGCAATGATTATGTTTGAATTTTTTGAATTTAGTTTTTAACTTTGGAGAGTGCTTCTATTAATGTTTGGCAAAATTGGGGATTGTCAGTCATGGAGACAAAGAGCATAGAAACAGGCTGTTTGGCACTCTGAGTCTGTGCCAACCATCAAACACCCATTTACACCAATCTTGTATTAATCCCATTTTTATTCTCCCCACATTCACATCAACTTCCCCCTCGTTCAACCTCTCGCCTACGCATTAGAAATAAATTACAGTGGCCATTCAACGTACTATCCTACACACCTTTAGGATGTGGGTGGAAACCAGAGGAAACCCACGTGGTCACAGGGAGAAGGTGCACACTCTACACAGGCAGCACCCAAGGTCAGGATTCAAGTTATGAGGCAGTGGGCCTATCAGCTGCATCACTGTGTTGCCGGTTTAAAACAAAATATTCAATGTGCATGAACTTTTGTTCTACACAAAGTACAACTAAATAGACCAGTTTGGGCATTACCTCAATTATTTCTCTAAATCTTCATTTTGGTTTCTACAATAACAACCACCTTTAGATTTTCACCCCAATTCCATGCACCCTTTTACTCCTCTGATCTTTATCATTACCATCACACCAGTGACGGGCACATCCCACAATCATATGGGATCAGACACTAGATCAGACATCAGATAAGAGCATTAAGTAACCCATATCCAGAATTCTTAAAGGAAAATGAATGAAAATCTAACTTTTGCACAGTTGACATTTATTGCTATCACAGAATTTTATCAGTGAAAAGAAATGAAAGCACATTATTGTAGCCAAACTGTTGTTTTCTTTTTAGGTTTTTATTAAAATTTATCCAAAAAAAATCAAGCCCTAATTATACAACATTCCATAAATTAAAGAGCAGGGCATTTACCCTCACATACATTGTACCATTGTCATTTCCTGTTTGTGGAAACATCTGAATATGTAAAAGCTGTGAAGAAGGATTGCTGAATTTCTGAAAGATTCCCCTCTATAAACACTTTTTGGTAATACTTGCTTAAAAGTTACAAAACCATAAAATAATACTCATTCCAGTTATGGAAATAATTACTCTTGCTCTCTTTTAGCTTGATACTTCCTCTTTTTTTAAGTTTTCTTTTTCCCCCTTCCTCTTTCTGAAATGTGTCTCAGAAGTCACATCAGTCAACAGGATGAGGCTATCTCTTCGGCACTTGGCAACAGTGCTCGACTGTTCCCTTCAATCTTTCTGCCAATCCTGAATAGTGAAACTTTTTTTCTGATCGGCACCTTCCAAAGACAGCAGAGCTGTGATTTGGGGAAACCTGGTATTTGGTTGGCTAGCTGTTGTGTACGTGCCTCCCACTGTTCCTGAGCACAGTGTGTTTGAGTGAAGGGGAGGGCAACTTAATTACACCGCAGCATCTGAAATAACATTTCCTGTTGCTTGAGGCTGTAGTAGGTCAATAGAACATAGAAAATGTGAAAGTAAGCTTATCAAAATATACCTCTCAAACCTGTCTGGAAAATATTGTGGGTTGTAGGAAGTGGGAGAATCCCAAGAGGTCTGGATTGATGCCCAGAGTGTGGCACGCATGTCATTCTGCAAAATATGAGTTCATTTCTAATTATTGCTCTGACAAATAAGTTTATAATTATAAAATTATAATGTTTATAATTTAGCCAAGAACACTTGTTATGCCATGTTGCTTATCAAAACTGGATGCCTCAAAATGATCCGTAACTAATGATTTATTTCTTGTGAAGTTTGCACCAGGGAGAGGGGACCAGCAATAAGGTTCAATAAGGTTCTTAACCAGTTTTCCTGGTTAAGGATCACCCTTTTTTTAAAGGCCAAAGATAGTAATAGTGCTATTCCAAAGGAGTGTTGGCATGATTGGATAATGTCACTGTAAGCCATTGCTATAAATGATTGAGACTGATCGAAAAAGATAATATGTAAGGAACCATCCTCCATTTGCTGCACTGTTCTGACAAAATGACCTGTTTTCAACTGCTGTAGTTTCCAACAGAATCTGTTCCTTTTGTCCTTTAAATAGTTTGTCTTCTGAGTAAATTAACTTTGCTTACTGTGTGCTGTGAGCCCAAGTATATGTCCTGTCCCATCCTGCCTCCTATTCATTGCTTGACAGTGTTGTCAGAAAAAACACTTTCAAATGGCAAGTTTACTTGGATCTCTCACATTTTCTCACTCCCCATTTTATGTTGTTTTGTGATCTCCAATCCTTTTTGTTACTTATTTACTTAGTTCCAGTTTATTCTGCTCATAGTCCTGAATATTAAGTAATTTTGAATTTTTGAGTTCGTAATAGCAACAGCATATGCTTTTATTTAATAAAAAATCTGCCAAAAGAATTGCTCAGCAAAGACACTTACAAAACAGTGACGTCATGCCTCTAATAGGCATAGACTAAATTTAAAGACCTCAATCTGCACACCCCCACCCTCCACCTTCCTTCACTTCCATGTGTACTTTCTGTAATCCAAGTTTAAGTTTGTTACTCAATTAATACAACTTCTGGACAGCCAACATTTCCCAACCAATATACTCAAATCAGCTTCCAACTACACCACAAGTTTTGGCACTGGCTTCCACCAAGACTTGAACTGCCGGGGACTTCATTTAAATCCAAAGTTGCCAACCAAGTGACAAGCTAAAATATTGCATTATACTTTTTGGCCCTTTTTGCAGCTGGATATGAGACTACTTGACATGTAGCAATTATTTGTAATTTTCTTTGCTTCAATTCAGTGAAGTGTGAGAATGTGATATAACATGTTTCAGTGCTGGTCAATTTCCAGAACAAAACTTTCAGAACTTTGTGTCTGAATTTTAGGGGTGCTAAACAAAATGGGTAGAAGGGTGCAAAAAAATGTTGAGTGCAGTCTTCATGAGCATTACTTAATGAACTATGAAGTAGCATCAAATATTTAATTTGTTGCAGAAAGCTTCTGATCTCCAGAATTATTAAAATTAAATTGGAGCTTATTGTAAAACTTGTTCACTGACAATTTTGAGATCCTGTTGGGAAAATTTCAAGTATTTCAATTATCTGTAGACTGCCAGAGCTGCATCAGCATGTTCACTTATTAACTCATTGCTCAAGAAGTCTATCCATTACCTCGTATTGTAAAGGAGAAGTAGTAATGCTTATCACAAAGTGAAGGAACTCATCAAAGGCCTAATAGCAGAGCTGTCTGGGTTTCACCAACTTTGAAAGACATGGGCAATAACACGTCTTATTTTATATGGCTAATTTGGAAAAGCGTATGCACTTTGTGCTGGTCATGTTCATGAGAAAGTTGTGACTAATTTAAAAGAAATATTCCCCCTTTATTGAAATAATTTTCATTTTTCTACATTTTTCCTCATCAGTGCTGCTTAGTCAAACGTACAGATACAAAGAAAATACATAACAATATTAATGCTCCTTTCATTCTGAGCAAAAGTGAAAGTTGAATTGCAGATGTTATAACATACTGATTATGTTATTGGCCTATTGATCCAACAAATTTGACGAATGGTCCAAAGCCATGAGTTTAGGTTCTGCTACAACACCTGGGAATTTATATTTGGTCAATTGTGTGAGTTGGAAATAAAAAAAAAAGAAATGCTTATCACAAAGTGAAGGAACTCATTAAAGGCCTAATAGCAGAGCTGTCTGGGCTTCACCAACTTCGAAAGATATGGGCAATTCTAAGAGGACATGAATGATAGGGCTGTTTAATGCTTACGTGGCATATCAAACCCTTCTCTACCTCTGAATATAGTAACCTGGATCAGTGGACCAGACTTGCATTGTGCTGCCTCTCCTAAATGGCCGTGGCTAACAAACTTAAAACTCAATGTCAGTCACACAGAAGAAGAAAACATAAAATTATCAGTTTGTCATAAAAACCTGTACTAATATCTAGCCTACCTGCAACTCCCTGGAGTCACACAGCTTAGAAACGAGCCCTTCAGCCCACTGAATCCATGACAAATATTAAGCACCCATTTGCACCCACGGAGTTGATGGCCTTGTGACCAAGTTTGCGGATGATACAAGGATAGGTGAGGGGTGGGTATTGTTGAGGAAGCAGGGAGTCTGCAGAAGGACTTGGACAGGTTGGGAGAATGGGCAAAGAAGTGGCAGATGGAATACGACACAGGGAAGTGTACGGTCATGCACTTTGGTAGAAGGAATAAAGGCGTAGACTATTTTCTAAATGGGGAGCGAATTCAGAAATTGGAAGTGCAAAGGGACTTGGGAGTCCAAGTGCAGGATTCCCTAAAGGTTAACTTACAGGTTGAGTTGGTAGTAAGGAAGGCAAATGCAATGCTAGCATTTACTTCAAGAGGACTCGAATATAAAAGCAACTATGTAATGCTGAGGCTTTATAAGGCATTGGTCAGACCACATTTGGAATATTGTGAGCAGTTTTAGGCCCCATATCTAAGGTAGGATGTGCTGGCATTGGAAAGGGTCCAGAGGAAGTTTACAAGATGATCCCAGAATGAATGGGTTAATGTATGAGGAACATTTGATGCCTCTGGGCCTGTACTCGCCAGAGTTTAGAAGGATGACGGGGGGATCTCATTGAAACCTACTGAACATTGAAAGACCTGAATAGAGTTGATGTGGAGAGGATGTTTCCAGTAGTGGGAGAGTCGAGGACCAGAGGGCACAGCCTCGGAATAGAAGGGTGAACCTTTAGAACAGAGATGAGGAGGAATTTCTTTAGCCAGAGGGCGGTGATTCTTATGGAATTCGTTACCACAGATGGCTGTGGAGGCAAGTCATTGGGTAGATTAAAGTGGAGGTTGATAGGTTCTTGATTAGCAAGGGTATCAAAAAAGTTATAGGAGGATAGAAGCAGGAGAATAGTATTGAGAGGGAAAAATAAATCAGCCATGATTGAAATGGTGGAGCAGACCGAATGGACCAAATGGCCTAATTCTGCTCCTATGTCTTATGGTCTTATTTCCAGTGATCCTGCACTGAACCAATTTTATTCTCTCCATATTCCCATCATCTCCTTCCAGATTCTGCTGCTCATCTAAACATTAAGAGCAATTTGCAGTGGCTAATTAAATCACAAACCTCCACATCTTTGGTTTGTGGGAGGAAACCCACATGGTCACAGGGAGAATGTGCACTGGAGATCAGGATTGAACATGGAATTGGAATTGGTTTATTATTGTCACTTGTACCGAGGTACAGTGAAAAACTTGTCTTGCATACCATTCGTACAGATCAATTCATTACATAGTGCATTGAGGTAGTACAAGGTCAAACAATACAGAATGCAGTGTCACAGCTACAGAGAAGGTAGGCAATAAAGTGCAAGGTCATAACGAGGTAGATTGTGAGTCACTGGAGCTGTGAGAAAGTAGCTCTACTAGCTACACTTCTGTGCTCCCCAAAAGCCAATACACTGTGGTAGATCTTAACTCCCCTCTGATATGACCTTGTGTTACCCTCAGTTGCACCGGATTACAATAATGGATAACCATCTGACATTGAGCTTAGAATTAGTTATAATAAAGGCATATCCAAGCCTGTAGATCCTGTCTATCCTTTTTCACAATTACCTGGGGACTTGCTAAAACTAAGAGCTGTCGTACAGACCAGTGAAGCTACAGCAGTCAATGCCCCAGATTCTTCCATCATCATCCTTGGGTATCAGACAGATCAGGCCACCAGACTGCATAAAGTCAAATGTGGATAAACGTGGGTAAGGACTCCTGTTCATTACTGTTTAGATTCATTAGATGAGGAAGATGGTCATGTTGACTACCAGTTAGAAGAAGCACAGAGGAATGAAGGACACAGATTAAACTCGGGGTGGAAAACTTCAATATCCATGCCCGTGCCACTGTGGGGATCAGCAGCAGCAGATTATCATCCTGTATTCCCATGTATACCTAAAGCAAAATGGTGCTGACTAGGCAGTGCAGCGGTACATACTGTATGCATATTACATATTAAATCTATGGTCTTCACATTTACAGGCATGAATGGTGGTGCAGATTTTTTTTAATATGGGAGGAAGCAGTAATCCCAGAGCCCGGCATGTGAATGGAAAAGATGAGGCTGTAACCCTTTCAACCTTCTTCACCCACTCTCTTTTGGTCCATAAATACTGCCCAACCTACTTCATATTTCTGTTATTTCCTGCTTTTGTTAATCTGCAACATCTCCTTAATAAGTAATTGAATAACTGGTGTGATGGTTGTGAAATTATTTCAATCATTTAAAATTTTTCCTGTTACTGGCTGTCATCTGATGTAACCCTTGTATTCCTGACTGTAAGCCCTCCCTGCATGAACAGCTCTGATAACCCAGAACATTTTAAGTACTGTTGAAATGCAACTCTTTTTATTGACATTTTTCTCAATAAATTGTCCATTATTAAGATGTGTTGAATAATCCTCTGTGTGGTCAGGAATCCCAGTCTCGACTACGCAGCTAACAATGTATAGCCTTTGAGTAATTAGTTTCAGATTTTAATCATTGTTCATTTTTATGAGTAACTCTTTATGCACCTCAGTCTGTGCAAGTTGATGACCATATTTAGTGGCAACAGAAACAAAGCAGTTGTTGGTAGTTGGAATTGATCAGTAACTGGAATGTGAGACCAATTCTCTCCAATATTTATTTTTTCTTTTATAGTCTTTGACCTTCCATGCTATCTCATGAGAGCTGTTTTTAAAATACTAACTCAGAATTATTAAAACAAACACTACTTGTAAAAAAAAACCCAAAAAATTGAACACTTCACAAGTTGGGAGTTTAAGATGAAATCAGAAAATGCTGAAAGCAGTTAGCAAGTCAGACAGTACATATGGAAAATAAAAGATAATGATCTGAAATATTAAATTTTGGTTATGTTGCCTCACCTGCTGATTGGTTCTACTAATATCATTCTCATCTCTACCTCAGACTTTCATCAATTTTAGTCATAAATTTGCAATAAATGGAGAACGTTTTCCTTTTAAAAGGTTTTTTTTCAATCTTTCCTTTGAGTTGTGAGAGTCATTACAAAACCTAGCTCTTAATTGTCTTTATTCCAGTGTCATTTGTCTGAAGAGTGAACCTCATGTATTCTGGTAAAATCAGAGAAGTGTTTGTACTTTTGAATCCCATGGCCAAGATTGTCATGTAAGACTTTATAACTCTTAATAAGACTTATTAAAGCATGAAATTTTGGCTGAAGTGCAAGGATTTGTTAATAGACATTTTCAAACTTTGAAAATATTATTGTTCATGAAAAGGTACACGGAGCTGTTAATTTGTCCAACAGATTTTTGTGGCTGTTGGAAACCTTGTCAGAAGAATAAGAGAATATTCTTCTTGGTCAGCTCTATAGGTTTTTCAATTTTGAAAAAATATAGAGAATGCAGCCCAGTCATTGGGACAAGTAGATCCCCACAGAGTTCTGTTTGGTGCAGCACGTCTTTTGAAAAAGATAAATGCTCAAATTCTTGAAATTATTTTTGAAGAAAGTGTCATATTCATAGAATTTTGGTAGTCTCCATTGGACAGATGTACGTCCAGTTTACTGATGGGAAAATAAACCTTGAAGAGCATTAGACCATTTACAATAAGTTTACCTCTCTCTTGCCTGATTGACAAAAGATATTTTCTTTCTGGGATTGACTCTTGAACGTCAGCAATAACGTTTAGATTTGAGACTCCCCAGCATGAAACTTGTCACTGAAAATAATTAAGTTGATCCGCGTCCTGTTAGGAATGAGAATTTGGCTTTATGAGAGTTGGTCCACTTAGTAGGGAAGGAAGCTCAGCAGGTAGACTTGTTCTGGTGAAGTGGCCTTATTTGCTAACATCTTATTACAATTGTGTTACATGTACCATGTTTTCAACTGATTGCTTGGAATCAGGAAGGTGATTCATTAATGATTAATGACATATGTCCTGTTAATCTACAAAGGGGAAGAAAACATAATGATTGGCTAATTTATTTTCTTTATTTTTTTTTTACAATTTCCTTTTCAGTTTCAGTAAAACCCAGGAATTTATTGAAATTGACAAAGTTGCCGTGGATGTTTCCTGTAAATCTGTGGGCTATTTCCTCTGAATTTTAACAATGGTCTGATCATATTTAGTAAGAATCGGTTTTCTACAATATAAAACCAGAATAAACAGTCCAAGTTCTAGTAAGACCATGAATGGCCAAATAAAAATGTAAATGAATTTACAGGAGTCCCGTATGCCTTGGCATATTGTACAGCTTTCCATTTTTTAATTGCTTGTCCTCTGTCTCTTCTGCTATTAGCAATATAAAGTTTTATAGAAAGATAATGTTGTGCTTTTTTTAAGATACCTTTCTAGGAAGCTCAGGTAAGCTAAAGGGCAGTTTCCACTAATGAATCTTGTTTGTAACTGAGCCAAATGAACCAAAACATTTCATCTCGAATGCTCTGCTAAAGGAATGGAAAAGCATCTTTGATCGGTACCCAGCAGTCCAAGCCGGCAGTCTGTGGTTGTGAGATGGGAAATACACTACTATCATGCTCTCTGCAGGAAGACTTCCTGTGCTCACAAGAAGGGTGAACACTTAGTTGAGATGGCAAGGAAATACAATCCTTGTGAGTCGCTTATCTAGCCCAGCATCATTTGATACAATAGGAGAGGAGGGGAAAATAATTGAACTATTACTGAAAGTGGTTGAGGCTGGTACATTAACAACATTTAAAAGGTACTTGGCCAGGTATATGGATAGGAAAGGTTTAGAGGGATATGGGCCAAACACAGGCAAATGGGAATAGCTTAGTTGGGAATCTTGGTTGGCATTAACCAGTTGGGCCGCAGGGCCTGATTCCCTGCTGCATGACTCTATGATTATGATAGCGCAGAGATTTTTAAAGATGACACTTTGTAAATTGACATTGCATATTTATATGATTTGCAACAAAGGTTGTTCACTTACAAAATTATCAGCTCTCAGTATCTGATATCTTTTACTCAAACTGGCATTGGACATCTGGAGAACAGATTCTATCAGAGCACTTCTCTTGTGGCAGGTTCTGCAGCATACCTTGCAAGCTTCACCTCACAATTATTTTGTGCCAAGTGTTGCTGGAAGAGTGAGTTGCAAACATCGTGGCGAGCATGAGTCATGTGGGATCTGAGATCATGGGGCGACCAGCCAGGCATTTCCTGAGCAATTACGCATTGAGAAAGAAATAGAGAAGATTAAGAATAAGAGAAAAATGAGAGTGAGGGAAGGAGGGGATATGTTAGAATAATGTTTAAAAATTTCCATCAATAATTTACCACCTCAAAGAATGAGACTCTGACCCAGCTAGTTTGATGGGCTGCAGATATGCATAATTGTAATATAACTGGGACTACGCAACCAGGTTTTGGATTATAACGTAAGAAAGGGACATTTTACATAGAACATAGAACAGTTACAGCACAATTCAGGCCCTTCAGCCCACAAAGCTGTGCCGAACATGTCCCTACCCTAGAAATTACTAGGCTTACCCATAGCCCTCTATTTTACTCAGCTCCATATACCTATCTAACAGTATCTTGAAAGACCCTATCATATCCGCCTCCACCACCATTTCCGGCAGCCCATTCTACGCACTCACCACTCTCTGAGTAAAAAACTTACCCCTGACATCTCTATATCTACTCCCCAGTGCCTTAAACCTATGTCCTCTTGTGGCCACCAATTCAGCCCTGGGGAAAAGCCTCTGACTATCTACCCTATCAATACCTCTTATCATCTTATACACCTCTATCAGGTCCCCCCTCATCCTCCTTCTTTCCAAGGAGAAAAGGTGGAGTTCCCTCAACCTGCTTTCATAAGGCATGCTCCGCATTCCAGGCAGCATCCTTGTAAATCTCCTCTGTACCCTCTCTATGGCTTCCACACCTTTCCTGTAGTGAGGCAACCAGAACTGAGCACAATACTCCAAGTCTGACCAGGGACCTATATAACTGCAGCAATACCTCCCGGCTCCTAAATTCAATTCCCCGATTGATGAAGGACAATACACCATATGCCTTCTTAACCACAGAGTCAACCTGCGCAGCCACTTTGAGCGGTTGCCCAATCAACAGGGCAAAATATTTATCACCACCAGCTGGAGACTTACCCGAAGCTGCATGTCCTATTCCACAGGCTAATCAAACAATAGCCTGACGTGATTTTCAGCCAGCACCCCAGGCTTCTCCATCATACCGTCTGAGTACATCCTGCCCCACTGGCAAGATAGACCTTGCAAAGTTGGTGGTGGCATATTGTCTGTAGGGACTGGCCTTGGGAGTCTTCAACATTGATTCTGGATCTCAAGGCATCAGGGCCAATACTGGCAGTGTACCATCAGTAACCGTCAATCAGCTGATGAATCAGTACCTGTATGACATTTTGAAGAAGTACTAAATCTACTGAAAGCATTGAAGTCCTTTACACAGAATACATTTTATGTATGTCATCAGAAGTGGCTCAGTTGACATTTCGGATCAAGACATTTTGGGTCGAGACTCTTCATCTGGACTGACCAGATGAAGTTTCTCGACCCAAACCGTCGAATGTCCATAGATGCTGCCTGACCCACTGGGTTCCTCTAGCTTTTTGTGTGTTGTTACCTGACAATATTGTGAGGCATAATCACTGCCCAGTCTTCGTGGAGATGAAGCCCTTACGACTGTGAACATTTTATCTTCATTTTATTAAGCACCAGTTCAGATTAACTGGACAGATGAAGAATAGAACTAACAGCCCAAAGCTTGAGCATTCGTAAGATGATGCAGAATTTTATTTTATCCTATTGCAACCATTGTGTTCAGGCAGAGGTCATCTTTGTCCTAAGTGATTCCTTGGTGTTGAAGTTGACTTGCTTTCATTTGGGAACCTCAAACTATTACACAGATGGAGCAGGAGGTGCCTGAAGATCAGGAGAACGGGTAACTTGTGAGTGGATATGCTCCTTTGCCACTCAAGCAGGCTGCTGTGTGCACCCAAAGCACAGCCTTGAGGTTCTCAGTGCCATCCTGAATGCTAGCCATACGGTCATTGGGTGTTCATTAATTCCACAAGTAGAGTTGCTGGGGTGCTGGACCAGCTCATTCTCAATGGTGAAGCTCACTCTGAAAAAAGGCATTCCTCTTCCAGTCTGCTTCTCCAGCAGAAGGTGTACACAGTCTTCTTAAAACTGGCCATCTCCTGCCTGTGGTGACTCACTGAGTGCAGCGATGTCAATGCCAAAGCGTCAATGTTCCTGAGCGATGTTAGCAGAGCAGCATTCAGGTCTGTTGTCTATCAACGTACTGGCGTTCCAGATCCCAACCTTTACCTCGAGGAGTGAAAGTTGCTTGTGCTTCTAGCCTTTGCACACCAGCTACCACACAGGTTTCAGAGCGAGGTCTTGGTCCAGATGCAAGATGACTGGAGACCACCTGTGCTACCTGGGTATTAATGTTCACACACTGGTGGGCATACATGTTGGTAAACGTATATGCGCGCGCGTGCACACACACACACACACACACACACACACACACACACACGCATGCTCAGGCACAGAAGCCCTCACACCTGCTTCCTTGGTTCTTGCCTGTCCAGTTTCCAGTTCCTGAGCTAGTCCCATTCCCAGTAGCTGGCTCCAGCAGCACAATCAGCCCGCCTTCCCAATCCCTGATCTCCCATTGCACCTGTCCTCACATTCCCGATTCACAGCTATGGCTGCACACCTGGTCACAATCCCAGTCCCTATCTCTGGCCACGCATGTACTCACATTGCTAACACTAGCTCTGGTCATGCACCAACCCACATCCCCACTGCCTAAGTAGTGCAACGTTGGCTATCGCTCCAGGATGATAGCAAGGTATCTACATAGAGCAAGAGAGGTCTGGCAGGTGGAAGTGATCTGTTTCAGCATCCTCTAGAAATCTTTAGCCCATTCTAATGTGCTATCAACAAAAGAAGTTTGATCAGACTGGATGTGTTAAAAGCAGTAGTCCTACAATATCCTGACTGTGGTGTTGAAAAAGAATGCCACTGAACTGTGTGGCCAAGTTACAGGTCCTCCCCAGGGTTCTGAATACCTGAGCAATGTACACCCCCTACATATGAATGAGGATTTGCAGGACCTGACGGGATGGATGTGCCGGCTGCCGCAGGGCTGCAAGCATCTTCTGCCATGTGGGAACTTGGTTCGTTGTCGTATTTCCGACTAGGAATTGTGCGGGTTATGAATAGTTCGCAGAATGGAACTCTGCCGTAACCTGAGGAGGATCTGTACTACCACTTACCCAACAAAGTGAAAATTAAGTCAAATGTTAAATAACAGACAAGTGCTAAGACAATGGCTATCTATGCTCAAAAGGCAGAAAGTCTACTTTTTCCCTTTGTACAATTGCCATCAACAAATTTCCAATTATCAACATCCTGGATGGTCACCTTGGACTAGAAACTTAAACCAATTTGCCGTTACTACTGCGACCTAGCATAAATCGGATTCTAGGTATTCTGTGGCAAGTGACTCCCTTCTTGATTCCCTACCATTCAGGAATGTGAAAGGATATTATGTACTTGCTTCAATGAGTGCAGCTGCAACAATATTCAAGGAGCTCAACACCATCCGGGGCAAAGCGGTCTGCACCCTAAAAATTAATATCCTCCATTAATGATGCATGGTGACTGAAGTGTGTATCAGGTATAAGAGGCAATGCAGAAACACATCAACACTTCTTTGATAGTTTCTCCCTAACCTTCAGACTTCACCATCTTAAAAGAACAAGGTCAGTTTGGAACTTGATCTGCTGCAAAGTTCACTTCCAACATCCTGACTTGGACATGTGTTGCTGCTGTCATTGGGTCAAACTTCTGGAAGCCTCTACAATGTTAACTTCAGTAAGAATGCCTGTGGTTCCAGATGATGTTCACCACCACCTTCCCAAGAGATCAGGAGAGTGGGCACTAAATGCTGGCTTTGATAGTCATGTCTTCACCTTTGAATAATTAAGAAAAAAAGTCAACCAGCAAACTCTGGAGATCCACAACTTTCAACCTTCCTGTTAATATTCTGAATTTTCTGCCTGATTTGCACTTTATTTATAAAGTCAATTTTCAATAATCCAGCTCAGGACTTTGGTGCCAGACTAGCAGATTTTCCAGATTATTGTATATTACCTCCATTGCTACCCCAACACAATTTTGTCTTTTAGATTGTAATCAGTTTTCCAGTGAATCTCATGTTTAAAGTTTAACCACCCACACTAATTCTTTCTTCACTACCTTGACATCTGCATCGGTGCTGCTTCCTACACTTGTGCAGAATTTATCAATTTTATCAGCTTTGCCACCAGCTTCCACCCTGCCCTCTTCCTTTTCAGGATCTCGGGAGACAGACTTATCACTGACATCTCCCATAAACCCACTGACTCCCACAGCTACCTCGACTGTACCTCCTCCACCCTGCCTCCTGAAAGGATGCCATCTCTTTTTCTCAGCTTTGTCATCCCAACCACATTTGTTCTTGAGATGAGACCGCCTGCTTCAGGGCTTCTGAAATATCCTCCTCTTTCCGGAAACGTGGCTGTCCCTCTGCCATATTCAATCAAGCCCTCACACGCATTTCCTCCATTTCCCGCATGTCTGCTCCCACCCAACCCCACCCTCTCCCCAGACAGAACAGCAATAAAGTTCCCTGTTCCTCACCTGTCACCCCAACCGTCTCCACATCCAACACATGGTCCTCTGTCATTTCCGTCCACTTCAGTGTGACCCCACCACCAGTCACATCTTCCCTTCTTTCCTCTCCGCCCCCACCCCCATTCTGCTTTCCGCAAAGACCACTATTCTTGACTCATCCCTCCCTGTCTCCTGGAACTCCCCCCTGCAACCCTCCATCAATTGAGGCATTGAATATAAAAGTCTGGAAGTCATGTTGCAGCTGTATAAGGCTTTGTTAGGCCAATATTGGGGTATTGTGTTCAGTTGTGGTCGCTGCATTACAGAAAGGATGTGGAGGCTTTGGAGAGGGTGCAGAAGTGGTTCATCAGGATGTTTCCTGGATAAGCTAGTGTTAGCTATAAGGAGAGGTTGGACAAACTTGGATTGTTTTCTCTGGAGGGTCAGAGGCTGAGGAGGGACCCAACGGAAGTTTATAAACTTCTGAGAGGCACAGATAGGGCAGATAGTCAGTCTTTTTCCCAGGGTGGAAATTTCAAATACTAGTAGGCATAGAATTATGGGGAGAGGGGGATATTTGAAAAGAGATGTATGAGGTAAGTTTTTTTACACAGAGTGGTAGGTGCTTGGAAAGTACTGCCAGGGGAGGAGGTGGTGGAAGCAGATCTAATAGTGACGTTTAAGAGGCACTTAGACAGGCACATGAAGAGGCAGGGAATGGAAGGATGTGGACCACGTGCAGGCAGATGGGATTAGTTTAATTTGGCATCATGGTCAGCACAGACATCATGGGCCGCAGGGCCTGTTCCAGTGTTGAACTCTTCTGTGTTCTATTTCCATTAACTCTCCACTTCAGATTCTACCATCCACCTAAATTTGGGGCAAGTTATAGTGGACAACTAACATACCAATTGGCATATCTTTGGGATCACCCAGAGGAAGCCCACATGGACACAGGGAAAATGTGCAAAGTTCACACAGACAGCACTGGAGGTCAGGGTTGAACCCGGGTTGTGAGCTATTCCCTACTAGCTGTGCTGCTGTGCCACCCTTGAGGTTTTGTTGCTAGATTGTTTCAGTTCTTCAAAAAAAAGTGAGGTTTTCATCATGGGATTTATTACACTCATCTTCCCTCCACCAAGAAACTGATTTTGAACTTTGCGTTATCTGCATAAGCAAAGAAATCATTATGTTTATTCTGAAACAAAATCCCTTGCTCTACGATTCATAATCCAAGCCTATGCTCATTTTGATTAAAAACTAATTACAGCATTCTTTAAAAGCATTTTGTTTTACAGTACAAAACAATCTGATCGTTTCTATCTACAGGCATTGTCTTCATTCCAGAGAACAACATAATGGAACCATGAATTGATTGTATTTTTATAAATCTGTTGTAGCCTTATTTGTTTGCAATCAAGTATTCCCAATTCATCTGCGTTTCGTTAGGAACTGTTGGAAATGAATTCCTGGCATTCTATAAATTTTAAGTTTACTCTTAAGAGTGTTAAAAGTCAAAACACGAATGAGATAAAAAGTACGATTCAGTGGCATTCAAGTGATGAATATCTTGATTAATAAGCTGAAATATGAGCTGCAGGAAATCAAGTGATTATTTCAAATTCCCTTAAGTCAATATTTAAGTTCAGCATTTTTGGTGACAATGTGTTAATAATCTGAAGACCTATAAGTGCCAGCTCTACTGGATGTTGGGATCTGACTTCCCAGATCATGAAAATGGGCATGTAACTGCTTCATGGTTTGATTTTTGTTCAGGTTGAGTTTCAAATTATGGTGAGATCTCTTTCCTCCAGAGGTTAAGGTAATGCAGCCAGGTGTGTATCCCTTCAATTACCCAGTGTCATAAACCAACTGTGAGAGAGAGAGAGAGAGAGTGAGAGTATATTTCACAGGATTTGGAAGATGTGGTTGTCAGATTGTTTTCTTAGCAGTGTGTGAGTTATGAGGGGTGGATGTCTGTCCTGGAGCCATGTTAAGCCTTTGACTGTGTGCTGAACACATGCTTCTAAGTAATGTTGGTAGGTCAGTGAGGAGGGGCACAGTGCATTGCAGCTGTGTGGTACAGTTGGTGGTGATTGGCATTTGAGGATGCAGTCCCCGAGCTTAATGCCTGTAACTTTCTTGAATGCATGCATATTTTCAAGGATAGCAAAACCTTTCCACAGTTAATGAACTGGACTGTATGTGACAGTTGAGACAGAGTCTCACTCAGCACTAGCATGACCTTTCTCAGCTTGTACTTTATCCCACTGGTGTTCCAGTCCTAAATATGTTTTCTTTTGTGTAGCCATGGACTAGGCATTCAGTTTGAACGATTTATCAGGAAACTTATTCATAGTCAACACGACATCTGTCAATGAATACTTTACACATATCGCTTTTACATTGTTGCTTCTGTACTATTTATTCTAAGCATTGAACTATATCTGAAATCTACCAAGGAAATGTTGAATAATGTTGCTTTATTTTCCCAACATTTGTAGTGCCTCCTGCCATGGTAATGTCAACACATTTTTCACCCAAACAATTTTTCTTACTGCCAAAAATAAAACCCAAAATATTTGCTCCAACTATGAAAGCAATACTTATGTAGACCTTGGAAATCTTGACTTATATTAAATTGGATTCAAATCATTAATCTACCATTTCAAGGAAAAATCTGACAAGTTTGTAATCTATGGTCTGCTGTAATTCAGAAAATACATATTTGCATTTTGATGTTCTCTGTTATATATACACCTGGATAAACAAGTCAATATAGATGCTTTGAACCATGACTGAGCAATATATCATAGCCTGTAGTTGATGACAAGGAACTCTGCTTATAAAACTCTTAGCAATGTTCTTTAACTGGATGTGTTTTTAAAGCTCAGTAGCTGAGAATTTGACCTTATCAACCTTCCAGTGGAAATATGATAGACAACAATTGTCTAATTCTTAAAAGATGGAAGGACAACAGAGGATGCAACGGGAAAATCACTTACATGGAGGATACAGTCATGGGAGGGGTTTTGAGATATGTGGATACTAATGGGGAGGTGGATGCCGTCTTCTCACAGCTCCCATCGGGCAGGAGGTACAGAAGCCTGAAGTCCCACACCACCAGGTTCAACAACAGCTACTTCCCTTCGACCATTCAGTTCTCGAACCAACCGGCGCACAACCCTAATCACCAGAGTATAACAACACTATGACCACTTTGCACTAAAATTGACTTTTTTTTTGTTCTAATTTTGTTCTTTCTTGTAAAAATTGTGTTTAATTTTATGTTTAATTTATGTTTTTCCCGTGAATGCTGCTTATATGATGCTATGTGCCTGTGATGCTGCTGCAGTTTTTCATTGCACCTGTGCACACATGTACTTGTGCACGTGACAATAAACTCCACTTTGACTTTGACTTTGAAAAGAAACAATGGGTTAGTGCATTTCATTTTATAATAAAAGGATCCTGAGTCGTGGTTGCAACCAAAACTCTGCATCATAGAAAGAATGTTGGCAAAGAATGGTTTTGGATAAAACTTCATTGACTGTTATTCACAACATTCTCTTGTGAATGCACTTGAAACTACTTTTTTTGACTATTGTGTTCAAAAGATCAAATTGCCAACCACAGAATTGTAAGGTATATAAATAATAGGCCGTGCAGAATCTCTCTTGTTGGAGCCAGATCAGCTTCTCTCAGATTTTTTAGTACTGTACGCAATCAATGGGTCAAGTCGTTGACTCCAGTTATGCGAAAGTCAGAAAACTGCAGATGCTAGAAATCTGAAATAAGAACAGAAAATGCTGGAAATGGTCAGGTAGTGTCTGTGGGGGGAAAGAAAACGGTTAATGTTTCAGGTGTGAGAACGTTTGTCAGAACCGGGAGAGAAAACCAGTTAGTTTCCGATAGCAGAGAAAGATATTCACTTTAATTCTTCATCCCACTCCCTCTCCCATTCTGACGTATCTGTCTGTGGCCTCCTGGACAATTACAAGGCCTAACATAAGCTTGAAGAATGACACTAGCTTAGCTGGGAATCTTGGTCGGCATGGACCAGTGGGCTGAAGGGTCTGTTTCTGTGCTCTGTGACTCTATGACCTCATCTTCCATCTGGGCACTTTGTAGCTTTCTGGACTGGAGATCAAATTCTCCATCCTTAGTAACTTGCTCTTTCCTTCCGTCTACATTAGGACTGGACATCTCTGTCATCACTTTGGCTCAATTTTTCTTTTTCTACAAACAAAGTTTGACTTGCAGGGCATGTCTCTCAACCTGGCTGTTAGCAATGCATCACACAGATTAAGAAGCGCAATGTGCTTCCAGCTGCAACTCTACATTAAGTCACTTGGTTTTGCCTTATCAAAAATATTCCTTTTGTTCTACCCATCAGATTCCCACCTTCTCTGCTACTGAAAACTTACTTGCTTTCCCTCTTTCCCAGTTTTGATGAAGGGTCTTAGACCTGAAAAGTCAATGGCTCCAGTTGTACCATGCCCTTTTATCTTGTGCATTCCTAAATGCCATTGGAACCTGGGGGAGAATTTTTAAATTTCAAAATATTTTCTTATTTATTTAAGATAAATTTAAATTTATCCTTGACAAAAGATTTATTTAAATTCCCATGTTCAAAAGAAGTTATCTGTAATTTTCAATCTCTTCAAGTAAATGCCAGATCATTGTATATGTTCATACTGGTACTCCTTTCAATCAAAGGGATAAAGCTCAGGGGTGAATTACAGAGTGATAGGTAGCAATGGAATTGATGTAGAGAGGATGGCTCCACATGGGAGAGGATGAAAGTCAGGGACTGTAAATGTTAAGATGTTTGCTAATAAATCTATTGAGCAATCCAGGAAAACCTTCTATAGTTGGAGAATATTTAGTGCATAAAACTCCTTTGCTGGAATGAATAGCTTGGCTGCATTTAATGAAAAGCTGAATGAACATGACGGAGATAGGAATAGCTTATTCTAATTGGTTAGTTGAGGGACGGTATGATTTAAAGATGTGTTCAAGGCCTCCTTGAAGAAATGCAGAGTCAGATCTGGCCCATGATCACTCAAAGTGGAGCATTTGGAATGATATTAAGGCCCTCTGGTTCATATATCAGAACCACACAGAGGCCTTGCGAAAGTGGCACAAGGATTGGACCACCTCACAAACTAGCCATCCACCAGCCCCAAATGTTTGAACACTCTGCGGTTCCTGCATTGACCTCAATAGCCCACGTCGGAGTGCACAAAGCCAAGGTGGAAGCAAGTCATCCTCGATCTTGAGGGACTGCCTAAAAATAGTACTCTATCACTAAAAGTACGTGAACTATTTAGATCAAATGTTTCTGTGCTTTAATTTCTATAGTTTAAATATAATGAATATATTTCTTCCTGTATAGAGATGTTTGGCTGATATAAATATTCAGGCCTTCTGCAGAGTGACACCACAGATACTCTTACAGATTGGCAATCAAAGCTTGCAGAACAATTATATTACAATTAAATACCACTAAATCAATACTGGATATTATAGGCACATACCCTTGTCAAAATTAAAACCTACCTGGGCTTGCTATTCTTACTAGGATTAAGAAGGACTCCACAACAATTTTCATGGATCAGAATGTTGCCAGAAATTTCCTCATTGTTGTCAGGTGGTTTATTTACCATAATAATACTCATTTATAAAAGGATTCAATTCAGTCCCTGCACTTAGAAGTTATGCAATATGTATTTCACATTAAGTTGTATTACCCCACCTCCACAGTATTGTCCTTGTGATCCAAACCAAGTTTAGGGGAAGAAAATCTGTCATCTTTTTATTCTGCTGTGTTTTTCCATTATTTGAATTCATAGTGTAATAAGTTTACACACTCACCACTTCCTTCAAGCAAATGAAAATTTTGCTCACCAACGGATACAATTCTTCAAACCCTAGTGGCAGCAGCACTCTCGATTGTGTGTGGATTTAACTCTGTTTTGACTTACCTTTGGGACTCTGGCGTATGATGTACCATTTACAATAACGTCCACAACTGCGGCATGCTGAAAGGGTTAAGGCTATATCTGAATTCACTTTCTATTGTGTAAAATCTGCAATGTTGATTGCTCCAGTTCAAGGATACATCTGCAATATGTTCAAAACAATTCTCTCATTACAGTGTCGATGCCAGGTTTTGACACAAAATTTCAACAATCCTTCCCCCCCCACCCCCCCACAGATGCTGCTTGACCCACTGAGTTCCTCCAGCAGATGGTTTGTTGTCTCTCTCATTACTGTGTAGTTTTGAGAGACTACAAAAAAATAATTCAGTTAAATCCAAATCAACAAATTACCAGTCAACGATAATTTCTGCTGAAGTCTAATAACGTGCACGTTGCTATCAAGTTCTAATGTGAACTTCGAGGTTCATGAGTAAGTTTTCTTTAAATTCTGTTAGAGAGATTTAAACAACTAGGTTGAGATATGGAAAAATAATAAAAAACAATACATTTGCCTGTTTTTATGTTTGTAACTGTGATATATAGGTGTTATTCAGGTGGAGGCTGGGGAGTGGGGAGGAGGATGGAGCCTGCATGGAAATGATGCCCTTCTGCAGTCAGGGAAAGTAGAACAGTGCACTTGTGAATTACTCCTGCAGACTTCATTATGACCAATCTCTGATCACAAAAGGCAGAGTATTGGCATATTAGTTATAAGAGGATCCTGTTGTGGGTACAGGAATTTGAGAAACAATGTTTGAAAGACCATTGGCTTGTATTTCAAATTATTTTTGTACTTTTTCAATAGCTTTGCACCACGTTTACCAAAACCTGGAGAAACCATACATGGGCACAAATTTTTTATTGGATTTGGAGGAAAAGGAGCCAACCAGTGTATCCAGGCAGCACGACTTGGAGCCAAAGCAGCAATGGTTTGCAAGGTAACACTAAGAAAACTTCTAAACCAATAGATCATATACTTGTTCTGGAAGCTGGGACCAGGAGACAATAATACTTCAATAATCTATTCTAGTTATCTAATAACCTATAGAATATCAAGGAAAGATAAAAAACAGGATGATGCTGGAGGAACTCAGCAGGCCAAGCAGCATCCATGGAGAAAAACAGGTGGTCAATGTTTCAGGTCCGGACCTTTCTTCAGGACCCTTCTGCCTGGCCTGCTGAGTTCCTCCAGCATCATTGTGTTTTTCATCTAGGTTCTGGCATCTGCTGTCCTTTGTTTCTTCAGAATATCAAGGAACACTAGCAGTTTTGCACAATGTCAAAAATGGAGGTATGAATTGGGTGTTTTATCTAATCTGATTATATTTTCAATAAGTTAGTTGCTGGTTAGTATAATTAAAAATGCATAATTAACAAAAGCACATATACGTAGAGCTTGCTTGATTAAATCAATGTCATTTAAAGTCAGACGTTGTAAGCATCTGACATACATGCATCATAGAAGTTAGATCTCTGAATCTGTCACAAAACTTGCGTAAGAAAACTTTTTATCAAATACTGTTCTTAGAATCATTAAATCGTGCAGAACACAAAGACATTTGAATCTCCCTTTGAAAAGTTTTTCCAGTTTAGTCCCATATGTCAGCTTTTTTCCCCAAAACCCAATGAATTAATGATCATTAAGTAAATATCCAGTTGCCTTTTGAAGATTCCCATGGACCTTGCTGACATTGAACTTTGAAGTAGTGGGTTCCAGATCAACAACACTGTTTGGAAAAATTTTCCTGCTTTTCATTTTGTCAAGTATTTTAAATCTGCAATCAGCGGTAACTGTGGTGTATGTATGCATACATGCAGTATAGCCAGAGTTGAATAAACCAGTTACACATGTCCTAGCAGTTCTACCCATCTTTTTGTGTTTATGTTGTCTGCATTGCTCGGATGTGAAATAAGGAACACTTATGTAAGCATATAAACTGGCAATAAGGATATGTGATTAACAAAAACAACCAAAGTTTTGGGTCATTGGAAGACTATGAGTGAACATGGCTCCATGGGGTGACCCTGGAAGCCTGTGACCACTTATTTTAATTTAGACCTTGTGTTTTAAATCTATAGCAAACCCGGTATTGTCAGAAACAATAGTAATTGGATGAAATGCACACAACAGATAGAAAGCTAGTGCATAATGGTCCTCAAGCAGGAACTGCATCACTGTAAGAGTGGGAAAACAATTGTTGCTGAGACTCAAGCTGGTTATGTTGGAGGCCTCGGTGCATACATTTGGTATATGAGCCTTTCTGTTTTCAGAATGAACAGAAAGGTTCACAATTACTCCTTACAGCAAATAACATACAGGTTGTCCCTAGGTTATCACAGGGGTTCCGTTCCTGAGAACGGTTCATAAGCCAGAAATGAATAGCAACAGTGTGTGGGAGAGGATCACAGAAACAGCTGTGACGGGAGAGGGAGCAAGCAGGCGTGGGAAGAGTGTCCTCCGGCTGGCCTCACTGGCTTGGTGAGTGAGCGAGTAAGTCTGCTCAGTCCTCCCAGCTCTGCTCGGCTCCACCCAGCCCACAATTGCTGTGACTTGACCTCGGAGAATCGGTGGGAGAGAAGGCATGTGGAAGTGCGGGCAGAAGATGCCCGCAGCAGCCAGCAAATTCATCCTGCTGGTCTCCCAAACGCTCGTTCGTATGTATGGGCTGCAGGTAAGTTGGGCATTCGTAACCTGGGGATGGCCTGCAATGGAAATTGACAGTGATGGTGAGAATGTGCCTCCAAAAAACGAAGCTATATGGCATCACAGGAAAACCATGTTCTATTCAAAATGGATTCAGAAATGTGCACTTGTTTTTTAATGTCAGGGAAATCAAAAGTAGTTTGGTTTAGTGAGGTAGTACAAAAGTAATAAGATCATTTCAAATCAAAATTGTGGAGAGCTAAAAATCTGCAATTTGGCATCCGAAGACCAGCGGGATGTATTGGAGACACAAAAGAGTATGGAGCAACAAACAATCTGCTGATGCTGCTCCACTTCCCGAGTTCCTGCAGGAGATTGTTGCGGCAAGGTGTAACATCTGGCTGAAGGTCCTGCCTCGGCACTGCAACTTCGATGCATGCATGCTGTATTACAAGTTCACATTTGCTCCTTACAGCAAATAGCATAAAGGCTGAATGAATAAATTCGATCCGTTAATAAACAGAATCTCAATTTTGAGTTTTAGTGCAAAATTGTAATGCTAGTTAAAAATGCCATAATATATTGACTGCCAGAAGAAAGGACACATATGATCAGTGCGCAAGTCTACAGTCAAGGTAGTGAATCAAAAAAAATCTGCTAGTTTGATTTCATAATAGAAGGGAAGTTTTCACAGAAAGAAACCACAGACAAGAAGTCAATGTAGTATTGAAGCCAATGTGAACGATGGAGAGCTGGGCTTGTACTGCATTTACACCAGTGACAGAGGTGGAAGGCAGAACAGAAAAGCAAAAATATGCTGTGGCCACTGTATCAACATGGTAGCATATTACTCATGCATGGACAAAGATATGTCTAAGTAAATTCAGCTGAGTCCCACTATTGAAGAGAACAGTGAACTTGAATACATATTCAGCTGAAGACCTTCGACTAGTTGCTTTGACTCATGTTTTGCAACGAATAATAGGGTTATTGGTTGTAGGTGATTGCCGCTTGATCAACATTGATGGGCCAAGATTGCCTCAGGAAAATTGAAGCAAGACCGGAAAAAGAAAGAAAAGCATATGATCTAAATAGTGTGAGTTTGCAAAGCTCTGAGATACAGAAGGATCTGGGTGCCTGATTTACAAAATGCTAGTATGTAGGTACTGAAGGTAGTTACGAAAGCTAGCAGTATTAAAAATTATTGAGGGTGAAATTAAGTACAGCAGTAGAGAGGTTATAATGCAGATATATAGGGCACTGCTGAGACCACATTGGGAGTGCTGTGCACAGCCTTGAATTCATTTCTTTAACGAAGGATGCTAACGCATGGAAGCAATTCAGAGGAGCCTTACTAGACTAATATCTGGAATGGACAGATTGCCCTATGAGGAATGGTAGGACAGACTAGGCTTGTATTCACTGGAGTTTGGAAGAGTAAGAAGGGTTTTGATTCACATATAAGATCTTGAGGGCTCTTTATAGGGTGAACGTGGATGCTTCCTAATGTGGATGTATCTGGACCGAGGGAATGATGTTCAACAATAAGTCGTCACCCATTTAAGAGAGATGATTGAAATTGTTTCTCAGAAGACTGTGAGATTTTGCAAATTGCTTCTTCAAAAGGTGGAGGGAAGCGGTTTTTAAGCAGGGGGAGATGAATACTTTGGAAGCAAAGGGTTGAAAGGTTACTGTGCGTAGACAGGAATTTGGAATTGAGGTTACAATTAAATCAGCCATAATCTTATTAAATGGCCGGACCGGCTTGAGGCTGGAATGGCTGCTGCTGCTCCTAATTCAATATGTATTGTAAATGAAGGAATTGCCAATGAGATTCACAAGGCTAAATTAAATATTCTTGAAATGATTCTTCACAATTATTAGCCTTGATGACATTGGTCTCAATTCTTTTCCCGTCCCAACTGTGCAAAGTGTCTCCCAAATTATTGCTTTTCATGATTCAATTGATTTCTTTCAACTTGTCCACAGTAACAGCAATTATCATTCCTTCCACCATCTTAACTGATCCCAAATTTCTTTGAATCTGAGCTATTTAATCAGTGTTACTTGCCAGACTATGTAGCTTGCATTATCAATAAATGAATTTGGTTCCTAAGCACTTTTCACAATATAGTTTACAGGTTGTGCAGTCCACATTGATCCCAGAAAATCTCGACCCACGGCAATTCGCCTATTGCTGAAACAGGTCTACAACGGACGCCATCTCCCTGGCCCTACACTCAGCTCTGGAACATCTGGATAGTAAAGACACCTACCTTAGACTATTGTTTATTGACTAGAGCTCTGCCTTCAATACTGTAATTCCAAGCAAACTCGTCACCAAACTCTGAGACCTGGGACTTAACACCTCCCTCTGCAGCTGGATCCTTGACTTTCTGACCAACAGACCGCAATCAGTGAGGATAGGCAGCAACACCTCCAGCATGATTATTCTCAACACTCGTGCCCCACAAGGCTGCGTCCTCGGCCCTCTACTCTACTCCCTATTTACTCATGACTGTGTGGCCAAATTCTGCTCTAACTCCATCTACAAGTTTGCAGATGATACCACTGTGGTAGGCCGTATCTCAAATAATGATAAATCGGGGTACAGGAAGGAGATAGAGAGCTTAGTGACACGGTGTCATGACAACAACCTTTCCTTCAATGTCAACAAAACAAAAGAGCTGGTCATTGACTTCAGGAAAGAGAGCAGTGTAAATGCACCTGCCTACATCAATGGTGCTGAGGTCGAGAGGGTGGAGAGCTTCAAGTTCCTAGGAGTGAACATCACCAATAGCCTGTCCCAGTCAAATCACGTAGACGCCACAGCCAAGAAAGCTCACCAGTGCCTCTACTTCCTCAGGAGGCTAAAGAAATTAGGTATGTCCCCTTTGACACTCACCAGCTTTTATTGATGCACCACAGCCTGGTATGGCAACTGCTTTGCCCAGGACTGCAAGAAACTGCAGAGTTGTGGACACAGCCCAGCGCATCATGGAAACCAGCCTCCCCTCCATGGACTTTATCTTTACCTGTCGCTGCCTTGGTGAAGCAGCCAGCATAATCAAAGACCCCACCCACCTGGGTCATCCTTTCTTCTCTCCTCTTCTATCGGGTAGAAGATTCAGGAGCCTGAGGGCAAATACCACCAGGCTCAAGGACAGCTTCTATCCCACTGTTATAAGACTATTGAACGGTTCCCTTATACGATGAGATGGACTCTTGACCTCACAATCTACCTTGTTGTGACCTTGCACCTTATTGCACTGCACTTCCTCTGTAGCTGTGACACTTTACTCAGTACTGCTACTGTTTTTTACCTGTACTACCACAATGCATTCTGTACTAACTGAATGTAACTGCACTGTGTAATGAATTGACCTGTACGATCGGTATGCAAGACAAGTTTTTCACTGTACCTCAGTACAAGTGACAATAATGAACCAATACCAATACCAAGTTGTTTCTAATAACTTCCCTCTCTGACTATCACTGATTCACTATTATTTACTCATTTTCAGTCCAGCTAGCTGATTGAGTTGGATTTCCTTTGAAAGCCTAAGTAATTAAACTTTGCCAAATGCCTTAAGTTTGAACCAGAGAGAATGCACTGGCCAGTCCTTTTCTGCTAATGCACCTACTTCATTTGAGGGATATGTTTTGTAAGTTTAGAGCCCACATTAGCTCATAGCTTTCCTACTGTCTGTATCAGTGTTGAATGTTACGAATGAATGGATTATCATGGCAAAATCTCATGCAACTTTACTTTGGAAACTAATTTCATTTCACATGCATTCTATGAGCCAGCTTTGATATACTTCAATTGCTTTGTGAGAAGGTCTTTTTTTGTTGTTAATGTCGGATAAGGTGTTGAAGCTATTGCCTAATTTTTTCTTCCCTCACAAAACAGGTTGGGAATGATACCTTTGGAGAAAATTACATTGAGAACTTCAAAAGCAACGGCATATCTACAGGTATTCCTTCAAAATATTGTTTTCATGATTGGGAAAGATTATGAATCTGTAATGAAATAATTGTAGGCTTCCTGTTCAATATTTCTGATTTATCAGAAAACATGACCGTTAAGCTAATTTTACCAGTCCTAACTGTTAAGCTAATTTTACCAGTTGTGATGAAACACTTTGACTGGAGGCAGATTTGACATAAATCAAGTCTCCATACATTCTAGTTGCATGCTGTGAATTATTATGTGTCATATCAGTTTTCTTCTTTTCAGAGTATGTGGCCCAAACAAGTGAAGCATCGACAGGAGTTGCCTCTATTACAGTGAATGATGATGGTACTGTACAAATTTTGACATTTTCAGGCTTCCTTTGCATCTTGACCTTTCTTAAAATGGGCTTTTCTTAAGATTAACAGAGCACAGTTACTATTTATTCAAAAACACTATCTCAAAAATATTCCTTTGTGTATGTTGGCCTGGTAGTGGATTGCTTGCCCAAGGTTTGTAGGACTGCATTGTCACTATTAAAATGAGAGAGGGATTATTACATGGCCTCCTCCAATATAAGAGTTTCTTAGAAGTACGACAAAAAGTTAAGGGGATTAGTTTGCTTTTGTCCACCATGATAGGGGATGGTGTCTAAATGAAACTAGCATTATGAGAGTAATATTTTGGAATATCTCAAATCAAAAAAAGAGAAAGAAGAAAATCAAACTGTTTCAGAGTCAGTGATCGATGTAATTAGATCCCTCCTATCAGGGGGCAGGGTTGGGGACAGGAAACTGAGAAGGCCACTGGAAGTCTTAAGGCATGGAGATTGACTTGAGCATGGGGGCTGTGGGGAACTGGGTCAAGACACCAGGAATGGAGGACAGTTGGAAGCTTAGCACCATGGAGCTGGCATCAGGTTGTCTCTCAGGATCTGGTGACAATTAGGTAATATATCTTTGTGTGCCAGGGTAAGCTGCCATATTTCAAAGTGAAGGTTAGCAATCTATTCAGTGGCTTCAGGTGAGGCAGTGGGAATGGTTGTGATACCACCAGAAGTGGATCTATCAGAACAAGAACTCACCCTGTGAGCAATGGTTAGGCAGGGTAGCCACGGTCACAACTTGAGATGTTTCTCATGTTCCACATCTTCTCTGGCCTGTCCTCAAGCAATTGAGGGATTCCCTTGTATGGTTAAAACTTGAGACACCACAGTTTGGGTCAGTTACAAGCTTGCAGTTGGCGATGGTTGCAGTCAGCCAAGAGGTGTGCCTTTGAGAGATTTATGGGGCTTGGAGTTTGAACCAATGGCATCCTGCTTGTGTGGAGGACAGTGAAACAGGGACTGGGGCTTCGTGGAATATGGCTAGGCTGGAGGGGAAGCCAAATGGTTGGGTGGGCATTATGCCCTTTAATTTCATACAGAACTAGTAGCCACAGCATGAGTAGCAATGACATTATGAGTAGCAGCAGTGGCAGAAGAAAGGGCAAGTTTAAATGAGATCTCAGGAGCTTGCTGTGGGTAACTAAATAAAATTAATGGGCAGTTGGGAAACGAGTACAGAGACTGAACACTCGTTGCAGTCAGAGATCATCACACACTCAGACAAATGGAGATTCAGATCCAACTGTGTGCCATCAAGTAAAGCACTTAGTTCTGTGGAGTTGGACTGAGCCTCTTTGTTCCTCAATGCCTCACAGTAGAGGAAGTAGAAAAAAATCTTTGCTTTCCATTTCCTCTGTGGTTCTCTGCAATTCCCTTTAAAATATCGAATCTTAACCCATAATAGCCAATAAGGAACAGAAACAGGAATGATGCAATAAAATGAATAATGCAGATATCAGCACTGAAAAACTCTAAAGGTGAAGTATATTGCAGGTAGCATGATTCAGTTTGTGAGGTGAACAGATGAAAACAACCAGAATAAAAAAAAGAATGTTTGAAGTAAGTCAGAAGATCTTCACTGTTGAAGGTTAATAACAATATCATTTGAGAATTTGACTAGCTTACAACAGGGCTCAATATCTCCTCCAAGGTAATCTTTAATGTCATTGATCACTGCACAGCAATGATCAAGGTAATCATAATTTTGTCATTTGTTATATAAGGATGACTGATAGTTGAATTCTGTTATGCACATGTTAACTAATAACAAACTGAGCTACACCTCGGTAATTTTCCCAAAAAAATGTATATATCATGCACTATGTATAATGAAATCTTAAAATTCTTTGCAAAGAATGGGTATGTGATTATGTTTAAATATATACTTTTTAAATTTTATTTACAGCGTGGTAACAGGTCCTTCTGGCCCAACGAGTCTGCGCCGCCCATTTTAAACCCCAAATTAACCTACCCGTACGTCTTTAGAATGTGGGAGGAAACCGGAGCACCCGGACGAAACCCACGCAGTCGCGGGGAGAACGTACAAACTCCTTACAGACAGCGACGGGAATCGAACCCCGATCGCTAGTGCTGTAATAGTGTCGCGCTAACCGCTACACTACCGTGCCGCCCTTTGTCCCTGAACAGAGGATGCTGGAAATAGTTATCGGATTACGTAGAATATGTGCAGAGAATAGTCTAGATGTGAATCCTTTCTGTTTTTCATTAGATTTCAGAGGAAGAGTAGACACCTGAGATGTCTTACCTATTTTCTTGCACCATGGAGTTTCTGTAACTTGACCCTTGTTTTGTGATGTTACAGGGCAAAATGAAATTGTAATAGTGGCCGGCGCTAACCTGCTCTTAAATTCAGAAGATTTAGAACAAGCTTCCAATGCAATCCGTTGTGCAAAAGTAGTTGTCTGTCAGCTAGAAATTCAAACTGCCATCTCATTAGAAGCCTTAAAAATAGCACATGATGCTGGAGGTGGGTATAATTTTATTTAAAGATTTGAAGAATCTTCTTTCAAAGTTTTCTGATTTGATGGGGTAAATTTTATGGGGTAATATTGAGCAATTTCTACAACATGCATTTGATTACAATACATTGCTATTCCAAAGCAACAAACTAAAGATCCAATTTGCGTCTGGTTATTTAAGTGTATTTTTGTTTTGAATTTTGATCAACTTTATCACGTTTTTAGGTTAACTTGCTTCACTCTGTCGTATTCACAAGATCACAAGACAAAGGATCAGAAGTAGGCCATTCGGCCCATCAAGTCTGCTCCATGAGCTAAACTAAAACTATCTAGCCCCAATTTTCAGCCTTATCCCCATATCCCTTGATACCTTGACTAATTAGATACCTATCAATCTCCTCCTTAAACGCCCACAATGATCGGCCCTCCACAGCTGTACGTGGCAAAGAATTCCATAATTTCACTGCCCTCTGGCTAAAGAAATTTCTCCTCATTTCTGTTTTAAACCGGTACCCTCTAACTCTAAGACTGTGCCCTCTAGTCCTGGATTCACCCACCAAGGGAAGCAGCTTAGCCACATCTACTCTGTCCAGTCCTTTCAACATTCTATATGTTTCTATGAGGTCCCCTCTCATTCTTCTGTACTCCAGTGAGTACAGTCCAAGAGCCAAGTATTCAACCAGCACACTCATTTGCCACGTCTCTATCGGCAGCTGTCCAGTGTTGATCCACCTTTCTGCTAGTCACTTCAAAGTAACACTAACACTATATTTGTTCACTCAACTTACATTTCTTTGATTCTGGAAGTAAGCTCTGCTTTTATGTTATGCCATCCTGCTGTAGTGTGTGTTTAAAATTGCTTCGGCAGCATTTTTCCTCATCTAATTACTTCCAGCCTCTGCCCTACCACTTTTGCAATATGTTTTGGAATGAGTGCAGTGTGAGCATATGTAAAGTAGTATCACATGAATGAGATAAGAATGCTAATGTTTATATTTTTTGGCCATATCCATGAATGTTTTTCACCTTAAGTGTTGTATTAATACTTCATTTAGTCTATTTTTTCAAATGTTTGTGAAATGGCAAAGATTTTGAACCATACTGCTGTGCAAACAGATCACCGATGTGTAACCTGACGGACTACTTACTCCAGCCCCCTTGCAATAAAGGCTCATGTGTCATTTGCCTTCCTGATCCCGTGGCAAGAAGCAGAAGGTCTTGGTATTGGAGCAGATATGTGATCTTCAGCTCACCTCCAAGTAAACAAGGGTAGCAAGAATGGAGGTGATCTTGGTTCGACTTAAACTGGTGTCTGGAGGAGGGATGGAGTAAATGGCTAGGCTGAGGTTGTGGCTGGTATTGAAGATGGTGGCTTAGTTGTTCTTCCTATTTAGTCTGGAAAAAAAAGTTCTACTCCTCTAGTATTGGATCTCAGACAAGGAGTGTTACAATTAGACAAACTGGAGGAGTTGAAGGAGGTGGTAAACCCATCATTCCACATCTCAGCTCTCGGTCGAAGAAGGGAGAAGTTTGATGGGCAACACAAAAGTCCTCAGGAGACTGCAGATGCTGTAATCTGGAACAATCTGCTGCAGCATATCAGTGGGTCGAGCAGCATCTCCCTACTCCCCCACAGATGCTGCTTGACCCACTGAGTTCCTCCAGCGGATTGTTTGTTGTACAAAGGTCCTCAGTCTCTCTTAGGTGATGTACTTGGTGCGAAACTAGTTATTCTTAAGGCCGAGGAATGATCAGTTTTACTATGTGGCAGGTTTAAGCGTACCCTTTAAAAGACTACATTGCATGCTGTTTGCCACAGCACAATGTGTGAAAATAGCTTGGAGAAACTCTTGCGAATTGATGATTAGATTAAATAGCCAATTTCAGCAACGAGCTGATGGATGCCTCTTGGACCCCTGGCAAAAGAATTCAGAAGAAAATGCTGCATTGTTTGTGCCAGCTGACTATTTTACTTTCCATTTGCAGAGAATTTACTCCCTTGAGATGTTGAGTCCCAGTTCAGTCTGCATCAGTCTTTATGATTTTATTTTCAATCATGGTTCCTCAATAAGATCAACAATGAGAATAAAATTCAAACTAGATAAGCAATACTCTCGTATTAAAGAGTATTGTATGTAAATAACTAAAATGTACAAGGTCATTTAGTATATCGGCAAACAAAGTGTGCTGAATTGCCTGGTGTGTTGAAAGACTGAAAGTTGCAAGGGATTGAGCAATACACATGTATTGTCTTGCCTGTTCAATAATAGGCTGAATAATTGAAGGGTTGTCGATCCATTAATATTTTGCAAGTGGGCAAAGGAAGGCCATTTCTCAATCATACATTTAGACCTTGAAGAAGGAGATTGTAGGGAGAGTATGCATTCCTTTCTCAGAACAACCGTATGCCAAATACTACATTCATTTTTTTTTGCATTGAAGTAACTAGATCCTCAGGTGGCATTTTCACTCTTTGCTAATATGCCCCAGTAAAGCAAATTACAGAAACCAATTACAATATAGATGGTGAGAATTGTGACCAGTCAAGGCCCAGAGATGCCTGATCCCTGAGAACTGAACTGTTTAAGGGCTGACAGCTGTGATGGAATATTCTCTGGTCCTGGTTTTCTGACAGGACTGTCCACAGGTACCGATGTTTGTGACGAAGGAATCATTCTGGCCAAGGTAATGAATCACCTTTTTTTTTACAGTAGAAAGGGGAAAGGATCCTACTCATGGGTGTTCAGGCCAACAGCGACACTGGCAATCCAAATCAAAATTGAAATAATATCTTTTAAAAAAAAGATATAATTTATTATTTCTGTGAAAGACCATTTTGAATAAAAAGTATTTCTGTCGTTTACTTTTCCCTTGATTATTTTCTGCTTTTCATTTTTTTTAAATGAAAGAAGCTTACGTAGTCCATGTTGACTGAATTCTGTTGTTAGGACAACACAGCAGCGCACCTTGTAGAGGTGCTACCAATCCTGACCTCGGTGGCTATCTGTGTGGAGTTTGCACGTTCTCCCTGTGGTCACGTGGCCTTCCTCCGGGAGCTTAAGTTTCCTCCAACGTCCCACTGACATGCGAGCTCGTAGGTTAATTGACCACTGTCGATTGCCCCTAGCGTGTTGGTGAGTGGTAGAATCTGGGGGGAGTTAAAAGGAATGTGGGGAGAACAAGAAAGAAAATGGGTTCAGGTCAGATTATGGATGGTTGATGGTCGGCGCAGAGTCAGTGGGCCGTAGGGCTTGTTTCCGTGATGTCTCTCACTATGACTTGATGTTCCATTTGAAATTTAGTTCAGTTGAAGCCCGTCACAGATGAAGGTACTCTTTTGATCTCATAAACCACAAATGTAGATCTATAGCAATTTGCAAGATTGACAGTGTGATAATTTTGCAGCAGCCCATACCTCCTCCCTCTCCTCCACTGCAGTACAATTTTGTTTTGTATTTTAGTGGTTAGGTTGCTTATTATGTCCTTATTTTGTTCTGATGACCTCAAAACAGAAGGTTTTTAAACATGCAATTGCAGTTAATGCACAAGTCACTACTAGCTTGATTTGCATGATGAAAGTTGGAAGTTATTTCAGTAAACAGCACTATTGTTTGCAAGCATCTCCAGCAGAAATGCTGTGAGCCTCATTGTCAATGGAAATGATTTATTTTCAGCTTCTGAATTCATACAGACCACCCCTTTACCAGAATAGTTTTGTTCCTTGCAGATTACATGCAACTAGTTCTCATTTAGATATGTTCTAAGTGCCATCAGCAAACAAAGTGAAGAAAGATTTTGGATGGTTTTACTTAAATTGCAGGATTTAAGAGCACTAAGGTGAAAGCACAGTCAGATTTTACTCAAATAGGCCCAGATTTTCTATTCCATAATCAATTCTGACGGGTAGGATGAGAGCTTAACAGGTATGCTACATTAATGGACTTATTTTAAAAGAAAGGATCTCTCACTAGTACAGTGCTACTAAATAATTTTAAAATAAAGACCCAATAAAATTAGATATATTGAACTCAAGAACTGCTTTTGGTTTTACCAGTGTTGGATTCGACTGTTTTAGTTAGTTTTTTTAACATGTTGTAGCGGCCCGGACCCGCAAGACTCGAGCCGCCATTGGCGGCAGCGGGCGCATGCGCGGGAGCGCGACGCGGACTAACCACGGGACGGGCCTTCCAGCGGGGACCGCACGTCACGTCTGCCAGAGAGGCTTTCGGTTACTTTAGCGAGCGCACGCGCTTTGTTTGAGTCAGTAAAGTGTGCTCCAGTCCAGCCTCCGTGTTTCTGCGTTTTCTTTCCTGCCATGCGCTGCGTTCGGCTACATTTGGTGACCCTGATGCTCCCAGACGGTATCTGGAACCCGCGACATGAATCCCAACGACTCGCACAACGCAGTCTCAATCAAGCTCCCGACTTTCTGGGCTGCTCAGCCCCATGTTTGGTTCGAGCAGGCTGAGGCCCAGTTCAGCATCAGAGGCATTAGAGCCGACGCCACGCAGTACTACTACGTGGTCAGCGCACTCGACCAGGACTTGGCAGCGTGGATCATCGACTTCCTGCACCATCCACCTACGGAGGACAGGTACATTAAAATCAAGGCACTCCTCCTCTGCACTTTCGGACTCTCCCGCCACGAACAAGCCGCGCGGCTCCTGCACATGGACGGCCTGGGCGATAGCAAGCCATCCGAGCTGATGGACGACATGCTGGCGCTCATGGATGGCCATAAACCCTGCCTCCTTTTCGAGCAGCTGTTCCTCGAGCAACTGCCAGAGGACATTCGCCTCCTCCTCGCGGGTGAAGATTTCAGTGATCCGCACAGCCTCGCGGCCAGGGCAGACTTTTTGTGGCAGACTAAGCAGCGGGGAGCAGCTTCCATCTACCTAACCACGACCGCGCAGACTAAGGCCAAGACCCCACAACCGAAACCACCGAGACCCACAGGGGACAAAGACAAGGGTTCGGACCAATGGTGTTTTTACCATCAGAGGTGGGGGTCAAACACACGCTGCTGCCGTCCACCGTGTGCCTTCCCGGGAAACGCCGGGGCCGGCCGTCGCTAGTGGTTTCGATGGCTGGCCATCGCGACAGCCTCCTGTTCCCCCGGGACCGACACTCCGGGCGACGTTTCCTGGTGGACACCGGGGCCGAGATCAGCGTCCCTCCCCCCTCCAACATGGACACCCGTACCGCGGCCCCAGGCCCCGACCTCACCGCCGCGAACGGCACCACCATCCGGACGTATGGCTCGCATACCATCCTGCTGCATTTCGGCCCCAGCTGTTTTACCTGGACCTTCACAGTAGCAGCGGTGTTGCGGCCATTACTAGGGGCGGATTTCCTACAGGCCACCCGCCTTCTGGTCGACCAGAAAGGCTGGCGTTTGGTCCACGCCGAGACTTTCCAAACCTTCCAGCTCAGGGAAGCCCAGTTCCCAGCCCTTCCCCTGGACTCCGTCACGCTCTTGGGTGACGAGTTCACCAGGGTGGTGGCGGATTTCCCCTCCATCATCACCCCACAGTTCTCCACTACCGCCCCCAAGCACGGCGTACAGCACCACATTCCCATGCAAGAACCACCGCTGCACACCCGGGCCCCTAGGCTGCCACCCGACAAGCTTCACCTCGCCAAGGAGGAGTTCCGGAAAATGGAGGAGATAGGGATCATCCGCCACTCGGACAGTCCTTGGGCATCGCCGCTGCACATAGTGCCCAAGTTCACAGGAGGTTGGAGGCCCTGTGGGGACTACAGGAGACTTAACGATGCCACAACTGCCGACAGATATCCGGTGCCCCACATCCAAGACTTCATAGCCAACCTCCACAGGGCGACCATCTTTTCAAAACTCGACCTGGTCCGAGGTTATCATCAGATCCCCGTGCACCCCGACAATGTGCCCAAGACAGTCCTCATCACCCCTTTCGGGCTGTTTGAATTCCTAAGGATGCCTTTCAGCCTCAAGAACGCTGCTCAGACTTTCCAGAGGCTAATGGTTGGGCGAGGCCTGGTTTTCGTTTTCATCTACCTAGCCGACATCCTGGTGGCCAGCAAGTCACGCAAGGAGCACGTGGCACATTGCGCAGCTCTGCCAGCACCTGGGCGACCACAGACTGGTAATCAACCCGGCGAAGTGCCAGTTCAGGCTGCCAGAAATCGACTTCTTGGGCCACCGGGTCAACCAGCATGGAGCTGCCCCTCTGCTGGACAAAGTTCAGGCCATCTGCCAGTTTCCCAAACCCAGCATGGTCAAGGGCCTGTAAGAGTTTGTGGGGATGGTGAATTTCTACCACCAGTTCGTGCCGGTGACGGCGCGCATCATGAAACCCCTGGTCGGTCTGATGGCTGGCAAGGCCAAGGAGGTGGAATGGGACGCGGAGTCCACGGAAGCCTTCGAGCAGACCAAAGAGGCGTTGGTGAAGGCGGCCCTCCTAGTACACCCGAGAGTCAATGTACCCACGGCGCTCACAGTCGACGCTTCCGACACGGCGGTTGGCGGAGTCCTGGAGCAGCTCGTCGAGGGCCAGTGGCGACCGCTCGCCTTTTTCAGCCGACACCTGCGACTGCTGGAGGTGAAGTACAGCGCTTTCGACAGGGAGTTGCTAGCGCTCTACCTAGCCATCCGGCACTTCCAGTATTTCCTCGAAGGACAGGATTTCACCGTGTATACGGACCACAAGCCCCTCACCTTTGCCCTCGCAAAGGTATCGGACCCATGGTCAGCTCGGCAGCAGAGGCACCTCTCGTTTATCTCGGAGTTTACCACTGACATCCGCCACATCGCGGGGAAGAACAACATGGTCGCCGACACGCTGTCTCGTCCCCACAGCTACTCAGTGAGCACCTCAGCCCCAGGGGTCGACTACACGGCGCTGGCGCAGGCACAACAAGCGGACACCGAGATCCTGGCCTATCGCACCGCCGTTTCGGGACTCCGGCTGGAGGATGCCCCCATCGGCCCTACAGCAGTTCGGCTCCTGTACAACACGTCGACTGGCAGACCTTGGCCCATGGTACCAACAGCATGGAGGCGGTGGGTATTCGACACGCTACACAGCCTGGCCCACCCGTCCATCAGGGCGTCCATCAAATTGGTCTCAGACAAATTCGTCTGGCACGGTCTGCGCAAGCAGGTCGGACACTGCGCCATGACTTGCGTACACTGCCAGACCGCCAAAGTCCAGCGGCATGTGAAGGCTCCCCTCCAACAGTTCCAACCGACGCTCAGCGGGTTTCAGCACATCCACGTGGATATCGTCGGCCCCCTGCCTGTCTCCTGGGGCGCCAGGTATATCTTCACCATGGTTGACAGGTTCACCAGATGGCCAGAGGCCGTGCTGCTAGTGGACACATCCACGGAGTCCTGCACCAGGACGCTCATCACGAACTGGATCGCCAGGTTCGGACTTCCAGCGGACATCACCTCTGACAGAGGGGCACAGTTCACGTCAGGGTTGTGGACAGCACTGACACAGCTCCTGGGCACCCGTTTACACCACACCATGGCATACCACCCACAGGCCAACGGTTTGGTCGAGCGCTTCCACAGGCACCTCAAGTCAGCCGTGATGGCGCGCCTCAGAGGGCCCAACTGGGCAGATGAACTTCCCTGGGTTCTACAGGGCATCCGCACGGCCCCCAAGGAGGACCTGGGCACCTCCTTGGCAGAGTAGGTTTACAGCACCCCCCTGACGGTCCCGGGCGAGTTCTTGCCAGAGGCCCAAGGTCCAGCAGGGACGTCGGCGGAAGTGCTGACGAAGCTGCGGGACAAGGTGGGGAGCCTGGCACTGGTTCCAACCTCCAGACATGGCACTACACCGACTTTTGTTCCTAGGGATCTCAGGGACTGTGAGTATGTTTTCATTCGCAGGGGCATGCACAAGTCCCCTCTGCAGAGGCCGTACGACGGACCCTTCAAGGTGATCCGGCACAACGGACTATGTGTGTCGTGGAGGTGGGGTCCGCCAAGAGACCTTCACAGTGGACTGCCTCAAACCGGCACTTTTGGACATCAGACAGCCCGTGAAGGTGCCCTTACTGCACCGGCGGGGCAGGCCACCCAAGGTGGACACACAGACTGGGGATCCCACGCCCCCGATGGGCGATTCTGGGGTGGGGTGGTGTAGTAGCCCGGACCCGCAAGATTCGAACCGCCATCGGCAGCCACGGATGCATGCGCGGGAGCGCGACGTGGACTAACCGTGGGGCGGGCCTTCCGGTGGGGACCACACGTCACTTCCGCTGGAGAGGCTCTCAGTTACTTTAGCGAGCGCGCGCGCTTTGTTTGAGTCAGTAAAGTGTGCTCCAGTCCAGCCTCCATGTTTCTGCATTTTCTTTCCTGCCATGCGCTGTGTTCGACTACAATGTATAGTGTTTAATACACCTCAAGTGGCTGCACAAGGAATGGCCACTTACTAGCTTATTGGTTCATCCATCAGGTGAATATGTGTTGTTTCATTGGTTGGTTTTGGCCACAGGTATCTAATAGGTTTCCTGATTGGACTATTGTTAGCTAAGGAGTACCTCTTATCTCAGGTATAAAAGGTGTCGCTTTTTGTTAATCACTCTCTTGCTCTCTTCCCCCTGCCACCACCCACCCCCCCCCCCCACCCCCCGGGCCTAGCTCTTTAGTGCCTTTTGTCTCAGCTCATCTCCTAGTAGTAAAGCTTGTGCCATGTGCTCTGTGACTGTTTCTTTGTTTTAAACTTTTCCAATAAAACTTTGTGAAGCACCAAGTTGTCTTCAGCTCGTTCCGGGACTCCTGAAAGAACCTACGGATTCGAAAATAACTGGATCCCACACCAGTTAACCTTCAAGTGTAGAACAAGATTTTCCATTGTGCCTTGCGAAATTTCAGGTTAATTTGAGTTTTAGCATTATGCAGAGCATAGGGGAGTGATTACATTTGTGGATCACTCTTGTGATATTGTTTCATGCAATATAGAAGCACCAAACATTGTAAGCACTGTGAAAAATATGTATAAACACAGAAAGTGGTGGAGATGCTCAGCAGGTCAGACAGCATTTGATGAATGGTCATGAACTGAAATGTCAACTCTTTTTTTCTCTCTCCACAGATGCTGTCTGAGCTGCTGAGAATTTACATCTTTTTTATTTACAGCAGTTTCTTGCTTTTCCAAAAAAAAATACCCATTTGTATGGCCTTCTTTATGTAACCCAGTACAGATTCAATTCCTTTAATCTTGCAATCAAAACACAAATTTATTCCCACACTTGGGATATCATCCAAATGTTTTTTTTTAAACAAACATGGAAATCACAAACAGAACATCTATATTACTTCCATATTTATATTTCCTTACAAAATAGGAGGCCATTCACCCATCAAGTCTATGCCAGTTCTTTGAGTAATCCCATCAATCTTATTCCTACACTTACCTCCCTGTAACTTACTATCTCACACACACCCATCAACACCTTCTCCCTGCCCCCTGTTCTCTGATCAACTCACCTACACCGGGGCAATTTACCGTAGCCAAATAAGCTGGTAGCCAAATAAGCTAATAACCAGTACATCTTTAGGATGTGGGAGGAAGCCAGAAACCCATGTGGTCACAGGGAGAATGTGTAAACTCCTCCCACAACACCTGAGGTCAGAATTGAATTGGGGTTGCTGGAGCTTTGAGCCAGCAGCACCATCTGGAGTGCCACTGTGCACTCTGTCTCTTCCACATACTTACCATCAAAATCAAATTTAGAGGAAAATATTCATCTCCGTTTTTATTTTAGGTTAAGCACATTCCCTACTCTCCCCTTTCCTAATACCAATTATTTTAATTTTGTGAAATTTCATCTCGGCATTCAGATGACAGTAAGCAGCTTGAGCGTTACACTTGCGGTTTATCACTTTGCTCGTCCCTGTAGCAATTTTCTTATCACATCCAACCATTATTTTCAGAATATTTATTAACTTTTAATCCCTATTTCTTTTTATTAAACAAATCTTTCAGTGAAAACGATCTTCAATCCTGCTCCAGCTACAGCTGATCTTGATCCTGATTTCTACAAAAAGACAGATGTCTTCTGCTGCAATGAGACTGAGGTACTGTAGTGCTGCATCTTATTTTGTTCTTGATGGTGCAGTTAGTTGACTGTCTTTTTTGCCCTGAGATCTGGGTTCAAAGGCAATCTCACTTTATGAGCTTGTGTGAATTTGCACTTGCTCTCCTGGTCCACAAGGCTGGCGTCTTTGAATTACTGCCACGGCCTCTTTTCCATTCACCCGAGAGCAGGCTTGGCACTGGTTGTTTCCAAAAGATGGTGCCTCTGACAGGGCAGCACTCCCTTCGCATTGCCCATGTTATGATTTTTTGGAATCTTTAACAGACGTTGATATCTATTGCATTTGCTGTTCAGGTGCAAAACAGGTGCAAACATTTAAAATTAGCAGTTTGCATTCTGTCTGTGCATGGATTTCATGCTGTGACAAAATACGAGGCCTTTTATCTTGGGAGTCTCAGTCTCGCATTAATCTGCTATGAAGCCCCTGGTGTCTGTTGAAGGATTCTACTGACAAATCAATGAATAGACTATGAAGAGCAAATGAGTTACTGCTATCCTTCTGCAAAGGGAGAATGTTACTATGTCTGGGGTACCCACAGGCTGTTACAACCAGCTGATATCAAAGTCTGTGTGCATTCAGGACTGGCACCTTTCAGAAGAGCCATTCTAGAAGGTAGCTCACATCAGCGGACCAGTAGCCCAGCAGAGTCTGGTCTCTGTGGACCAGTAGACCTGCAGGGGCCGGTGTTTGTGGACGGGTAGTCCCGCAGGGGCCAGTGTTTTTAGGTCAGTAGCCCATCCAGTCTTCAGTGAGGCTAGGTAGAGAGGGAGAATTCCCAATCCCAGACTTCTCTGAAGACTGTTGTCAGTGATGAAAATGGCCTGATGTCAGTGCCTTTGTTTGCCTTGGAGATGTTCTAGCCCTGGTAGCTCCTCCTGCATATATCAATGGGTCCTGAGAACTAATTTTCATCACTGCTCAGGCCTTTCAATTTGGATATAGCTGATTGAAAGCCAATTTTTCTGTTTTCCAGCATTTTCTGTTGCATGTTATTGTAATGGATGAAAGATAAATGCATAAAGAATGCTTTTGATTCACTGACTTTTAATTGCAGATCAGTTTTATTCATGTTTTTTTCTTTCCACACTGTTGCTTATGTTATTCAACCAAACCCACTGTTCTGAATGATGTACATTAATGTTTATTAAATGATTATTTCATACTTTGGCAACTAGTACAGTACAACAAAATTCATAATCCTTGCCGACAGCATAATGCCGACAACTATGAAGAAAATAGGATGTATTTCTGCATGCTGAGAAATGGGAGGATGCCTGCAGAAATGCATGGCCTGTTGTGTCATTACTTGTATGTGGTGTTCAGCAATAAAGGAAGTATTTTATTCCTGGGCTGATGGACTTATTGGGCATCAAATACAAGTACCATCGCATTCACTGGTTGTACGTGCATGCATGCATTTGAGTTAGCCCTCAGTTTCCAGTATCCCAGCCCATTTCCCCTTTACTCTTGTGATATGGATCAATTTGCCAAGAATAATAGTTGTTACAAAATCACCACCCATGTGTAAAATATCCCTCTAATTATACTGTTTTTGATGCTCAACACACTCTAATAGTTGACAGTGTCCCCTGGTGAAGTGATTAGTTCCTGAACATTTTTTTTGAGTCTGAATAAATTAATGATATGAATGGTCTGTTATGATACAGTTTATCACTAGTCCAGTTAAAGCATTTCTGCTGTTAACATGAAGATTAATTGTGATCTATCCAAGAGTGTTTTTCTTTGTAGATTGAAAACAAAAGTGTTTCATATTTCTCAAGGTTGTTTCACATGTATGTGTGCATGTTAATTGTACATATGCTAAAAGTATGTCCACAAAGTGCGGTGTTTTCCTGCATTACACAAAGGAAATTAAAGTCACAACAGCATTCTTATTACATAATTTGATAATTTGCTCTGACCTCCATTAAAATGCTCTGTAATACTTAGGGGCCACCAATCAGGCATGCCAGTATCAACTGAGTCAGGCTACTTATTTCAAAACTAGGCCTTAATGAGATGATTGAGGCCAGCTTCTGTCCGACCTGGGACCAGGCATATCTGGTCTCTGGGCATGAAGTGCATCATATGGATCATTCTGAGGCAGTGTCTCCTCCTATCTCCTCCCTCCTTGTACAGATGTCCACTGTGCACCACCACCACCCTGTCGCCAGCCACCCCTAACCACTGGATCCCAGCATGAATGCATCCCCAGCCGATCACATCTGAGGTTTCTGATGCCCCAACAGACCCATAAAATCAGCTGCTCCCACAACTCAGCTCGAAGATCTGATATCTCCCCCCTCCCTACTGATTGTGGGTCCAACCTTTGCCACCTTCACCTCTCTCATGATCTATCACCTCTATGGAAGTAAGCTCTTGGAGCACATATTTGCATAGAAGACCATATCTAATGGTAGATTCGGCTTCTTGCACAATAGAAGATTGCTTCAGGAAGGTGGGGTGGTATTGTGCATGAAACATGCACAGGTCCTCTGCGGATCTGTACAATTAACATGCACCCATATATGTGAAACAACCTTGAGAAATATGAAACACTTTTGTTTTTAACCTACAAAAAAAAACACTCTTGGATAGATCACAATTAACCTCCATGTTAACAGCAGAAATGCTTTAACTGGACTAGTGATAAACTGTATCATCACAGACTGTTCATATCATTAACATGCCAGTTGATATGCAGAAGAACTTATTGGCCTTTGTGTAAGTAACTAAGAAGTTATGAATTAAGAAGTAAGTAAGAAGTTATGTTTTCATGCATTTGGAAGTTTTAAAGGTTTTCGACCCGATATGTCGACTGTCCATTCCCCTACACAGATGCTGCCTGACCCGCTGAGTTCCTCCAGCAGATTGTTTGTTGTTCCAGATTCCAGCATCTGCGGTCTCTTCTGTCTTCATGTATTTATTGGTTTTCAAACAATGGTGGATTATTGTGTGAATATTTAATATTCTTACAATGGATAGAAATTGAATGTTTTTTTTAATTCCTTAATGGGAATGGTCAATGCTAATCAAACAACATTTAGTGTCCATACCTAATTGGTGAGCCACCACCTTAATCGGCTACATTCCATATGTTGAAGTTCTTTCAAAGAGGAGACCTAGAGAATTTTGACACCCCTGATGGTGACATATTCCCAAGTCTGGATATCTATAACTTTGTAGTATAATTGCAGGTTGTGGTGTTCCCCTGCACCTGCTCCCTTATATTCCATGTAAGAGTTCAGAAATTTAGTTATCAAACAAAGCATATTACTGCAGTGTATCTTGTTGATGGAACAGTGGTGAGACAACTTTAGGGTGGGGGACGGAGTGTCAATTAAACAGCTTGCTTTGTCCTGGATGATATCAAGTTTCCTTGGTATTGGAGCTGCACTCTTTCAAACAAACTGAGAATATTCCGTCACAGCCCTGACATGTCTTCTACATGCGGGAAGGTTTTACGGAGTTGAGCAACTCACCACAGAATAGGTTGATGGAGCCAGTCTGTGTATAAACCACTGTATTTTCTAGGGATTCTATGTGGGTGTGTGACATTGCTCGTATGGTCTTATTTCAATTCTGTCCTTTAATAGTAAAGACTGGGGAGATGAGCTACAGGGAGGAAACCTTTTGCAGAAGGTTACCCAGATTTACAAAGGTTAGAGTATGTATACATAGTACAATGTTGGTGAAACTGGTGTTGCAGGGAGTGTATACTGCAATAAAAACTGATCAGGGTTGATTTTAAAATCACTTTAAGGAAAACCAATAAATGCTGAGGATCATAATTTTTTCTTGCAATTCTGAATCATACATATACTTAGTACAAAACTGAAAAAAAAGACTTATGATGTAGCTACTGACTCACTAATTTGGGTTTTGTTATATCTGTTGAGATCTGTTTATGGTCAGATGGTGAAGATATGATTTCATGTATTGAATATGTTGTGGGTTCAAAAAAAGCCATCTGGTTTTATCCCCAGTCATCAAACACAGTTACTTTCTACAAAGGAAGTGCAAAGGTATTTTTCTTAATGCTAATGTTTATCTCAACCCTTTTAAAAAAAAACTGAAAAAGGCTTTCAGCACTAAAATTAAAAGAAAATACAGTACATGATATCTGAAATTATAACAGAAAATACCGGAAATACACAGTAGGTCAGGTGGCATCTGTGAAGAGAGGGAAAAAATTAATGATTCAAGTCAGTGACATTTTATCTTGCAGTATGCATTGATCAAAATCGTTCCCCTTCTCCGCCTTGCTGCTCCCATCTTTCCTGTCTCTACTTGCCTACTGCTCTCAATCAGAATCTCTGATATGAGGTTCATTTAAAACAAAAAGAGAGGCAAAGGAATTAATAGGGTGAATTGCAGAACTTGAAGCCTATGCAACTGAAAACAGGCCTGCCAATCAAGAAGAGAAGGAAACTAGGAATATGCAAAAGTCAAGATCCAGAGGAACTGAGACCTCAGAGGTTTGTAGAGCTGGAGAGTGTTAGACTTCCGGTCGTTCACTGCCTTTACTGGAGTTTGAGTTTAGGCTTTATAGATCTGATTTTGGCCTAGACATGATAATGTCCTGGGGAAAAAAAAACTGATTCACTGCTGAGGATTAGTTATTTTAAATAAATAATTTACAGCTTTCAAACCTGCAACTTCTGACTCAGAGGTGAGAGCACTACCAACTGAGCCATGGCTGACGCCTAGGTTCTATCCCACTGTTTTTATAACACTCAAATTG